>NC_041382.1:409866092-409990588 GCF_002162155.2 Triticum dicoccoides
CCTCCTCCGCTCGCCCGCCGATGCCGGCCGCCGCCTCCTCCGCCTCGCCCGCCGACGCCGGATGCCGCCTCCACGCCGCTCGCCGCCTCTCCGGGCCTGTGCCTCGTCGCCGGCACCCCTCCCCAGCTCCGGCTTCTCCATCGCCGGCCGGCGACCACCGGTGAATAGTGCCTCGACCCCGCCTCGATTTCCGTGCCGGGTCAAACCCTAGATCTCGACCCTCGAAGTCCTGAAATCACAGATCCATATGCTCCTGTTCTCGGCTCCGTAACTTTGCATCCGTAACTCCGATTCATGCATATAGCATATCAAATTGTTCGTCTCAGAGATTACATCATTTCATTACATTGCATCATTTTCATTTGAGTTCGTCTTGATGCCAGAAATGCTATTAGAAGAGGGCTACTTGAGTGAATTGTCAGATCTGCTACTCCATTTAGAATTTTGTCATTTTTGCCATGATTATTGTGTGCATGATATGCCCTGATGCTGTACATATGTTTTGTTAAGGGTTTTGTCATCTTTCCGGAGGTGTAACCCATATATTTTTGTGATGTGTGTGGTTCCTAGTGCAAGCTTGCAAAGTGGTGCACTTGGTATTTCTGTTTTCAGGGACTTAGCATTTCCACTAAGTCCTTGAGCTGGTTAGTTCATGATGCCATATGTTCATGTTGTGTCCTAGTGATCCGTGCCTCTTTTGGGGATGATCAGTAAGGATGTTTTGTTAATCTTGTATTTCTCTATCCATACATGTCTTTTTTGCAATTATGGAGCACCCTAACTTGAGTCAATCGAGCTCTACTTTTGCTACTTTGTGAATCTGGGCAGATTGTCAACTTGTTTGCAATTTTGCTGATGATGTAGTTGATCCGTGCATGCTATGCTATTTGTTCTTGCCATGTCTAGCTTGCATTTTGTGCCTTCTTGATGGATGTATGCTTATCTTGTCATGACTTGCAACGTAGTGAGTGCATCAAGCTCGTAAACATGCCTACTTGAGTTATGTTTCAGCATGTGCCAGTTTTCACTAAGTCTGAAAACTGATTATGTTTTTGCCATGTTCACATGCTTGCAATTGTATTTTCTGATCCCTTTTGGCTCAAGGTCACTAAGGGACTTTTGTTAAGCTATTTTAGTAGCTCCATGCCATGTTCTTCTTTGCCATGTTCAGGTCCTGTAGCATGTAGTTTTGTTGCTCCGAAGAGTGCTACTTGGTCTGAAATTTCAGACAAGTGTTAATTTCACTAAGTCTGAGATCTGTTTGCCATATGCATTTTTGCCATGCTTGTTTGAACCTGTTAATGGATGAATTGGCCGTAGCTTAGTGCTAGACTTTTGTTAAGCATCTTGAATGGATCCCTGCCATGTTTTTGTTGTCATGATTGAGTGCTGTAGCTTGTTCATCTCTTTGCATTTAGATGACTACTTGCTGTAAATCGCAGACCGGTGTCATATTTGAATCGCTTGCCATTTCCAAACCGTAACTCCGTTTCCGGCGTTCTTTATATCGTTTTCAAGCGATTTCATCTCATCTTTTCAGTGGCGCACTTGGATTTCCAAGTTGAGGCTAGGTTTATGCATTCCTTGTCACATCTTGCATATGCATCCCGCATAGCATATCATCATTGCATCATCTTGTTTGATCCTTGCACGTGGTTGATTGTGTCCTTGTTGCTTGTTTGTCTTGTTTGCGTAGAGCCGGGAGACGAGTTCTCTAATGAGGAGCCCATTGAGTTTGGTTTCGGGGATCCAGTCAACTCTGACAACTGTGCAGGCAAGATGATCATACCCTCGAAATCACTACTATCTTTGCTATGCTAGATTTGCTCGCTCTTTTTCTATGCCAATGCTACGATGCCTACCACTTGCTTTCAAGCCTCCCAATCGCCATGTCAAACCTCTAACCCACCATGTCCTAGCAAACCGTTGATTGGCTATGTTACCGCTTTGCTCAGCCCCTTCTATAGCGTTGCTAGTTGCAGGTGAAGATTGGAGGCCGTTCCTTGTTGGAACATTTATTTACTTGTTGGGATATCATTATATTGCTACTTAATGCATCTATATACTTGGTAAAGGGTGGAAGGCTCAGCCTCTCGCCTAGTCTTTTGTTCCACTCTTGCCGCCCTAGTTTCCGTCATATCGGTGTTATGTTCCCAGATTTTGCGTTCCTTACGCGGTTGGGTTATAATGGGAACCCCTTGATAGTTCATCTTGATTAAAGCTTTTCCAGCAATGCCCAACCTTGGTTTTTACCATTTGCCACCTAGCCTCTTTTCCCCTTGGGTTTCCGAAGCCCGAGGGTCATCTTATTTTAAACCCCCCTGGGCCAGTGCTCCTCTGAGTGTTGGTCCAACTGAGCGATGTCCGGGGCTACCAGGGGCAACTCTGGGCTGGCCTACCCGACGTCTGGCTCATCTTAGTGTGCCCTGAGAAAGAGATATGTGTAGCTCCTATCGGGATTTGTCGGCACATTCGGGCGGTGTTGCTGGTCTAGTTTTAACCCGCCGAAATGTCTTGAAGAATCGAGGTACCGAGTCTGGTCGGAACGTCTCGGGAGGAGGTCTATTCCTTCGTTGACCGTGAGAGCTTGTCATGGGCTAAGTTGGGACTCCCCTGCAGGGATTTGAACTTTCGAAAGCCGTGCCCGCAGTTATGGGCAGATGGGAATTTGTTAATGTCCAGTTGTAGATAACTTGAACCTTAACTTAATTAAAATGAATCAACTGAGTGTGTTACCGTGATGGCCTCTTCTCGGCAGAGTCCGGGAAGTGGACACGGTGTTGGAGTAATTTTTGCGCAGGTTGTCTCTAGTTTCTCGCTCGCGCTCTACCTCCCCTTCTCGCTCTCTTTTGCGAACAGGTTAGCCACCATATATGCTAGTCGCTTGCGGCAGCTCCACTTATATTCACCTTACCCTACCTATTAAGCTTAAATAGTCTTGATCGCGAGGGTGCGAGATTGCTGAGTCCCTGTGGCTCACAGATTACTATTACACCAGATGCAGGTCCAGATGATTCCACTCCAGGTGACGCGCTCGAGCTCAAGTGGGAGCTCGACAAGGACTCTCAATGATACTATGTTTCTTTTCCTGATGATCAGTAGTGGTGCCCAGTTTGGGGTGATCGGGACCATGTCGCATGTTGGATTTATCTTCTATTTTGGTGCCGTAGTCGGGCCTTGAGTGTTTGGTTGATGTAATGTTATTTATGTACTTGATTGACGTGGCGAGTGTAAGCCAACTATGTTATCCCTTTTTATTATCTATATTACATGGGATGTTTGTGATGATTGCCTAACTTGTGACATATGCCTTCAATGCGATTATGCCTCTAAGTCGTGCCTCGACACGTGGGAGATATAGTCGCATCGAGGGTGTTACAAGTACCGGCGAGAGGCATGACAATAGACCCAGTTAGGACCTTACCCATACGGTAAGAGTGGTTGCACTGGTCAGTTTCGATCTGGCGGCACCATGACTCAGCCAACAGTTGTTCAAGTTCAATTAAATCCGGTTAAACTTGAATGCAATATGCTAAGCCATGATAAAATAACATGATGCATTTACAAAGCATGAGCATGATATCAAGATAAGCACAGGATGCAACACAACTGTCCATCATATCAACTATGAAATAATCTCAAAATGAACATGGCATAATGACGAGCATAAATATTTACAAGTGCAACACTACTCATAGTATAACATAGCATGACCACTAGCATTAACCATAAATAACATGGAAGAACTTATCAATAACATCACCGAGTAACACTTAACCAACTAACAGCAACGGAACAATGCCTATTAACAGTACTCGGTAACCGACGTTAGTCATGCACCGAAGAGCATGACCAACCCAACATGTACTACTATCAAGCATGGAATATGAAAGTAATACTAACAAATAGCAGGGCATGATAACCAGGGGCTTAACAACATAGCAAACAAGTAAGCACTAACCCAGAACAACGATAACCATCTTTTAAACAAGCAATCATTTAATAAATATTCAAGTTGAAAACCATGGCTACTACATGACTATCATGCAAGTGGGTATTGTGGCTTGCCTGTGGATGAAGAATACTTCGGGAAGAAGTGTGGTGAAGCCGCGGAAAGATTTGCCGAAAACAGTTCTCTCTCGAAGGGGCTGTTTATGTGCAAGGGCAAAAAGGTCATTCTCACAGTTTCAAATCATAGTGAAAATGAAACCAACAGAACGGGTTCGACGAGACGAAGAAATGGGCTTTGGAATCACCTAATTTGGAGTTGTGGTTCAAAAGATATGAGGTGTTTTCTGCCAGGGACCCATCTGTAATGAAAAACTTCAAAATTTGAGCCTGGACAGAAAAGCAGAAAGCGCAATCAGCGAAATACGCTTTCACTGAACTGAAAATGCATTCGGGGCTGAAGAAGAACGGAAACACGCTTCCCCTAAAAGAAAACGTACACTCGGGGAAATACGCTTTCTGAAGATGAAAACGTACTTTTGGGATGTACGCTTCCACTTATCCAGCCAGCAGGGCAGGGCCGCAGCGCTGTGCGGCTGACGGGTGGGTCCCACGGGCTGTGGGGCCTGTCACTTATCCACGCTGGCTGCCCGGGGTCAACGCTGCTGAGGCTGCCGTGCGGGGCCCGCGAAGTCATCTCTCTCTCCTCGTGTGCCTGTCTTCCTCCTCCCGATCGGGGACAGGAGCGAGGCGAGGCAGAGCGCTGCCGGCGAGGGCCCGACCAGCTCCAGCCATCTCGCGCCTGGCTGATGGCACCGGCGGGTGCGCAGAAGCCTGCCACACCCATCCAGAGGGTCGGCCGGCGCCGGGGAGGAGTAGGGTAGCGGCAACACACGGGAACAGAGGGCGCGGGAGAGGGCAAGGGTAGGAGGAGACCCGCGGCCATGGTGGTTCCGACGACGAATGGTGGGTTGGGGGAGGAGCTATGGGGTCCGGGCAGTCCTCTGGTGAGGTCAGGAGGGAGGGAGAGGGCTCGGGTCGGCCGAATTTAGCTAAGGCCGTGTGGCGACCATGGCGGCAATGGAGACTCCAGAGAGCTCCTTGGGCTCGAGGGGATGGCTAGGCGGGACCGAAGGAGGGTTGTGAGGCTGGTGCTGAGCTCGGACAAACCTTCGATTGCCTCACTGACATCTCAAATGAGCTTCAAGCACTTGGTGCCACTGACATCATCGACCATGAGGTGGTGAAGAAATTGCTGAGATTTCTTGATTCCTCATTTGACACTCTGGCATTGATGATACAAGAACGTGCTGATTACAAGTCACTTGATCTCGCTGATATTCTCGAGAGGGTAAATACTCATGAGTTCCAACTTGCTGAAAAGAGAGATCTCTATGGTTCAAGCTATTGCAGAACACGTGCACTGAAGGCCAAGGCAGTATCTGAGTCCGAAGATGAAGACTCTGGTAGCAGCCTTGGTGATCCTGATGAACTGAGCCATGATCTAGCTCTACTCGTGAAGAAGTTCCAAAAGTTCTCAAGATGTGGTCGCCTTGGAAGATCCTCAAGGAGCAATGATTCCTCATCCAGTGACTACAAGAAGATGCTCTGTCACAAATGCAAGAAACCTGGACATTTCATTCAAGATTGTCCTCTGTAGGAAAAGGAATCAAAGAAGAATAAATACAAGGATTACAGTTCTGATGATGCGAAGAAAAAGAAGAAA
Source organism: Triticum dicoccoides (assembly GCF_002162155.2). Lineage (NCBI taxonomy): Eukaryota > Viridiplantae > Streptophyta > Magnoliopsida > Poales > Poaceae > Triticum > Triticum dicoccoides. The sequence goes on from NC_041382.1 coordinate 409,871,767, forward strand.
TCCACAAAATCCTCATCAACAAAATCCTCCAAGACTTCATATCACAAGAAGAGCATCTCCAAGAAGGCCAGGGCATTCATTGGCAAGGAAATGGACTCTGAGGCTGAATCTGAAGATAATGAGGAAGAGGAGTCATCTGAGGAGTCCAAATCCGGAGTGGCGAGCCTTGCTCTCGCTACTGCATTCGTCAGCAAGTCTATCTTCAACACTGAAGAAAATGACCTCACCAACAAGGCTGATGAAGGCGATGATGACTACGCTCCCACCTATTGCTTCATGGCAAAGGGTGCCAAGGTACTCAAATATACCTCCTCTGAATCAAGTGAGAATGAATCTGATGAAAACCTTAAACCCAGCTATTCTAAACTTGCTAAGATTGCTATAAAACAACAAAGGGCTTTAGAAAAGGTTCAAAACATGCTAAATAAAAGTGATGATATGTTGGGTGAAGAAATGGATCGCACTGAAATGTCAGGAACCCGATTCCAAGCCACATCGATCTAGCCGGTAACACATCATATCACTTTGCGGCCTCACGCACGGTATCGCACGGGTGTCGCCTTACCATGGCCCGGGACCGTTTGCGCCTTTTGGCTCACGTATATGATTGTGTCGCTAGCATCCATATGACAGAGAACCCGGGCCGACATGGCTAGTCGTGAACCCAAAGCGCCACAGACCTATGGAGACAGGCATACATGAATCACATCGAGCATGTCGGTCATCAGCGAGTGATTCCGGGCTGTAGCACTGGGCTAACAGGACTCTGGGGGAACCCGGGCTGTAGTAGGCTAGGCAGGACTCCGGATGTCACCGCGTGACATTTCCCCGAAGGGACAGACATAGGAACAACATGAAACACATGCTGGCCAGTCAAGTGTCCTGAGCAGTAGTGCTGGGCTAGCAGGACTCCGGTGAACCGGGCTGTAGCGGACTACTATGGCTCGAGGAACACTAGACTACATTTCCCCATAAGAAAGGCTGCCAAGGATAAACAACTAGATTGTCGGATCCCACTCATACCAAGCATTTCAATCATACACACAATATGCCCGATATGAGTACATACAACATGGCATCACAACAAAACTCTACAACTCAAGTACTTTATTTAAAGGCTCTAGAGAGCCATACATAACATGTTCATACAGATAGGGGTCACATGACCCAACACTCAAGTCATACAATCATACAAGCACAAGCGGAAGCAACTAGTCTGAGTACAGACACTAGAAAGAAAGAAGGCTTCTCGAAGCCTGTCTATCTACATAGGGCCCTCCATGGCCAGGATCAACACCTGGGTGGCTAGTCACTCGTCGATGTTAAGGTCTACGTAGAACCCATCGGAGGGGGCGGTGTTGTTGTCTGAAAACAGTAATTAAGCAAACATGAGTACAAAGGTACTCAGCAAGTCTTACAACAGAAACTACTTTACATGCTTATTCTCAAGAAGGTGGTGGGGTTATTGCAGCAAGCCAGCTTTGACTCTTGGCTAAGCTATCCTACGAAACTCCACTAGTAAAATAGTTTTCGCACACGAGTCCACTACTCACCAACACAATACTCCACCGGGGATCCTCTCTCGTCATCCTACGAGAGGGCCATCCTCGATACTCACACTTATCTTGAGTCTTTTAGTAGTAACCATTAACTTGTCTATGAACTGTATAGGCAACCAAGTAGTCCTTTACCACGGACGCGGCTATTCGAATAGTTTTATACCCTGCAGGGTTGTACTTCGTCACACATGTTTCCACCACTTAGCGTCTGCACACGACATGTGCTCGGCAGACTTCAAGCGAAATCCGACGTGGGTGTAGACCACGACTTGACTAACTGCACAAGTCTCTAGTCCAGGTTCATCGCCTATTCAGGTTCCATCCGCAAGGAAACCCGACCGGGGTGTCCTCAACGGCCCCAAACAATGTGTACAGAGTCTCGAGACGCCAAACGGGCGCCCGGCATACCCGGCCACAGCGTATCTACCGCATCATAGCCCACCCCTAAGGTCAGCGCTACACACGGCCGCCAACACATAACCTGCAAACACCAGAAACTAGTTGCAACTCCTGGACAGAGGGCGAGAGGGGTCAGTAAGTCGAGCGGGGTCATATTTCAGGTCCCAATGTGTGGTAGTAGCTGAATCTTAAATCACGCATACAGATCTCAGTTCATATGGACAGTCTCAATGAAACAACCCACCATGTACTCCGACATGGCCTCTCATCGATACCTTTACCAAAACATGTTCAACACATCCCTCACGTTACCGACATAATCATATCACTCTAGCCCATCACCCAGATGAACCAGACCTGACACAACTCTAAGCATAACAAGCATAGCAAGGTAGGAATCACATACATGGCTCAATCAACTCCTACACATGCTAGTGGGTTTCATCTAGTTACTGTGGCAATGACAGGTCATGCAGAGGATAAGGGTTCAACTACCGTAGCACACAGCAGTTTGAATCGCGTTGTCTTAATGCAGTAAACAAGAGCAGAAGCGAGAACATGGGTTTGTATCGGAATGATCAATGGGTTGCTTGCCTGTTGTAGAGGTAGTAGGGTACTACCCTTCAGACGGATACTCGGGGTTATCCTCGAAGGCAGAATCTACCACGAAAGACACACCGAACATAATCAACACATGGCAATATGCAACAATATGATGCATGCTATGGCATGGCAAGATGAAAGTGTCTTGGCCTAATGCAAGCTAAAACAGAAGGGGATGAACTCATTTGAATCAAAGATTCAAATATTAGCTCATTAAACATGGCCTTATAAGTGCATTACCTTATTCTGCTTAAACCACAAGGTTAACTTGTTTCTTCATGCATGAAACCAGTACAGATGGATAGATTGAATTTTTCTGATCATTTTTCATATATAAATCTTTGCATTTGGAGCTATGGTTGATTTTCTATGATTTTTAGAAGTTTTGGATATTTTCTGGAATTTCCTATATAAGAATAATTCCAGTAATTGAATTAATGCGTCAGCATGACATAGGGGTGATGTCAGCGGTCAACTGGGTCGGCCAGGTCAAACCTGACTGGTGGGCCCTCTCTGTCAGTGTCACAACTAGTTAACAGAATTAGATTAACACTAATTAGCTGTCAGTGGGGCCTGGGCCCACATGTCAGTGTCTAAACTAATTGGAATTAGTTAAAACTAATCTTAAACTGATTAGCAGACCGGCCCCACCTGTCATAGACCCAGGGGGATCTACCTAGGCCCGCACAGGGGTCAAACTGATTCAAACTCACCGGCGGCTTGACGCCGGCGACGACAGACGCGGCGGAGGGGCTCGGGTTTGCGACTCCGGCGACCAAATCGATGGCGGAGAGCAGCTACGTGACGCGGGGAGCGAGGCGCGTCGTTTGGTGGAGAAAGTGGAGCTCGGGGAGGCTTGGAACGACGCTGGCGACGACCTTGGCGGTCGCCGGAGTTTGGGCGTGGATGAACCCGACGCTACGGGGCACGGCGAGGCACGGGGAGTGGTGCGTTAGGCTCCTGGGAGCGCGTGGAAGACGAAGGCGTGCTCACACTCGAGCTTACGCACCTGTGGCCACGACGGCGACATGGCCGACGGAGCCGAGCTCTCAGCCTCGATGGCAGAGGGGGTTGGAGGACGCGGACGGGCGCGGGGAGAGGGGGAAACAGTGGCGGAGCTCACAGCGGTTGCAGGGGGGCGATCGGTGAGCTCGGGGAAGGGGTGGAGTGAGGGGGATCTCTGGTGGCCGGAGTTGAGAATGAGCTCGGTGCGGCGTCTCCGGGGCGAGCGAGCGCACGGGGCTCGGCCTACTTGATGCAGTCGTCGACGGCGGAGCTTCCTGGCATATCGGGGCAGCAAATGGACGGCGGTGGCTGCGGTGAAGCTTGTCGGCGGCGATGGCTGCGCTCGGTAGGAAGAGGGGGAGAGAGCCAGAGAGGGAGAGAGGCCACGGGGAGAGTGGGAAGAAAGAGAGGGGGGCGTGGGGGTCGGCGTGGCACCCCTAGATGCCTCCAGGGCGTCGGCAGAAGCAGGAGGTGGCCGGCGTGTGGCCGCGGGCGCCGGCCACGCGCTCCTCGTCCTCCTGGCGGGAGGAGGAGGATGACTGGCAAGGCCAGTCGACTGGGCCGAGCCAGGTGGGCTGGGCCAGCACAGGTGAGGCCCAGGTGGGTTTCCCTCTCTCTCTTTTCTTATTTGTTTTCTTTTCTATTTTTTTCTGCAACTGTTGGGCTTTATTAAAAATACCGAGACATCTTTAAAAATCCTGAAAATAATCAGGGGCTCTGTTTAGATTATTTCCAACAGCCCACACTTATTTCTAGAATTGTTTGAGCATTTAAATTAATTTATAGCATTTAAATGCCCAAATTCAAATACTTATGATTTAATTCAATGACCTTATGTTGACCTAGAAAATTGTGCACCAATTTTGCCAGAGGTTCTAACCCAAGACAAAGAGAGTGAACTTTTTAGAAGGGCATTTCAGGTTCATTGAAAATAATTTTAGTAAACCCTAGTTGTTTCCAGGGGGGTGCTGGGGTTTCTGTCTTCCCCATTTCAAATTTAGAAGGAATTTAAACATGATGCACAGTCTAATGCTTGAACTAACTAGGGTGTGACAACTCAGCCCCACTCAAAAGAATCTCGTCCCGAGATTTAGGATCCTCCGGAAAGAAGGTGGGGTACTCGAGTCAAAGACGATCCTCCCTTTCCCAAGTGGCTTCTTTCTCGGAATGGTGTGACCATTGAACCTTGAGAAACTTGATATTATGACGTCGAGTGGTACGCTCGGCTTGATCAAGGATACGAACGGGATATTCCCGATATGAGACGTTATCTTGTAGATCAAGCGTTTCGTGGTCCACTCCACGGATAGGATCCGCGAAGCAACGCCTGAGTTGAGAAACATGGAAGACATCGTGAACTCTGGAAAGATGCGAAGGTAGTTCCAATTGGTAGGCAACTTCTCCTCGTTTGGCAAGAATGCGAAAGGGTCCAATGTAACGAGGAGCCAATTTGCCTTTGATACCGAAACAATGGGTTCTCTTTAACGGAGTAACCCGAAGGTAAGCCTTCTCGCCGACTTCATAAGTCATGAGCTTATGTTTACGATCATATTGACTCTTTTGACGAGATTGGGCTATTTACAATTTCTCACGAATAACGCGAACCTGCTCTTCTGCTTCCTGAATCATATCCGGGCCAAAGAGTTGTCTTTCCCCGGTTTCTGACCAGTTAAGAGGCGTTCGACATTTTCGTCCATAGAGAACTTCGAAAGGAGCCTTGCCCAAGCTAGCTTGATAACTATTGTTGTAAGCGAACTCCGCGAATGGAAGGCATTTCTCCCAACCCATTCCGAACAAGATGACAGAGGCTCGGAGCATATCTTCCAGAATTTGATTAACTCGTTCTACTTGACCACTTGATTGAGGGTGGAAGGCGGTGCTAAAAGAGAGACGAGTTCCCATAGCATTTTGGAAACTTTCCCAAAATCGAGAGGTGAAGAGACTCCCACGGTCTGAGTTAATTTCCAATGGGACACCATGAGGAGACACTATTCGGGAGATGTATAAATCGGCTAGCTGGCTAGCGGTGATACTCTCACGAACAGGTAGAAAGTGGGCTACTTTGGAAAGACAGTCGATCACGACGAAGATGGCATTATTCCCTCTTTTGGTCCTGGGAAACCCAGTGATGAAATCCATACTGATTTTATCCCATTTCCACTCGGGAATAGCCAAAGGTTGAAGGGTGCCAGCAGGCCGTTGATGCTCTGCTTTAACACGACGACAAACGTCATAGCTAGCAATGTATTGAGCGATTTCTCTTTTCATCCTAGTCCACCAAAACCTCTGGTGTAGGTCTTGATACATTTTAGTACTACCGGGATGAATGGTGAGAGGGGATTCATGAGCTTCCTTAAGGATCAACTGGCGTAGATGTTGTTTCTTGGGAACCACCAAACGGTTCTTGAAGAAGACAACACCTCGCTCATCCATGGAAAAACATTTAGAAGCTCCGCTAGCAATGTTTTCCTTAATTCGGAAAATGCCCTTATCACGCTTCTGGGCAGCTATGATTTGATATGTAAGGTTAGGCTTCGCCACCAGGGTGGATAGAAATCCTCGAGGAACAATGTGAAGATTAAGCTTACGAAATTCCTCATGGAGAAGTGGTTGACTTTGTTGTAACATCAGGTTGTTACAATAGGACTTACGACTTAGTGCATCAGCCATGACATTGGCTTTGCCCGGGGTGTAAGTTATTCTTAAGTCGTAATCCGAGATCAACTCGACCCAACGTCTTTGCCTGAGATTCAAATCTGGTTGGGTGAATATATATTTGAAACTTTGGTGATCGGTGAAGATCTCGCAACGATTACCAAGGAGGTAATGTCGCCAAGTTTTGAGTGCATGGACTACAGCTGCAAGCTCTAGATCATGTGTGGGATAGTTTTCCTCATGTGGGTGTAATTGCCGTGAAGCATAGGCAATTACCTGACGATCCTGCATGAGTATGCAACCTAGTCCTTGTCGCGAGGCGTCGCAATAGATAATAAAGTCCTTGGAGAAATCTGGTGGTACCAGTACGGGAGCAAATGTCAGGCGTCTTTTCAGTTCCTGAAAGATAAACTCGCACTATGGAGTCCACTCGAACTTTTTATCTTTCTTGAGGAGTTCAGTTAGAGGTTTAGCAAGCTTGGAGAAATTCTCGACGAAGCGGCGGCAATAGCTCGCTAAGCCAAGGAAACTACGAACTTGCTTGACCGTCTCAGGTGGAGTCCAATCAAGGACGGCTTGAACTCGGTCGGGATTGACAGCAATACTCTTACATGGCCTAGATAGGTCAGTTCTGGCAACCAAAATTTACACTTAGAGAATTTGGCATAAAGGCGATGCTCTCGAAGTTTCATAAATACCAGCCTTAGATGTTCGGCATGTTCCTCTTCATTCTTGGAGTAGATGAGTATGTCATCGAGGTATACTACGACGAATTTATCCAACTACTCCATGAAGACCGAGTTCATTAACCGAGAGAAGGTAGCTGGGGCATTGGTTAAACCAAAGGACATAACGGTGTACTCGTATTGGCCATAACGAGTAACAAAGGCCGTTTTGGGAATGTCCCCGTTTCTGATTTTGATCTGATGGTAGCCTAACCTCAAATCCATCTTGGAAAAGACTGAGGATCCAGCGAGTTGATCATACAAATCGTTGATCCTGGGAAGCGGATACTTGTTCTTGATGGTGACCAAGTTGACAGGTCAGTAATCTACAACCATTCAATCCGTTCCATCCTTCTTCTTGACGAAGAGGACGGGGCAAGCCCAAGGAGAGGAACTAGGACGGATGAAACCCTTGTTCTAGGACTCATCGAGTTGGTTCTTAAGCTTGGCTAGTTCTAAGGGTGCCATCTTATAGGGTCTTCTAGAAATTGGAACGGTTCCTGGAACAAGGTCTATCACAAACTCGACATCCCTGTCAGGTGGAACACCTGGTAGTTCTTCTGGAAAGACATCCGGAAAGTCTCGGACTACCGGAACATCTTCAAGGTCTAGAAGGGGGTTGGCATTTAGGGAGTAAAGCTAGCGCTTGGCCACTCAAGTTAAGACATTGACTGTCTTGCCCGATGGGTGAGTAAGTTGAACGGTTCTAGTGGCACAATCAATCTTAGCATAATGAGCTGACATCCAGTTCATACCCAAAATGATGTTTATGTCCGAGGACTTGAGAGCTATTAAGGATGCAAGGAAGACAAGTCTATCGACAAGAATTTCGTTCCCATGGCTTACTCTAGAAGTTTGCCATCTAGAGCCAGGGGTTTGAATTTCCATGGTAGAGGGCATGTCACAGAATGTCATTTTATGCAATCGAGCATAGTTCTCGGATATGAATGAATGAGATGCTCCAGTATCGAAAAGAACAGATGCCGGATGGCAATTAAGAAGGAGCGTACCAAGGATGACGTTAGGATCCTCATGAGCCTCCTCGGCTGAAACATAGTTGACATGGCCACATGTAGTAGTAACCGGCTTGGCGTAGAATGTCTTTCTCGCTGGCTTACCACGGCCAACGGACTTTCCAGTTTGATTGGGGTTGTTGTTCTGGGGACACTCTCGGCTATAGTGACCCGGCTCTCCACACTTGAAACATGTCACCACATTGGGGCGTGGAGCAGCATTAGCAGCGGGGCCACCATAGGGCTTGGGCGGTGCAAATTGCTGGTTGGGACGAGGCGCCTCAAAGGATGGCCTCGGGATGAACCTGGGTGGCAGTGCCGTGCTTGGGATCCACACCTGGTGCTTCTGAGCTCCAGAGCCGGATGAAGAGCCAAAATCACATGAGTGCTTGCGTGAAGCGTCATAATCAGTCTAGCCTATCTCAGCGCTGATGGCTTTATTGACCAACTTTTAAAGGATGTGCACTTGTGCAGACGAAGATCGCGGCGAAGCTCAGGGCTAAGTCCCTTGCGGAACCTTGCCTGCTTCTTAGCGTCGGTAGACACCTCTTCGGGAGCATAACGTGCCAGATTCCCAAATTCACGACTATAAGCATCCACAATCAGTCTTCCTTGGGTGAAATTGCAGAACTCCTCCCTCTTGCGATCCATGAGACCTTCCAGAATGTGATGCTCACGGAAAGCCTCACTGAATTCAGCCCAAGTAGTAATTTGGCTGACCGGGCGCATAGCTTCGATGTTTTCCCACCAAAGGCTAGCAGGGCCTTCAAGATGATAGGCAGCAAAAGTAACCTTGTCGGCTTCGGCTACGTTGGCAGAACATAGCTTGTGGGTGATGCTGCGAAGCCAGTCATCCGCGTCGAGGGGCTCGACAGAATGGTTAAACTTTGGTGGGTACAGCTTGATAAAGTCATTGATTGACACCAAGTCATTTCGCGGGTGGCATGCAGTGTTCTGCTCAATCCGCTCTAGCAGGCGGTTAGTCTCACGCTTGTTTCTTTCCGCCTCCAGCATTACTTCGGCCAGAGAAGGCGGGTGAGGCAGATTTTCACCCCTAGCTGCACTAGCTTCCCCCTGCTCCGGGGCAGCAGGGTTGCTGCGGGTGTTGACCATCCTAGGGGAAAAACAAGACAACGGTTTAGATAAGGATGGCTCAAACTTAGCAAGGAAGTGCAGAATGTAATGGATAACACGGAATGTAGAGATGTTCATCCGTATGTCATGGTAATATAAAACTGCCATATATATAACAACGGTCATACACATCATACATAGTTTAGTACAAGCCCAGGCTACAGTACAACTATGATGAAAGACGTTACATCTCATCAGAGGCATTCCAAGCTCCTATACATTATTTGTCTACACCTCCGGAATTGATTACACACAAAGTCATATTCCACAAGTCACGCAGGACAGTGAAGATACAACTATTACAATACTAGTGGTACTACTACTAACTCAGACAGCTCCATATTAGTCCTCATTGAAGTCACCCCCATAGCCTAGAAGTTCAACGTGATCATCCGAGAACAAACGGTCCTGAGGAGCCTGTGGACCATAGGGGCTAGGATGAGGCCTTGGACCAACAAACGATTGCCTGCGGGGACCACGGGTGGGGTGATGCCTCCCACATCACGCCAATCCACCATGTCTGGCAGAGCAGATCTCACAGGATACAGATCCCTTGTATCCATACATCCAGCTTGCACCGCAGGTGCAAACCGAGTCAATGTGGCCCAATGATCAGCACGGGTATTGAAAAGCTCCAGCCTCAAGGCCCGATTCTCTCGGTCCTTATCTTCGAGCATCTCGGCAATGGTACGAGTTAATGAGTCCTCCTGAGTGGAGTCAGCATAGATAGCCTGAAGATACCCTTGCGCTCCCGGAAGTGAAGCTGGCATGTAACGGAAGTCGGTGTTCCGAAGCAGGCGAGTCCGGACTCGCATGATGGTCATCATGGAATAGGTAGCATCCTGCACGGCCATCTCAACAGTAACCCCGAGTCCATAGGAACAGTGAAGGGGCTCGGTAGATCCAGGATAAGAAGGAAATATCCTGACGGTGCAGAAATATTGGCTTTGATTAAAGTCTCGGAACTGCTCTTCGACAGTGTATTCGGGATACCAACGGTAACCCGTCTCGATCATTACCCGGACTAACATAGCAGTATGACCGGGCACGTCGAGGCACCGGGTCAGGCGAACCACTTGGTTTTGAGCACGGTTGGCCATCTGTAAGCACAACCACAATGCAAAGACATTAGAATTTCTAGGGAAAATTGGAGAGCATAACAGTTGTAAATGCTCAAAAAAAGATTTGAGACATCCACAACAATTTGCAATACCACTCAACCACATCATATCAAGGTTCTGATTCAACTAGCAACATACTAGAAGTAGTAGAAACTAAACTGGGGCTTGTAACAACAATCCTATAAGCTACTACGGATTAGTAACACGTGAACCTGATAGAATAAGAGAGCCTAGTCCTTAACCCACGTTGAATGAGAAGAGAATGACTCAGATCAGAGGGCGTAAAGTAAAGGAGTAAAAGAGCCTTACGTTCCCTCCCACAATCAATTCCCCTACATATAACTAAAGCATTTCTAGACTCGACATCGACCAGTTTGGCTCAATGAACCTACAGGCAGTCCGGCTCTGATGCCAACACTATCAGGACCTCGATTCCAAGCCACATCGATCTAGCCGGTAACACATCATATCACTTTGCGGCCTCACGCACGGTATCCCACGGGTGTCTCCTTACCATGGCCCGGGACCGTTTGCGCCTTTTGGCTCACGTATATCATTGTGTCGCTAGCATCCATATGACAGAGAACCCGGGCCGACATGGCTAGTCGTGAACCCAAAGCGGCACAGACCTATGGAGACAGGCATACATGAATCACATCGAGCATGTCGGTCATCAGCGAGGGATTCCGGGCTGTAGCACTGGGCTAACAGGACTCTGGGGGAACCCGGGCTGTAGCAGGCTAGGCAGGACTCCGGATGTCACCGCGTGACATTTCCCCGAAGGGACAGACATAGGAATGACATGAAACACTTGCCGACCAGTCAAGTGTCCTGAGCAGTAGTGTTGGGCTAGCAGGACTACGGTGAACCGGGCTGTAGCGTACTACTATGGCTCGAGGAACACTAGACTACATTTCCCCATAAGAAAGGCTGCCAAGGATAAACAACTGGATTGTCGGATCCCACTCATACCAAGCATTTCAATCATACACACAATATGCCCGATATGAGTACATACAACATGGCATCACAACAAAACTCTACAACTCAAGTACTTTATTTAAAGGCTCTAGAGAGCCATACATAACATGTTCATACAGATAGGGGTCACATGACCCGACACTCAAGTCACACAATCATACAAGCACAAGCGGAAGCAACTAGTCTGAGTACAGACACTAGAAAGAAAGAAGGCTTCTCGAAGCCTGTCTATCTACATAGGGCCCTCCATGGCCAGGATCACCACCTGGGTGGCTAGTCACTCGTCGACGTCAAGGTCTACGTAGAACCCATCGGAGGGGGCGGTGTTGTCGTCTGAAAACAGTAATTAGGCAGACATGAGTACAAAGGTCCTCAGCAAGTCTTACAACAGAACCTACTTTACATGCTTATTCTCAAGAAGGTGGTGGGGTTATTGCAGCAAGCCAGCTTTGACTCTTGGCTAAGCTATCCTACAGAACTCCACTAGTAAAATAGTTTTCGCACACGAGTCCACTACTCACCAACACAATACTCCATCGGGGATCCTCTCTCGTCATCCTACGAGAGGGCCATCCTCGGTACTCACACTTATCTTGAGTCTTTTTAGTAGTAACCATTAACTTGGCTATGAACTGTATAGGCAACCAAGTAGTCCTTTAGCGCGGACACGGCTATTCGAATAGTTTTATACCCTGCAGGGGTGTACTTCGTCACACATGTTTCCACCACTTAGCGTCTGCACACGACATGTGCTCGGCAGACTTCAAGCGAAAGCCGACGTGGGTGTAGACCACGACCTGACTAACCACGCAAGTCTCTAGTCCAGGTTCATCGCCTATTCAGGATCCATCCGCAAGGAAATCCGACCGTGGTATCCTCAACGGCCCCAAATGATGTGTATAGAGTCCCGAGACGCCAAACGGGCGCCCGGCATACCCGGCCATAGTGTATCTACCGCATCATAGCCCACCCCTAGGGTCAGCGCTACGCACGGCCGCCAACACATAACCTACAAACACCAGAAACTAGTTGCAACTCCTGGACAGAGGGCGAGAGGGGTCAGTAAGTCGATCGGGGTCATATTTCAGGGCCCAATGTGTGGTAGTAGCTGAATCTTAAATCATGCATACAGATCTCAGTTCTTATGGGCGGTCTCAATGAAACAACCCACCATGTACTCCGACATGGCCTCTCATTGATACCTTTACCAAAACATGTTCAACACATTCCTCACGTTACTGACATAATCATATCACTCTAGCCCATCACCCAGATGAACCAGACCTGACACAACTCTAAGCATAGCAGTCATAGCAAGGTAGGAATCACATACATGGCTCAATCAACTCCTACACATGCTAGTGGGTTTCATCTAGTTACTGTGGCAATGACAGGTCAAGCAGAGGATAAGGGTTCAACTACCGTAGCACACAGCAGTTTGAATCGCGTTATCTTAATGCAGTAAATAAGAGCAGAAGCGAGAACATGGGTTTGTATCGGAATGATCAATGGGTTGCTTGCCTGTTGTAGAGGTAGTAGGGTATTGCCCTTCAGACGGATACTCGGGGTTATCCTCGGAGGCAGAACCTACCACGAAAGACACACTGAACATAATCAACACATGGCAATATGCAACAATATGATGGATGCTATGACATGGCAAGATGAAAGTGTCTTGGCCTAATGCAAGCTAAAACAGAAGGGGATGAACTCATTTGAATCAAAGATTCAAATATTAGCTCATTAAACATGGCCTAATTAGTGCATTACCTTATTCTGCTTAAACAGCAAGGTTAACTTGTTTTTTCATGCATGAAACCAGTACAGATGGATAGATTGAATTTTTCTTATCATTTTTCATATATAAATCTTTGCATTTGGAGCTATGGTTGATTTTCTATGATTTTTAGAAGTTTTGGATATTTTCTGGAATTTCCTATATAAGAATAATTCCAGTAATTGAATTAATGCGTCAGCATTACATAGGTGTGACGTCAGCGGTCAACTGGGTCGGCCAGGTCAAACCTGACTGGTGGGCCCTCTCTGTCGGTGTCACAACTAGTTAACAGAATTAGATTAACACTAATTAGCTGACAGTGGGGCCTGGGCCCACATGTCAGTGTGTCTAAACTAATTAGAATTAGTTAAAACTAATCTTAAACTGATTAGCAGACCGGCCCCACCTGTCATAGACCCAGGGGGGTCTACCTGGGCCCACACAGGGGTCAAACTGAGTCAAACTCACCGGCGGCTTGATGCCGGCGACGACAAACGCGGCGGAGGGGCTCGGGTTTGCGTCTTCGGCGACCAAATCGATGGCGGAGAGCAGCTACGTGACGCGGGGAGCGAGCCGCGTCGTTTGGTGGAGAAAGTGGAGCTCGGGGAGGCTTGGAACAACGCCGGCGATGACCTTGGCGGTCGCCAGAGTTCGGGCATGGATGAACCCGATGCTACGGGGCACGGCGCGGCGTGGGGAGTGGTGCGTTAGGCTCCTAGGAGCGCGTGGAAGACGAAGGCATGCTCAGATTCGAGCTTACGCCCCTGTGGCCACGGCGGCGACATGGCCGGCGGAGCCGAGCGCTCGGCCTCGATGGCAGAGGGGGTTGGAGGACGCAGACGAGCGCGAGGAGAGGGGGAAACGGTGGCGGAGCTCACAGCGGTTGCAGGGGAGCGATTGGCCAGCTCGGGGAAGGGGTGGAGTGAGCGGGGCGGCGAGGGGGATCTCCGGTGGCCGGAGTTGAGAATGAGCTCGGTGCGGTGTCTCCGGGGCGAGCGAGCGCACGGGGCTCAGCCTACTTGATGCAGTCGACGACGGCGGAGCTTCCTGGCATGTCGGGGCAGCAAATGGACGGCGGTGGCTGCGGTGAAGCTTGTCGGCGGCGATGGCTGCGCTCGGCAGGAAGAGGGGGAGAGAGCCAGAGAGGGAGAGAGGCCACGGGGAGAGTGGGAAGAAAGAGATGCGGACATGGGGGTCGACGTGGCACCCCTAGACGCCTCCAGGGCGTCGACAGAAGCAGGAGGTGGCCGGCGTGTGGCCGCGGGCGCCGGCCACGCGCTCCTCGTCCTCCTGGCGGGAGGAGGAGGACAACTGGCAAGGCCAGTCGACTGGGCCGAGCCAGGTGGGCTGGGCCAGCACAGGTGAGGCCCAGGTGGGTTTCCCTCTCTCTCTTTTTCTTATTTGTTTTCTTTTCTATTTTTTTCTGCAACTGTTGGGCTTTATTAAAAATACCTAGACATCTTTAAAAATCCTAAAAATAATCAGGGGCTCTGTTTAGATTATTTCCAACAGCCCACACTTATTTCCAGAATTATTTGAGCATTTAAATTATTTTATAGCATTTAAATGCCCAAATTCAAATACTTATGATTTAATTCAATGACCTTCTGTTGACCTAGAAAATTGTGCACCAATTTTGCCAGAGGTTCTAACCCAAGACAAAGAGAGTGAACTTTTTAGAAGGGCATTTTAGGTTCATTGAAAATAATTTTAGTAAACCCTAGTTGTTTCCAGGGGTGGTGCTGGGGTTTCTGTCTTCCCGGTTTCAAAATTAAAAGGAATTTAAACATGATGCACACTCTAATGCTTGAACTAACTAGGGTGTGACATGAAACTTTGACTGAAAATCTTCAGAGACTTCAGTCCAAGCTTGACAAATTTCAAAGTCATCATAACACTCTCTTATCGGATCATGAGAAGCTTTCTTATGAATTTCTTCAAAGAAAGCAAGACCTTGGGAAGCTAAGAGTGAGTTATGAAGATCTTCAGAAGGAGCGTGATTCATTACTTGCTCAACAAATCAGCGCATCTCAGGAAGAATTTGTTCCTCCATGCTTGAAGTGCATTGAACGTGAATCTGCTAATTCTTCACCTGAATGTTCAAATGCTGCTAATGTTTCAAATTCTTCACATGCCTCTGCCATCACTAATTCCTCATCTGAGTACATTGCTAGTATCACTGACGATGTAGGGCTGAAGGAATTATACACGACAGGCATGTACAAAAGCCTCAAAGGGCATCAGCTCTTTGTGATGTGCTTAAAAAGCAGATCCTCAACAGGAACCCTAGGAAAGAGGGTATCGCCTTTGAGAGGAAACTCAATGCTGATGGTACATATTGGAAGCCTGAGCAGTACCCCAAAACTATATGGGTTGCTGCAAAGGGACCTCCAGTTGATCCATCTAACTTATCTGGATTTTCATGTGAATCTCCTCATTCTGATGATGAGTCAATTGACTCCAACTATAAGCTATTCAAAAATCAGAATGGTGAAGTATTTGCTAGATATGTTGGCACTAACTGCAGGAATGGCTCCCCTATGCAGAAAATCTAGGTTCCCAAAAGATGTCTTGAAAATCTTCAGGTGAATGTCATCATGACACCACCTGTGAAGAATAGGAACCCCAGATCAAATTCTTCATATGGACCAAATTCCTCATATTGATCAAAGTCCTCATATGAACATCATCGTGCTAACCCGTTTGTTTCGCATGGAAGATCTAAGGATTATGGATATGTGCATTATTCCTCAAATCATTATGTCCATAAGTCCTCGAAGAATTTCTCTGCATACTCTTATGCTTACTCTAACCCCTCTTATGTGAGACGAAATGGACTGGCTTTTATGCCATCCTTCTCGTATGGAGCTCGCAGAATGATGAACTCTTTGCCACCCCTTCAGATGTGGGTGGTGAAGAAAAAGAACTAATCTCTTCTGCAGGGTCAGGTCTCCAGACGCACAAAATCGTCTGAAGAATTTGCTGGAGACCTGAGCATGCATGAAAGGATGCAGGCTAACCATGAAGAAATGAACTTTCATTTCTCACGCCCTCATATTGCTTTATCAGTTCTTTTACTTGATGAAATTTATGTGATGAATTGATGTCATATTCTTCACTGATGAAGTATATGAGTTTGTAAGATGCACTAATTCATCTGCAGGATGATCAACCCAAAGCCACTGAGTGGGTCCTCGATAGTGGATGTACAAACCACATGACTGGTGACAAAAATCTATTGATGGATGCTCCATTATCTCCGTCGCATCTGAAGCATATCATCTCTGACAAAGGCAAAAGTCAGGTGTTGGGTCTAGGTAAGGTTGCGATTACAAAGGATCGACACATGGACAAAGTCATGCTTGTTGAGTCCCTAGGATACAACCTTATGTCTGTCTCAATGCTTTGTGATATTGATATGGTTGTTTTCTTTGGCAAGTACCGTTGTGTTGTGGTTATGGAAGCTAACAATTCCAAAGTCTTCGAAGGCTTTAGGAGAGGAGACCTGTATATTGTTGATTTCTCTACAGGACCACAACCAGCCGTGTGCTTACTTGCAAAAGCTTCAGAAGGCTGGCTCTGGCATCGACGACTTGGTCATGCAAGCATGAGGAATTTGCACACTCTTGCGAAGAAGAAGCATGTCATTGGCATCGAGAATGTCAAATTCCTCAAGGATCACCTATGCGGAGCCTGTGAAGCTGGGAAGACGACCAAGACCAAGCATCCAGCGAAGACTATCATGACCACCACTCGCCCATTTGAATTGCTTCACATGGATCTCTTTGGTCCTAATCATTATTCTGCTATCTCAAATGAAGCATCTCAATATGGCTTCGTTATTGTTGATGATTATTATCGTTACACATGGGTACACCTTGTTACTTACAAACATGAAGTGCAGGAAGTCTTCAAACGATTTTCCTCGAGGGCTTCAACCAACTTTGGTGTGAAGATCAAGCACATCAGAAGTGACAATGGCACTGAGTTCAAGAATTCTAGTCTTGATGACTATCTTGATGAACTTGGTATTACTCATGAGTTATCTGCTCCTTACACTCCTCAGCAGAATGGCATCGTGGAGCGCAAGAATAGGACTCTTGCTGAGATGGCTCGCACTATGCTTGATGAATACAAAACGCCTCGTCGTTTCTGGACTGGGGCAATTGATACTGCGTGGCACATCATCAACAGAGTATATCTTCACAAATTCTTCAAAAAGACTGCCTATGAAATCCTCACTGATAAGAACCCCAATGTAAGTTATTTCAAAGTCTTCGGTGATAAATGTTGGATTAGAGATCCTCATCACAACTTAAAATTTGCACCAAAAGCACATGAAGGTTTTATGCTTGGTTACGGAAAGGACTCGCACACCTACAGAGTCTTCAACAACGTTCTTCACAAAGTTGTTGAAACTGTAGATGTGCGGTTCGATGAAACTAATGGCTCGCAAAGAGAGCACCTACCTACTGTGATAGATGAACTAGCACCTGAGGAAACTATCAAGTTCAAGGCTACTGAGGTTGTCATTCTTACTGAAGAATCTGCTGAAGAATTCATTCCAGAACATGAAGAACGTCGAGCTAATGCACCTGAAGAAAATGCTAAAGAAAACGCTGATCAAACTCTTCAATGACAAACCAGCTCATCCTCGCATTGCAAAGGAAGTGCAAATTGAAAAGATCATCAATGACATGAAAGCGCCAGGTCCTCTCACACGCTCAAAAGCTTCACATTTGTCTAACTTTTGTGGGCAGTATGCTTTTGTCTCTATTACAGAGCCCACTAAGGTAGATGAAGCACTTCTGGAGCCTGAGTGGATTCAGGCCATGCAAGAAGAATTACATCAGTTCGAGCTCAACAGTGTCTGGGAACTAGTCAAACGTCCAGATCCTCGCAAGCACAATATCATCGGCACAAAGTGGATCTACCGCAGCAAGCAAGATGAAAATGGCCTTGTGGTGAGGAATAAGGCACGGCTTGTAGCTCAAGGCTACACACAGGTTGAAGGAATTGATTTTGATGAAACTTTTGCACCTGTTGCTAGACTTGAGGCTATTCGCATATTACTTGCTTATGCTAACCATAATGATATCACTCTATATCAAATGGATGTGAAAGGTGCATTCCTCAATGGTAAGCTTGAGGAAGTAGTATATGTTTCTCAACCCCCTGGTTTTGAAGATCCAAAGAATCCTGACAAAGTCTTCAGACTCAACAAGGCCCTCTATGGCCTCAAGTAGGCCCCACGGGCTTGGTATGATACTTTCAAGGAACTCTTCATGAAGAAAGGCTTCAAACCCGGTTCACTCGACCCTACTCTTTTCACTAAATCTTATGATGGTGAATTGTTTGTGTGCCAAGTATATGTTGATGATATTATCTTTGGTTGTACTGACCAACGTTATAGTGATGAATTTGCCTATATGATGAGTGAAGAATATCAAATGTCTAGTATGGGAGAGTTGAAATTCTTCTTAGGACTTCAAATTCGTCAACAACACAATGGCATATTCATATCTCAGGAGAAATACCTCAAGGATGTACTGACGAAATTCGGCATGCAAGATTGCAAAGGCGTCAAAATTCCTATGCCCACAAATGGCAATCTGTGCACTGATGAAAATGGTATTGACTTCGATCATAAGGTATACCGCTCCATGATAGGTTCCTTATTATACTTATGTGCATCTAGGCCGGATATAATGCTTAGTGTTTGCATGTGTGCCCGATTTCAAGCTACACCGAAGGAATCGCACCATAAGGCTGTGAAGCATATTCTTCGATATCTAGCTCACACACCAACACTTGGATTATGGTACCCCAAGGGCTCAGTTTTTGATCTTGTTGGATATTCTGACTCTGACTATGCTGGTGATCGTGTGGATCGCAATTCAACATCTGGTACATGTCATTTCCTTGGACGATCTTTGGTCTGTTGGTCCTCGAAGAAACAGAACTGCGTATCACTATCTACTGCTGAAGCTGAGTACATTGCCGCTGGTTCTTGCTGTGCCCAATTGCTATGGATGAAGCAAACTCTCAAGGACTACGGCGTCAACATGAAGAATGTACCTCTCTTCTGTGACAATGAGAGTGCCATCAACATTGCTCACAACCCAGTTCAGCACTCGAAGACAAAGCACATTCAGATTCATCATCATTTTCTTCGTGATCATGTGTTGAAGGGCGACATTTCTATTGAGCATGTGAAGACTGAAGAACAGCTAGCCGATATCTTCACAAAGCCCTTGGATGAGAAGAGATTTAGCAAGTTGTGGTGTGAGCTAAATATCCTAGAATCTTCGAATGTTCTGTGAAAAGGACACTCATCCTAACACTTATGCAAAATTGATGACTTAGATGTGCAACACATGACGAAACATTTTACTTCAATCAATGGAGAATAACACTCTTAGTGCGAAGAAATTAACAAAGAATTTGATTCTCAGAACCCTACGATAATTGTACGCGGTGTCTAAAACCATCATTCTTATACGGTGGGTCACGCCACCACCAAAAGTTGAAATTCCTCAAATTATTCATATTCTTCAACTTTGCATTTCACTGGTTCCGTCGTTTTTCTTCATTGGCTATATATATATATGAGTTTATGTCCTCTACAACATTCACTTATCGCTATTTCTTCAAGTTGGTTTTCTGCTAAGTGAATGTGATCAGACCCTTCCCCTCTATGCTTTACTCAACCCAATCTGTTCACAAACTCTTCATGTGCGTTCTATTTGAAACTCGTTCAAAATCTTCACTGTGTCCTTGTCAGCTGAAGAAATTGCGAACGGAACTTTAAAATCTATCTTATCTAAATTTTCGGCTTTTCCGCTCAAACCGTTCTGCATCCCACGATACACTTATCCAGTCACCCATGATCTAACACGATCTCCACCTCTCACTACGTGGGTAACACATGTCATGCGAATGAGAAGGGTCAGGGGCACGTTTGTCAATTTCTTCAGGCGAGCAGTTTTTCACCATGGCTATAAATACCCCTCCTTCCCTTCCTCACTTCTTTTACTCCGCTCGACCTCTCTCTCTAGCTCGAGCTTCTCAAACCCTAGCGCCGCCGCTACTTCATCGCCGCCAGTGAGGAAGAGCTTCACTGCCTTGACCTCGTCGCCGACGTACTCGCGTCGACCGTGGACATCTTCACTCCGCCGCTGCTGTAGCCGTCTTCCTCCACCACATTAGGGCGTGGAAGATCTGCACAGACGAACTTCACATCTCCTCACTCCAGTTCGTCGTGTTTTTCGTCCAGGGTAAATAAAAGTTACTTTTACTGCCCTCGTTGATTCGAATGATTATCTACAAAATCTTCAAAAGTGTTTTTCTTCAGATCTTCACACAGTGAAAACCTCACAAAGTCATCTGTTCTTGATTCGTTTCTCTAAGCATCATTTTTCTTCAAGATTCCTCAATTGTGTGGATCTTCGATCTATACAACTCTGGAACCTAAGACAAAGAACGCTTAGCGAAAATCTTCAAGACTCATCTGGTCAAATTCCTCAAACTTGTTCTTTTTGAAAAACCTTCTGAGAACGCATATGACCTCTCCAAATTCCTCGCAACTATACTCTATTCACAGGTACACATGTCAGCTGCTGAATCACTAGGTTCTCATCAACTTAACTCATTTGCAACGTTCCTCGAAGAAAAGTTGCATACTTCTTTAGAGAATTCAATTGTTCAAATTCCTCAACTGAAGAAAATGGCTGATGGTAAAAGGCCACAGAAGGGAGGAAAGAGTCCTGAGGTAAATACAGCATTTGAAATCCCTGATGACATATATGCTCGATACTGCACACCTCCTGAGGAAACCAAGAATGAGCGCAAAGTGCGCATTCAGAAGATAGAGAGGAGATGGGCAAGAGAATGGAGGGAGTATAGATATGTAACTCCTAAGTACATGAAGAAATTCGCACTCAATCCTCCATGCCCAAGAGCACCACTGGCACCTAGTCAAATTGCTGATCCCACCAGCCTCAAGCGAGGTGAGGACTATCCTGATGAATGGGCCAAGCGCCAAGGCAAGTTGACTAAGCAAGCCAGAGAAGCAGTGAGGAAATTTAATGAAGACTCTGCTGCTGCTGCCTCTGCTGAGGTCCTTGCTGTCAAGCCAAAGAAGGCTATGTCAAAGAAGCCTGCGCACAAGCCAAGTGCTTCCTCAGCAATGCCCTTACGTCCAGAATCATCAAAGCCCTCACGGCCAATTCCTCATGCTGCTCCTATTCCTCCAAAGTCCTCAGCTCCTCCGCCAAAGCCTTCAGCTGTTCCGACCAAATCCTCAGCACCTGTGCATCTCGCTTCGTGCCAAAGGACTGCCGGCATCTCCATTGCCACAGGTGTCTCAGCTAGTTCCTCAGCTGCACTAAGTTCCTCAGCTGCCCCCTCACTGCTCAAGACAAAGGCCACTGCTGGACGAGGTCCACGCCCAAGTCCTCAAAAGAAGAAAGTCACTTTCCAAGTGCCGTCTGATGAAGACGAAGCTGATGATGATGAAGTTGCAGAAATCATCAGAGACAGGCAAGTCAGGGCCGCTAGAGCCAAAGGATCAGAGTTGCCACTGCTTTTGGATACCAAGTTGATCCTCGACTACATTGATGATTGGCACAAGGACCCCAACACTCCCTTGCCTGACTTCAAGCTGACTCCTGGCCAAAGTCACATGCTGACCCACTACATTCAAGAAGAAAAGTGGAAATTTGAGAAGGCCAGACAGATCAAGAAAGCGCAGTACAAGAAGGAGAAATTTCTGAAGAACAACGTAGTCACTATGACAACTGATGAACTTGTAAAAATCCAATCTGAAATCAAAACCCTCAGCGATGACTTCAAAGCCTACTATGCTGATTGGCAAGGAGCCAAAGTTAGATTTTTAAAGATAATTGAACAGTTCACTTCAAATGTTGCTGCCCCAACGCAACATGAAATTCCTCAGGCTGAAGCATCTGCTCAGCCTACTAAAGAAAATGCCAGCACCGCTGACGACAATCAGGCTGCTGAAGAAAATGTGAGTTCCATGGCTGATGACTGCATTCCAGCCACTGAAGAAATTGCCAGGGCACCCACTAGTGGTCCGCCTGAAGAAACTAAAGAACTCTGGGCAACTGCACCAGTTGTGCCTGAAGAAAATCAACCAGATTCCTCAGCTGCTCCTGCACCAACTTCAACTCCAATCCTTCCATCTGCATCAGATGTGAAGAAGACCAAGGCTGCAGAGCATGCTGCAGTGAAGAAAAGGAAAGCATCAGATGCTTCAGATTCTTCAGCTCCGAACAAAATGAAACCTATGACAAGTTCATTTTCACATCCGAATTGATGCTGTTCCCATCTCAACCAGGCCATCAAAGGACCTTGTTCCTCTTGATGAAGAATATGTGATCCCCAGCAGATCTGATGAAGCAACTCATTCTACTGCTTCGTCTGAACCGTTGGATGAAGAAATTGAAGTGGATGCGATCCCTTCAACACCTATCATCTCCTCGCCTATGCCTCAGTTCACAGTTGAAGAGGCTGGCATTGAAGAAATGAAAGATGAAGATGTGGACATTGGCTGCTCCACACCCATAATCAGATATGAATTCTAGGAAAGTCAGCATCCAAACTCTCCAATGTTCACCCGTCTACAGCAAATTCCTCAGTCCCCCACACAAACTGTTCACATGGGCTCTGAAGAAACTCATCCCACTGCATCTGTCCATGAGGAAATTCCAGCCACAAGCGCTGAAGAAACTGCTGCTGCTGAACAACCAACGACGCAGACTGCCACTAAGGAGGAACCAGAAATTCCTCAGCCTGAAGAACCTGTGATTGAGATTCCTGAGGTCGTGATGCAACTCACTGACACTCCTCTGCCGAAGCCAAAGGATCCATTCTCACGCAAGCAAAAGTTCAAGGCTGATGATTTCTTCAGCGAGCACATATTCTTCGAAGATTACAACCCATATAACTCTGCTCGCATTAGGAAGAGGCGTTTCTGGACTGCCAGTCAAACCAATTTCTATTCCTTAGTGCTGTTCAACAAGGAGAAGATTTTCTACCATGAGCATATTTCTCACGTGGATATGGAATCTCTGTTGTGCTTCGCACGAGTCCTCAGTGTTCTTCATGATGCTGGACTGCTCAACTTCTGCTCTGACATCTGTGATTGTAATGAAAAACTGATTCTTCAATTTTATGCAACGCTGCACATCACCGGAGATGCTGAAGATGTGAATTCATGGGTGCTGGACTGGATGTCTGAAAACACTCACTACACTGCACCAGCCTCTGAATTGCTTCGTGCTCTACCACTCAGTCCTCCCCTTGAAGAAGCTCGCTGCATCTACAATGAACCTGAGCTCACACATCATTACATGCAGGTGCTGATGAAACCTTTGAAGCCAGGTCAAGCACCAAGAACCAAATTCCTCGTGAAGGAATTGTTGTACGTGCCCAAAACTGTCTATCGTATTCTTACGAGGACAATCAGTCCTATCAAAGGTCACGACTCATCTGATGAGGAAATTGTTGGCATCATGAAGAATCTGGTATTCAACATCGTTCATGGCATTCCTGTCAATTATCACGATTTCTTCATGAGGACTATGGCCAATGTTGCATTGTCTCCGTTTGAGCTGATGCCTTATGCACCTTGGATCATGAGATTCCTCAGGACAAGGTCTTCACTCAACTACAAAGCTAATTTCTAGAATCATCTCAGCTACTTGCCCCCAATTGAAGTCCTCAAGCAGACATATTCCTCAGTTGATGGAAAGGGCAAGGCACCAGCTGTAATTGATGAAGGCATTCGTCCATTGGATGGTCAGTTTCGCAAAGCTGCATCTTATTCCACCAATGATGACTCTGCCACACATGACTCTGCCAATGCACCCAAGTCCACTCCTCAAGCCACTACTCCGCGCGTGATGACAAACCGTGAACTTCTGCTTAGTCTTCACCAGAAGGTGGATCGAAATCACAAATGGGTTAAGCGTCAGTTTGGTTCACTTCTTCACAACATGACTGCCACACACAATGCAGTGAAGAAAAACCACTACTACCTCCATCAAGTCTTCGGTCGCACCTGGGCAATCCTGTCACATCTATATGGTGAAGAAGATCTGAAGAACATGGGTTTTAATGAAGATTTTGACTGGTCTGCACCTCCACCGAAGAAATTCAAGAATGTCAAGGTTCCTTCTCTGGTGGCCAGCTCATATTCTTCATCACGCGACACTGATGAACATGAAGATTTGCACGACACTGCGGCAGGCCCTACATCAACCAACGACCCCAACAACGTTGGCGCTCCTTCATCAACATGATTATCTTCAGGGGCGTTAGTCCTCATTTTCGATCCTTTTGGTCATTCGATGACAAAGGGGGAGAAATATGAGTTAGTCTTCAAGCGGGTCTACTATATGGGCATTTTTTTGCTAAGTTAAAACTCTCGTTCTTCTGAAACTTTATTGGATCGAGTTGTAATCTTAAACCCGATGGTGCTCTGATACTTTTGACGCACTGTGCTCTCATACTCTTAATGCACTATTCTGCATGCTTATTCCTCGTTAATATTATTGCACACATGCTGAATTTCATCAGGCACCATATTTCATCATGCATTTCAAATTCTTCATATTATATGTTAAATGTGTGTATGAATTACAAGATATAGGGGGAGATCTCCATGATTCAACTCTTCAAGTGTGCATTGCTTCAAAAGCATTCCTCACTATGCACATCTTCAGGGGGAGTTCTTCTATATCTTGCAATCAAATTCCTCAATATCAGTATTTACACTTCATATGTTTATCCCCGTTGAAAACTTAACCTATATTGTCATCAATCACCAAAAAGGGGGAGATTGTAAGTGCATCTAGTGCCCCTTAGTGATTTTGCTGTATTGATGACTTATAGGTTAAGGGACTAATGTGTGTCTGAGTGTACACAGGTCTATAAGTCTATGAGGAGTTTGATATTTATAGAGAAAGTCGACCCCTAAAAATGAATATCTTCGACTGGATATTTTGGTATTTCTGAAGACTTTCATGAAGACTTTGAAAGTGAAGAAATTGGTGTGTCCGTGAAGACTTGATGTTCATGCGAGAAATATGAAGCTTGAAGACTTTTGTGTTCATAGTTTTGTTTTTCTCTTTCTTGAGTCATAGGAAACACCGTACTGTTAAAGGGGGTCGAGGAAATACTAAGGAAAAAATTTCCATGTGATGCTCAACTCAAAATCCTACACCTACCAATCCCTTCGGGTGAAGCCATTGGAAATCTCATACATTTCAGTCAATTTCTTCAGTGACAGAGACGAAGTTCTTCTGGTCTCATAGGAATTTGTCCTGACTAAGGAGTTAGGAATTCGCCAGTGCGGATTGCCTACACCGTGAGGAACATGATAGCCCTGAGGATTTTTCTACTCAAAATTCCGACCGTTGCTGTGCTATGCGCCAGCTGTTCCAAAATATCTACCCACCTAACGGTCATATCATTGAAGGGAATTTATGTCTTATCATGTCGGGCTGCTCCCTAGGCTATAAATAGCTGCCCCCTACAACCACTAGCTGGTTGGCTGCTCCGAGAGAAACTGACACTTGTCATTTGAGAGCAACCCATCCTCCGAGGACTTTGAGCGAAAATCACCAAGTGAGGAAAAACCAAAAACCCAAAACCCAAACACCTACAAACCCCAAGTGATTGAGCATCACTGAAGAGATTGATCCTGAGTGGATCTGACGCCCTTTGAAGACTATGCTTCTTCTAGACGGTTAGGCGTCATGGTCTAGAGCATCCAAGAGGAATTGTGGATCGCCGAGTGACCAAGTTTGTGAAGGTTTGGAAGTCGCCTGAAGACTTACCACGAGTGATTGGACGAGGTCTGTGTGACCTTAGTTCAAGGAGAATACGGTGAGGACTGGGTGTCTTGGACTAAGTGTCCTTGACTGGGTGTCCAAGATTGTGTGTCCTCGAGTTCAAATACTCAGCCGCTCCAACCAGACGTACAACTGAGACAGCAGTTGGAACTGGTCTACCAAATCATTGTCTTCACCGAGCTTACTTGTTCTATTTCCTCAACTCTTTCATTTCCTCATAACTGTGTTGTATGTTTGTTCATATCTATGTTTGAAGACTTTGACTGAAGACTTTCTCAATTTCCTCAGTTCAATTTCTTCAGTCTGTTTGTCTTCATCCTGTGTTATCCTGTGATTACGCTTCCTGTACTCTGTGCCTGTCTTCATTTCATCATGATGACTATGCTTGTATTCTGTTGTGTTTACTTTTGAGTACTTATTCTGCTGCTAGTAGTTCTTCGCTAAGGAATTTCCTCACCAGCAAATTCCTCAGTGAAGAATTTTGTAAAAATCGCCTATTCACCCCCCTCTAGTCCATATAACGCACTTTCACAAGGGTCTGTACTATGTGCGGTCGGACGCGCTGAAGGATCTTCTGGGGAAAGTTGTCGTCTTGGAAGAGCATCATACGCTAATGGGTATGGTAATTGAAAGGATTTCATCCGCCGAAAGCGGTTTGCACGAAGCTTTTATGAGTCTGCTGAAAGGCTTCGAGGTACGTAAAATAATGTATGCCTTCAATAGTACCGCATACGTTAGGTATGCCCATGCAGATAGTAGCCCCTGAGACTCTGGTTGTCGTCGAGAATGGCGGCAAACAGAGGATCATAGTTCCAGGTAATAACCAAGCCGCCTTTATGTGCAGGTAGTTGAAGCTCCGGTGGCTAGCCGGACAGTGTTCAGGAGATCGCGCCAGCAACCGCTCCGACCCTTAATTCGGAGCCAGTTGTGCCGTCCATGGACGGGTGGATAGACCCCGCCACGGAGGCCGTATCCTCAGCGGCGATCGAGCCGAGTATCGACCTTACCCTTCACGGGAGCCGTGACGCCGAACTACCGGATTCTTCCCCGGCCACGGACTTCGAACCGCCTGCGGCCGTGCCTGTCGAATCCGACTGGGCGCCGATCATGGAGTTCACCTCCACGGATATCTTTCAGCACTCGCCTTTCGGCGACATAATGAACTCATTAATGTCTATCTCCCTACCAGGAGAGTCCTGGCCGAACTATGTTCGGCAGGATTGGGATGCGGATGACGAAGAAATTCGCCGCCCACCCACCACCCACTTAGTAGCCACCGTCGACAATTTGACCGACATGCTCGACTTCGACTCCGAAGACATCGACAGTATGGACGACGATGCGGGAGACGAAGAGGAACCACTGCCCACAGGGCACTACACAGCCACCTCATCATATGATATATACATGGTGGACACACCCAAAGAAGGCAATGGAGACGAGACAGTGGAGGATGACCCCTCCAAGAAGCAACCCAAGCACCGATGTCAGCGGCGCCGCTCTAAGTCTCGCCAAAAGTGGTGACACTAGCACAGGAGATAATAGCACTCCAGATAGTGCCGAAGACGACAACAATCCCCTCCAGCAAGATTTAGAGTAGGAGGATAGAGAGAGTAGAGGATGGAGAGGCGGAGGATGATAATTACATGCCTCCCTCCAAAGTCGAGGCAAGCCTCGACGATGACGAATCTGTCGCGCCTGAGGATCCTGTCGAAAAAGAGCGCTTCAAGCGCCGGCTTATAGCCACGGCAAATAGCCTTAAGAAAAAGCAGCAACAGCTTCAAGCTGATCAAGATTGGCTAGCTGACAGATGGACAGATGTCCTTGCGGCCAAGGAATATAAACTCGAACGCCCCTCCAAGAGTTACCCAAAGCGCAGGTTGCTATCCCGATTAGAGGAGGAAGCATTAAAACCTACATCTCCAGCGTATGACGCGGCTGATCGGCCACCTCGTGGTCATGACAGAGAGACATTTCAGCCAAAAGCTCAGCCCGCACCCCGAGGCCACTCAAATAAAAATGTCAAGGCACGGGGAAACATGCTAGACCTGCGAGACGTATTGGAGGACAAAGCAAAACACGCAAGATCGATCTACGGATCACGAGGGCGCGCCACCACGCGGGACGATAACCGTCACGCCGGATACAGTAAAAGTAAATCCGACCGGGCCGAACACAGCGGACAAGACTCATTTGAGCTGCGTCGCGACATAGCCCAGTACAGAGGCGCCGCACACCCCCTATGCTTCACAGACGAAGTAATGGATCACCAAATCCCAGAGGGTTTCAAACCCATAAATATAGAATCATACGATGGCACAACCGATCTTGCGGTATGGATCGAGGACTTCCTCCTGCACATCCACATGGCCCGCGGTGATGATCTACACGCCATCAAATACCTCCCACTTAAACTCAAAGGACCAGCTCGGCATTGGCTCAACAGCCTGCCAGCAGAATCTGTCGGCGTTCTGGGAACGGGGCTCCCCAGACTTGCTTGCCTGCGGCCTGCGGCGTGGCTCAAAGGGGGGGCCAGCACGGCCCATCTTAATCAACACAGACCCAAGACCCTCGCGAGGGGCCAAGCCTCGCGGGGAGGATGACAAGGAGCTTCCTCAGGCACGGCCTCATCAGGCTGGCTCGCGAGGAGGTGGAGAGATCAAGGCGGGGTACCTCACGAGGTGCCCGTGACGCAAGCCATGACGACCAAAGGCGCCAGGCGGGCGCCAGCTGCGCAGTGTCCTCCTTTCCTCTTTGGTGCAAAGGGAGCAAGCGCAGGCGAGAGCATCAAGGAAAGGCACCCGTTTCGGTGCAACGAGACCAAGACCAGTCCAACGGCAGGGAGGAAGTCATTGTGGAGCCCAAGCCAGCGTCACCACCAGAGTCTTTGGCAGGCGAGGACCAACTTTAGTCAGGATAAGTGTACCAGATGTTCCCCTTCAAAATGGCCAATTGTTGGCGCCCTTCCCACTCAATATTTGGGAAGAGGCCCAGGGCCTTTTCCTATAAATAGGACCAGCCACCCACAGGGTAGGGGGGTTCGAGGTCGATCAAGAGGAGATCGATCAGAGAGAGAGAGAGAAGGGTGAGTGAACTCCTCCTAGCAGTTCATCCCCCCCAGCCAAGAACAGACCCTCGCGAGGCTGTTCTTCCTTGTATTGCTCATCATCATCAGCCCAAGAAGCAATCCACCACACCACACACTGGAGTAGGGTATTACACCACAACGGTGGCCCGAACCAGTATAAACCCTGTGTCTCTTGTGCTGTTCTTTCCATAGCTTAGATCTTAGCGAGGCGGAGGGGTGCAGGTAGGTAGAAGGTGAAATCTCCGCGCGCACCCCAGTGTTCGAACCTCAAGGGTCTGCCGGAACCCGAAATCCGACATTTGGCGCGTCAGGTAGGGGTGCGCCGGAATCCATCTTCTACCGCTTCATGCCCCGTCGTGTCGTCATCACCATGTCCGGTGACCAAGCGGGCAACCCAGATCCATGGGCGCCGAGGCCCGCCCATGCAGAGCCGCTCGCCTCGGGCGACCCCGTGCCCCAGGCAGCTCATGGTCTGCAGGGCGCTGTGGGCCGCGGGCGACACGGACAGGCTTCGACAGCTCTCACACTGCGGCAGGCGCGATCGGCAGCGAGGGCCTCCAATCACGCCGCGACCACGACACCGTACACCTGCCGGGAGCAAGCGAACTCGAGGGCCGCGCTCACGGTGGCCCGAGAACTGCTACAGTGCAGGCTGCTGGAGGGCAGGCATGACGTGCTGCTGGAGCGGGTGGCAGAGCTCCTGGGCTTCACCGCCTCAGGGGCTAACCCCTTCTGCACCCATCTCTCATCTCAAGCCCAGGGCGACCCGCGGGCTCCAAGGCTACTCCAACGCCAGTGAAGCTGTCGGCACCGGACCGGCGGCGGCGCTGCCCCCGCTCCCGGTCCGCGAAGAAGAAGGACTCAACGCGACCCACGGCCCCAGTGGACAGGCGCGCTACCACCCCACGGTGGGCGCATCAAGCAGAGCTGCGTGGCACGCGGAGCACTACGGCATGGCCTTTGGGATGACGGCGCCAGAAGAATACGTGCCCCTCATGATGGACCAAGGACACCCTCACGAGGGCGAACAAGGCTCGCTCCTCAGCCCAAGCTGGGGGGACGAGGCGCCAGAAGCTGAGCCCTTCTAGGAGTCCCGGGACGGTCCCACTGGCCACGCTGGAGGCAACGATTATCAGGTACCGCTAATTCCTCAGGAGCAGGCATACGCTAATCATGGATCGCAGGAGGTGCAGGTCGCCACAGTGAGCAGCTGCCCCGCTCCCACGGTCTCCTACCCCTCGGGAGGAGGGCGCAGGGGGCTGCAGGAGAGGGGCCGAGATCTGACATCGCCACCGCGGCATTCGGAGCAAGGTGTTCTTAGGAGGTAGGCCCTCTGCTGGGGAGGTGCCTCAGGGCCTACCCCTGGCGGAGGACCCGTGGTCGTCGGGGGAACCGCTAGCGACCGCTCTACCCCATCGGCAGCATCTTGGTTTCCGGTCGTCGTTGATGGCACTAGAGTGTGGCGCAAGGCGGGGCCCTCGTCTGGCGATATGAAGCAAGGCCGGTACCTGTGAAGAAGGCCCAGTGCCTGTGAAGCTCGCCGCCCCGTGACACTCTCACGTAATAATGAGTGGGGCTATACACGCCCCGGAGTCTCAGGGGTGCCGGCCTCAGGCCCTGGGGCTCCCTCCCACACCCAGTGGCAGCACTTAGCTCCGCGCTGGTGAGAAGACGTCCAAGACTAGATTAGGTGCCGGACGCGGCCTTTTGTCTTCTTTCGTTGCTTTTCCCTTTGGTTGCCGCTTTCGCCCGCTGGATTCAAGTTGGATTCGAATTTGAGACTTGCGTGTGTTCGGGGAAGGGGTGCTTAGTCTCGTTCGAGCAATTTCTCGCGTTTTAGTTACCACTTCGCCTCAGCTGCCTCCCCTCGTGAGCCCCTCGCGAGCCGGGTCAGGCCTAGCTTGCGCGCAGCCTAGACTGCCGCCGCCGCGTCCTCTCAGGAGGGTGTTTTACTGCAGATCCTACGGATTCAATCAGGGAACACTCGGGACACCACAGCCTACCGCAGGCCACCTCAGGGCCAGCACGGGACAAAGGTAAACTAGCCAACCACTTGGCGCGGGCGCATGGGCAATGTAGCGTCTACTAATACGATGAACACAAGTTTTACATGAGGGGCTCCCCCTCCAAAATGCTCTCAAAGCCATCAGGCCAAAACCTGAGTTCTATTCATGCAGGGTAAGGAAGCAGGAACGATGCACAATCAGTCGGATAAATCCCCCAATGCGTCCTCAGGAGCCCCACTCGAGCCGTTGCTGGCGTCCCTGAACTCGCCAACGCTGTCCGCGTCGCCGCCAGCGGCGTCAGGGCCGTTCACCACACCGCCCTCGTCGGTAGCCATGATCACGCCGTCGTTGTCTGAAGCGAAGGCCCTGACAAGAGCATCCACATTGTCTTCCACCCAGTGCGCCAGGTCGTCTCAGACAGCCTGGGGGACTGGGGCGATGGCGGCGTCGAAATCGAAGTGGGGATCCATGTTCCGGAGATGGCTGAAGACGCGAGAAAAGGCGCGCCCGAGCAGGGCGTGGCTCCTCTCCTCCACCAACCTGTCAGCCCTGACCGACCGCGCCTCCAGCTGCGTCACCACGTCGGTGAAGCACTGAAGGTTGCTGGCATAGTTGACTGCGTGCGGCTCGCCAACAGCCGCCTCGCAGATGTTGCCCAAGGCTGTGTTGGCTCTCTCCCAGAGCGTGGTGAGCATGGGGCTATGCTCATGCTCCAGGATCCGCCGCTGACGTATCTCATCCGCATTATGGCGCGCAACGACCTCAGCCTCCTCCACCCGCTGGCGAAGAAGGAGCACCTCGGCCTGGGAGGTGGTTGACTTCCCTTGCGCTACCTCAAGGGCGGCCCGAAAAGCATTGGCCCGCCGCGTCGCTTCCTCCAGATTGGCCCTCAAGGCAGCAATCCTACCTTCAGCCTCGGCCCGGGTCAACTCCAGCCTCTCCTCGAACTCGTGCTCGAGGTTCAAGTGCGCCATCACCACCCGACGTCCGACCTCCTCCAGGACACAGGCTTCCCATGCAGCGACATTGTCCTCTGCCTGCGTCACCAAGTGCTCCCTCATCTCTAGACGCTCGTACTCGCAGGTACGTTCGGCGGCTTCCAGCGTCAGCGCCTCCTCACGCTTCTGGAGCTCTGCTGGGTCACCAGAGGCCACCTTCATCAACGCGAGGGCTGCCTCGCGCAGCTCCACTTGCACCTCAGTGAGTGGCACCAGGCCAGGAGCTCCCGAGCCTGCTCCTCTGCCGCCTCTCGCCGCCGGTCAGCTTCTCGGGCCTCCTCAGCGGCCCAAGATCGGGCCTCCCGAGAGGCCACCAGCGATGCCTTGGCCTCTGCGTCGTCAAGATCGCGCTGAAGGCGTGCAAGGGCGATGGCGCCCTCCAACTCGTGCCTCTCTGCAGCCAGGCGCAGGCCCTCAGCCTCAAGGCGCGCGTCTTCATCAGCAAGCTCCTCACCAAGAAGGCTCACCGCGTCAGCCGCCCTTCGGAGGAATCCTTGGCGAAGAGCGCGATGCTCCCGGGCGCGCTCGAGCACGTCTTCCACACCATCATCTGCCCCGAGCAAGCGTCGGGGGCCACGAATCAGCACTCCCCCTCCAGGCAGGGGGCTGGGGGCTGGCACCCTCGCGACGGCCGGGCACGCCACGCCAGAAGCCCCGGCCTGGAGCCAGCCCGTCCCCAGATGAAGAGTGCAGGGAGCTCCTCAGCCAATCGCAGTCCACGACCAGGCGAGAAGCCCACGGCAGGCTGGCTATGCCACGAGAAGGCCTGCGAAGGAGGATCGCAAGGTGCGCAGGGCCACGATGCGCCTTGGGACGGTTCACCTCTCTGATCGCCCTCACCACAAGGGCTCTGCTGCTCGGAGCGTTTGAGGATGGTGGAGGGGGCGAAGCCAAGGGGGACGGCACCTCAGCCGTCTTCGTGAGCTCGGCTGGAAGGGGCCTGCGGAGCAAGGATCAGTAAAAGCAACAGAAGGATCGGGAGCCGGGAAAGGAGAAGGCTTACTCATCAGTGGCGAAGTACTTCCTACGCTTCAGCAGGCGACAAGGGTAATCGTCGCCCAGGGCCTCCTTTCTCTTCCGGAGGGCCTCAAAGTCCACGCGGAAGCGGCCCAAGAGTTGAGCGCAGGGATCAACCTGCGACGAAGACGGAGCGTCAAGGCGATCCGTGCAAGGGGCGCCTGCCTGATGCGCGCTGCCAATCGCCTCGCCAAGAGAAGCGGCTGGAGCCTCAGGGGCCTCAATCGCAGGCGCTGAGGGAAGCTGTTTGCCACCCTTAGCCTCAGCGGCACGGGCCCCAAGATCTGCTCCCTCATGAGCATCGCCCGGCGCTGTCACCCCGCCGGGAGCCCCCTCGGCCTCTGGCGCCTCATGCCTCCCTGCTCCGCTACTTGAGGAAGAGTCGCCTTGGCCGACTGGAAGGGCAGTCACCATCACTGGGTTATAGCGAGGCCCCTGGAGGCCGGCGGGGCGCGGCCCCCACTCATCAAAGATAGGCATCTGATTCACAAAATCGCCCCTGCTCTGGCAGAGGTACAGTAAGGCCCCTCCCTGCTGGATACTACCAGCGTTGGGGTCCCCAGTCAGGGTCAAGAGCGCTGTCCTCAGCACTTCAGGCGTTAGGTCCTCTTCCTGGAGCCTCATACGATCATCGCGCCCGCTGAAGGCCCACATCCGGCGAGAGTGGCGTTGGAGAGGAGCAACGTGGCGTAGCAGGAACTCCTTCAACACCTTGGGCGCTGTCACGCCAAGCGACCTCAAGAACGCGAAGCGGTGCCAGACGAAGATGAGCCAGGGGCTCTCAAGCGTCTCCTGGCCCTAGCCCGAATTGGGGACAGCAGGCGAAGTTGGCTCCGATAGCAGGGGGCTGGGCACCCCTGCATCCACATACAACCACCGCTCGTGGAACCCAGCCGCGGGCAGAGGGAGCCTGAAGTCAATCCCAGAGGCCACTGTCTCAGACGCGGCAACGAAGCTCACGCACGCCCTGCATTGGGTAGGGTCGACAAGGCGCAGAGAGAAGAAGTGGCGCAACAAGGCAACCGAAGGAAGGATGCCCATCATAGCCTCGCAAACGAAGGCGAAGATCGAAAGGAGGGTGATGGATTCGGGACCCAGATGCATCATGTGGATCTGATAGTGGGAAAGCACAACATTGAAGAAATCAGAAAAGGGGGGAACCAGACTCGCCCACAGGGCGTCGGCAAAATACGGGACCTCGGTGACTATCCTGTCGATGGAGAAGTGGGACGCGGGCCAGGCCGTCGTCCTCCCGCATTCGTTGAAGATAGTGGCCAGAGCCGAGCTGACCTTGCCCAAGCCCTCGGGAGGGGGGGGGGGGCGCCAACGGCGGCGGGCAAGGCGGAGGCACGGGTTTCTTCCCTCTTCCCTTCTTTGTCGGAGCCATGGCGATGGGAAGGGGGGGAGGTTTGAGATTGGGTTGAAAACAGAAGCTGGAGTTCGAGCGGAGGAAGGACAGAGAGCGCAAAATAAGGGGGGCGTGGGGGAACAGTGCCGCCCACGTCCAATTAACCGCCACGCGGCACCTAAGGCCGCAGGCTGTTAGGGCCCGCGACGCTTCGCTCTTGCCCTTCCGCCTCCCTGCACGGCCAAGTCCGGGCGCGCCTTGGGCCGGGGCTACTGTCAGCGTTCTGGGAACATGGGTCCCCAGACTTGCCTGCTTGCGGCGTGGCTCAAAGGGGGGCCCAGCACGGCCCATCTTCATCAACACAGACCCAAGACCCTCGCAAGGGGCCAAGCCTCGCGGGGCGGACGACACGGAGCTTCCTCAGGCACGGCCTCATCAGTCTGGCTCGCGAGGAGGCGGAGAGATCAAGGCGGGGTACCTCACGAGGTGCCCGTGACGCAAGCCATGACGACCAAAGGCGCCAGGCGGGCACCAGCCGCATAGTGTCCTCCTTTCCTCTTTGGTACAAAGGGAGCAAGCGCAGGCGAGAGCATCAAGAAAAGGCACCCATTTCGGTGCAACGAGACCAAGGCCAGTCCAACGGCAGGGAGGAAGTCATTGTGGAGCCCAAGCCAGCGTCACCACCAGAGTCTTTGGCAGGCGAGGACCAACTTTAGTCAGGATAAGTGTACCAGATGTTCCCCTTCAAAATGGCCAATTGTTGGCGCCCTTCCCGCTCAATATTTGGGAAGAGGCCCAGGGCCTTTGCCTATAAATTGGACCAGCCACCCACAGGGTAGGGGCGTTCGAGGTCGATCGAGAGGAGATCGATCAGAGAGAGAGAGAAGGGTGACTGAACTCCTCCTAGCAGTTCATCCCCCCCAGCCAAGAACAGACCCTCGCGAGGCTGTTCTTCCTTGTATTGCTCATCATCATCAGCCCAAGAGGCAATCCACCACACCACACACTGGAGTAGGGTATTACACCACAACGGTGGCCCGAACCAGTATAAACCTTGTATCTCTTGTGCTGTTCTTTCCATAGCTTAGATCTTAGCGAGGCAGAAGGGTGCAGGGAGGTAGAAGGCGAAATCTCCGCGCGTACCCCAGTGTTCAAACCTCAAGGGTCTGCCGGAACCCGAAATCCGACAGAATCCATCGGCCATTGGGAAGATCTGGAAGCCGCATTCCTCGACAACTTCCAGGGCACTTATGTGCGACGACCAGATGCCGATAACTTGAGTCACATAATTCAGCAGCCAAAGGAATCGGCCAGGCAATTCTAGACACGGTTCCTGACAAACAAAAATCAAATCGTCGACTGTCCGGATACAGAGGCCTTAGCAGCTTTTAAGCACAACATCCTCGATGAGTGGCTCACCCGGCACCTTGGCCAGGAAAAGCCGAAATCTATGGCAGCCCTCACGACACTCATTACCCGCTTTTGCGTGGGAGAAGACAGCTGGCTGGCTCGCAGAAATAACATATCAAAGAACCACAGTACTTCAGATACCAAGGATAGCAATGGCAGGTCACGTCGCAACAAACATAAGCGTCGCGTCTATAGCAAAAATACCGAGGACACGGCAGTCAATGCCGGATTCAGAGGCTCTAAACCCGGTCAGCAGAAAAAGCCATTCAAAAGAAGCACTCCAGGCCCGTCCAGTTTGGGCCGAATACTCGATCGCTCGTGCCAAATATATGGCACCCCCGACAAGCCAGCCAACCACACCAATAGGAATGTTGGGTGTTCAAGCAGGCCGGCAAGTTAAAATGCCGAAAACAAAGATAAGGGGTCACATAGCGATGATGAGGAGGAGCCCCGGCAGCCGAACACTGGAGGAAAGAAGAGGTTCCCCCCACAAGTGCGGACGGTGAACATGATATACGCAACCCACATCCCCAAGAGGGAGCGGAACCGTGCGTTAAGGGATGTATATGCGTTGGAGCCAGTCGCCCCAAAGTTCAACCCATGGTCTTCCTGTCCGATCACCTTCGATCGCAGGGACCATCCCACTAGTATCCGTCATGGCGGATTCGCCGCACTAGTCCTAGACCCAATCATCGACAGATTTCACCTCACTCGAGTCCTTATGGACGGCGGCAGCAGCCTGAACCTGCTTTATCACGACACAATGCGCAAAATGGGTATAGACCCCTCAAGGATCAAACCCACAAAAACGACCCTCAAAGGTGTCATACCAGGTGTAGAGGCCCATTGCACAGGCTCAGTCACACTGGAAGTGGTCTTCGGATCCCCGGATAACTTCCGAAGCGAGGAGTTAATCTTTGATATAGTCCCGTTCGCGGGCGAACCGCATTTGCGAGATTCAACGCGGTACCACACTATGCATATCTCAAGCTCAAGATGCCAGGACCTCGGGGGGTCATCATAGTCAATGGAAACACAGAACGCTCTCTCCACACGGAGGAGCACACTGCGACCTTCGCAGCAGAAGTGCAAAGCAGCCTCTTAAGGCAATCCACCAGTTCGGCGATTAAAAACCCGGACACCTTCAAGCGCGCCCAGAGTAATCGGCAACAAGACCACCTGGCAAATTTCAAGCTCGCATAGCAATGCGGCCCCCACCCCAGTCCCAGCCAAACAGCGAAATCCGTGCCACGTGTACATAATTACGCATTGAAAATACCATGGGCACAGGTGGGGAGGGGGACACGACTACGGCACGCCCCAAGACGCGGCTCAAACGCACCAGGGGCTTCCCACTTTGTTATTTTTCTCTCTTTCAGGACTTTAATCTCTGGAAGCCCTGTCCGGCAGTACGGTTGCCGGACACACGATGCAACAACCAAGGAGGCAGAAAGCTACGTCGCACCACGGAACTCCCAGGTGGTCTCTAATAATGAGTGAAATACCTGCTTTAAATACCATTCCTCAGCTTGCCCTTGGAGGGGACATGTCAAATAGTCCTACTTTTTGCTTATCGCACTACTTGTATCATTCTGCTTCAACGAACCTTTTTGAATAAACAATGCATAGCACTAGACTATTACCGCATTCTCTATTCTTCTTTATATATATATATATATATATATATATATATATATATATATATATGTTCATTCATGACATTCAGCACCCGTACACTCTGGTACGGCCAATACGCCAGGGGCTTAAGCATACCCCATAATACGGCGTGAGAAGTCCGAACACTTTCGACAGTGCGGCACCCCAAACTTATAGCATTATATGCATCAGCTCCGAATCATGTCTTGGGTCAATAGTTGGGTTTGCCCGGCTCCCATGTTTTGGTACCTTACGTTCCGCTATATCGGCTAAGGCAGCACTGGGAGAACTACTGCGATTGTGCCCTGGTTCAGCTAGGCTAAGCACCTCAGTAGAGAAAGCTAACACTGACTGTCATGATAAGGCGAGAGCTGGTCGCTGTTCGAGAGGTCTCGAGTCCCTAAAGACTTATGCCGCTTAGAGCGAGGAGTCGGCTTTGTCCGGCTTAAGGCGTGTATAACGCCCCGAATTTGGCCTTCTGAATACTAGGGGCTTCGCCAAAATTTAAAACTGTAGACTTCTATGGCTAAGTGAGAGTGATAAAGTATTATAGTCCGGTTGCCTTGTTCGTTGTGCTGAGCACCTCCTTCGAAGGACCCAACAATGGGAAAAAGAGTGCTCAGGTTTATCCCAAACACCCCAGCACTCGTGGCATGGGGGCAGAAGCCGACGACTGGCCATCTCTTAGATTTGATAAACAGCCGCACAGAAGGTAATATTTTAAATTCAAACAAGCGTTGCATAGCGCATATGAACAAGTTTTCATAATACATGATCACACGAGCAAGTTTATTCAAAAATTACATCCTTCGCACACTCGTCCTCCACAAGACGGGCACCCTTCAGGACGCCCTCATAATACATTTCAGGGTGGCGGTGCTCCTTGCCCTGCGGCGGCCCCTCCTTCACCAGCTTCTCAGCGTCCATCTTAGCCCAGTGCACCTTTGCACGGGCAAAAGCCCGGCGGGCACCTTCGATATAGACGGACCGCTTGATGACTTCCAGCCGTGGGTAGGCATCCACAAGCCGCCTCACCAGGCCAAAGTAGCTATTGGGAAGGGAGTCACCAGGCCACATCCGGACTATAAATCCCTTCATGGCCTGTTCGGCCGCCTTGTGCAGCTCGACCAATTGCTTCAGCTGGTCGCTCATAGGCATCGGGTGTTCGGTCCCAGTATACTGAGACCAGAACAACTTCTCCATCGATCTTCCCTCCTCGGCCTAGTAATATTTCGCGGCATCCGACACGCTGCGGGGCAAATCTGCGAATGCTCCTAGAGAGCTGCGGACTCGGGTAAGTAACAAGTAATTTACTTTCACATACTTGCTTGCATATTTAAAGCCTTACCCGCCGCTATCTTCCTCACCGCCTCAATCTCCTAGAGGGCCTTTTGAGCTTCGGCCTTGGCATGCTTTGTGCTCTCGAGGGCCATGGCAAGCTCGGACTCTCGCGTCTTCGAGTCAAGCTCCAAAGCCTCGTGCTTCTTCATGAGAGCCTGGAGCTCTTGCTGCACCTCGCCCACCCGTGCCTCTTTTTTCCCGCTCGGTGCGCTCCTTGGCCGCTTTGTTCTCGGCCTCGGACAACGCTTGCTTCAGGGTCGCCACTTCGGTCGTGGCCCCTGGCACATTCATGATGATCCTGTCATTTCGCAACCACATTTTCTTTTTTATATAGACAAGGTATTACTTACCTTTGTTCTCCTCGAGCTGCCTCTTGGCAAGGCCGAGCTCTTTCTCGGACCCCTCGAGGTCCTGCTTCAGTGCGGCGACCTCTGTAGTCAGTGCGGAAGAGGTCAGCAGCGAAGCCTGCATACGCATACAGACATACTTATATTAGACTCGTGCAGATATTATTTGATCCTCTATTCGGCTTTTCTTTGTGAACACCAAACCAAGCATCAGGGGCTACTGTCTATGCGGTACTATTTCCCTATATTTTAAATACTTACCTCAAAGCCTGTTAGAAGGCTGGCACATGCTTCAGTCAGTCCGCTCTTGGCGGACTGAACCTTCTTGATCACCACACTCATAATAGTGCGGTGCTCTTCGTCGATGGATGCACCGTGAAGCGCTCCCAGTAGGTCGTCCGGTGCCTCTGGTTGGACAGAGGTCACCCGCACGGACGGCTTGCCCTTCTTGGAAGGGAGCCGCCTGCCCGAGTCCGGAACCACTGGACGTTCTAGTGCGGTGTTTGGCTGAGGGTCGAACTTGGAGCCCCTGGGAGCCTTGCTCCCTTTGCTCCTGGAGTCCGGAAGGTCTCCTTGAGGCGCCTCCGGGACTGTCTCCCCTTGAGACAATACCTCGGCATTGTCCGCAGGGCAAGGAGAGGAGGCGGTTGGAAGTGTATCACTATCCATGTCCGACGAGTCCATGGAACCGCCCGGCGAGGATACGTCGATACGGGCTTGGGGCAGACTGCATAATCATATTCGACGTTAGGAGAAGCAGCGCAACAAAGGTATACTATGAGTTACTCTGGTATCCGAATACTGACGACTTCGCCAGGGGCTTGGCCCTGAGCAGCCACTCGTCTTCGCCGTCGGCGGCGGTGGTGGAGCAGTCCGGAAGGAGAGTCCTTCCCTTCTTGGACCCTTCGGCCTCCCCGGTTGGGGCGGCCTTCCTTTTCTTGTCTCCCCCGGCTAGAGGGGAAGAATCTTCATCTTCCTTCTCCTTGTTTTCATGGGAGGAGTGTGTTTTGGTGTTATCAGACGAGGACTCAGATACCACCTGGCGCCGGGAACTCTTTCGAGTTCCCTTGGCCTTCTTCTTGGTCTTCTCCGGCACCTCATAAGGAGCCGGAATCCGCATCTCCGTCAGGAGAGCGTCCTCAGGGTCTTCGGACAGTGGGGCCGGACAGTTAATCTGCTCCGATGCCTCTACCCAGTCCTGTCAAAGGCATGGCAGTTCAGGCCCCGCACATGGTTAAGCTATGGGAAATAAATACCGTACCAAGGTGTACAGAGCTTACCGAATTCGCAGGGCGCTTCGCGCTTAGCCCGCGGTCCTCAGTAAGAGAAGGAGGGACCTCGGCGCCCTTGAACAACACCTTCCAGACGTCCTTATGCATCATGTCGACGAGCTCGCTTAGAGTCTGGTGCTGGGCCGGGTCGAACTCCCATAAGTTGAAAGCCCGTTGTTGACACGGGAGGATCCGGTGGAAGAGCATAACCTGGACTATGTTGACAAGCTTAAGTTTTTTGCTTGTCATGTTCCGGATACACTTCTGGAGTCCGTCCAGCTCCACCGATGAACCCCAGGACAGGCCCTTCTCATTTACAGGAAGTGAGCCGTGTGGGGATTCCGGATCGAAACTCGGGGGCCGCCACCCAGTTGGTGTCGCGCGGCTCGGTGATGTCAAACCACCCCGATTGCCACCCCTTTATGGTCTCCACGAAGGAGCCCTCGAGCCATGTAACGTTGGGCATTTTGCCCACGATGGCTCCGCCGAATTCTGCCTGTTGGCTGCCTACTACCTTTGGCTTGATATTGAAGGTCTTCAGCCATAAGCCGAAGTGGGGCCGGATGCGGAGGAAAGCCTCGCACACGACGATGAACGCCGAGATGTTGAGGATGAAATTCGGGGCCAGATCATGAAAGTCCAGCCCGTAATAGAACATGAGGCCGCGGACGAATGGATGGAGGGGGAACCCCAATCCGCGGAGGAAATGGGGGAGGAAAACCACCCTTTCGTGAGGTTCCGGGGTAGGGACAATCTGCCCCGTGGCTGGTAGCCGGTGCGCGATATCCGCGGCTAAGTATCCGGCTCCATGTAGCTTTTTGATGTGTCCCTCCGTGACGGAGGAGGCCATCCACTTTCCTCCCGCTCCGGACATGTTTGGAGAGAGTCTAGGAGAAGGATGCGGACTTGGGTGCTGGAGCTCGAGTGTGCGAGAATGGATGAGCAAGGAGGAAGAAGGCGTGGGTAGAAAAAGGTGAGATCTTATCCCTTTATAAGGGCGGACTAAACTATGCGCCCCCACTAGCCTGGTAAAAGTCGCTTATCCCCCAAGCGCCATAATTGATGGCGCGGTTGGGTTACCCACGTCCGTACTGATGAGAATTCCGTGATAAGGGGAACACGATCTCTGCTTTGACAAGACGTGTCAAGAAACCGCCTCGCATTATGTGCGGGGCTGGTTAAAGAGAAACGTGTTAGTAGATTAGATTTGTGGAAATATTATTCTCTCTACGGTGGTATGTGGAACTTATTTGCAGGGTCGGACACTATCCTTGTATTCAAATTCTTCCGTGGTGTATTCGGAGGAGGAACCCGCCTTGTAATGCCGAAGACAACAGTGCGTGCCGGACTCATCATCATTGAAGCCTAGTTCAGGGGCTACTGAGGGAGTCCTAGATTATGGGGTATCCAGACAGTTGGATTATATCCTTTGGCCGGACTGTTGTACTATGAAGATACAAGATTGAAGCCTTCGTCCCGTGTCCGGATGGGACTCTACTTGGCGTGGAAGGCAAGCTAGGCAATACGGATATGTATATCTCCTCCTTTGTAACCGACCTTGTGTAACCCTAGCCCCCTCCGGTGTCTATATAAACCGGAGGGTTTTAGTCCGTAGGACAACATACAATCATACCATAGGCTAGCTTTTAGGGTTTAGCCTCTGCTGAATGAGCGATTGACCGGTTGGGCCGAGCTCCATAGGTTGTCCGGACTTGCCATGAGGTCCGTTGTGGATCACCTATGGCCAGGAGGGCCAAGGCCGAGTAGCTACTTTAGCTTAGTGCAACAATTCCTTGAAGCTGTGCCACGCATCAATGCTGTAAAGAGATCAGCGTGCATAGAAGGTGCGCGGATGGCCCTTGCCCGTGTCAAAACATACTGGGCAGAGATCGAGGCCACCACTATTGCGGCATAGGGTTCGGCCATAGGCCGAGTGGCTGCCGAGCACTACTTTGAAGAAGTCCTTGAAGGCGCTCGTTCGATAGAGGCTTAGTGCTCGAAGAATATTATTTTCCAGTGACATGTAGTCCCATTGTACAAACAATGTTTTATTGAATTTATCAAGGCTGTATTTATAATTTTGCCCGAAAGTGCTATGATGCCTCCTGTGCGGCTATTTGTGTATATATGTATATAACCTGAAAGATGGCAGTCGTCAGCTTCAGCCCCCACGCATATAATGCGGGGGTTTTCGCAGAAGACATATGTTCACACTTGATCCAACGTCTTGGTCCATTAAGGAGGTAATAGCACAGCGAACTAGGCAACCGGACTATAATTCTTTAACATTTTCACTTAGCTAGAGGAGTTTGACAGTGGGCTACTATATAGCCCCTGGTGGCTCCGCACTCATCCGGATTCGGGGCGCGTACATTCCTGGCCGGGAAACAGCCCTTCGTTAAGGCATAGGAATCCCGAAGATTCTGCTAGGTCATCGAGTGGTTGACCAGTCTCACGCTATATCATGACAGTCAGTTTTCGGCTTTCTCTACTGAGGTGCTCGTCCGGATGAACCAGGGCACAATCACGGTAGTTCTCCTGGTGCCGCCTTAGCCGATAGAGCAGAATGTAAGGTAGCAAAACACAGGAGCCGGGCAAACCCAACATTTGACCAAAGACATGATTCAGAGCTGATGCCTATAAGGCCAAACTCGCAACGCTGAACACTCCCTAAGGTATTCGGTCTTTATGATGTAAACCGGGCCTAAACAGTGCCCTTTGTAATAAGCCCCTGGTGTCCAGGTACGTGCAATATTCTGACGTGGCCACAAGCCAATATGTCAGCATCCTTCTCAATTGTACTGAGAATCCGAGGGATGTGTATCAACAAGAGACAGTAAAAAAGGTTTACGCAGGGTCTTAATCTAAAAAGAATCCTTGGAACAGGTCCCTACTGCACGTCTGCGCCTGTGTCTCCGTTGTGCCGTATTCTGGATGGGTGTAGCACGATGGTCATCTAAAAAAGAAAGGAACTTAATTGAAAAGTTGTCGTGCAAAAGGTAAGTTATACTAAATAAACCATGTACAGTTCAAAATGAGTAAGGTTGAGCCTAATTGCCACTTGTTTGCGCGCATTGAGCCCCTTCTATTGTAATAGGGGTATAGCCATCAAACCTGTATCAATTACATATAGCTACGCTGGACTCGTCCAACCGCGTCCGTGGTCTTAATGACCTATCAGATGCTTTAGTTGGTGAGGCCGCTTAGTGTGCGGCTGCCAAGGCAGCCGCACGGTCTTCTGCGCGCAAGGAGTGCTCAATACTTCCATTTACTGTAATGATGCCACGTGGACCGGGCATCTTAAGCATGAGAGAAGCGTAATGCGGTATTGTGTTAAAGCGAGCGAAAGCTTCATGTCCGAGTAGTGCTTGATAACCACTTTGGAACAGAGCGATGTGGAACGTTAAATTTTCGCTGCGGAAGTTATTGGGAAAGCCGAATATAACCTCTAGTAGCAGGGAGCCCGTGCAATGGGCCTCTGGGCCTGGCGTTACTCCTTTAAAGGTAGTATTGCTGTGGCTAATTTTTGTTGGGTCTATCCCCATTTTGCAGACTGTGTCCTGATATATCAGGTTTAAATTTCTGCCGCCGTCCATCAGGACTCATGTGAAGTGGTATCCATCAATAATTGGGTCTAATACCAAGGTAGACCATCCTGCACGGCGGATACTTGCCGAGTAA
Organism: Triticum dicoccoides; assembly: GCF_002162155.2. Taxonomy (NCBI): domain Eukaryota; kingdom Viridiplantae; phylum Streptophyta; class Magnoliopsida; order Poales; family Poaceae; genus Triticum; species Triticum dicoccoides. The sequence goes on from NC_041382.1 coordinate 409,915,780, forward strand.
TCCCGATGGTCAAAGGTGATCGGTTGGGACGACCAGTGGCAGAACTCCGCGGTGATAGGCCTTGGGGCATGTGTCACTAGGAGTGCCGCTTTGTTTCTCCCCTTCGTTACGTGTAACACGTTTACTGTTTTGACTTCTGGTGGGAATTTCTTCTGTTCCCCTGTGCTTTGCTTGCGAGGATCGTCCTCGTCTTCGCTTGGTGTATCCTGCCCCCTATGTTCGGCGTTGAGCTTGCCGGACTGCTTGAAAACCCAACATTCTCTATGGGTATGATTTGCAGGCTTATCGGGGGCGCTGTGGATCTGACATATTTTATCCAGAATCTTGTTTAGGCTGGACAGTTCGTCTCTGTTGCCTTTGGAGGGTAGATTTTGTTGACCTGGCCGTGAGCTTCTAAATTCGGTGTTTACTGCCGTGCTCTTTGGCCTATCTTCTTTATTCCGGCGCTTGTTTTTGCTACGTCGTGGTTTCCCATATTCGTCCCTGACTTCGGATGTACTTGGGTCGCTGGTGCTGCATTGGGCTAACGAGCTATCCTCGCCCGCGCAAAAGCGGGTCATGAGGCTTGTTAATGCTGCCATTGTTCCTGGCTTTTCTTGGCCGAGGTGTGTGGCAAGCCATTCGTCTCAAATGCTATGCTTAAAAGCTGCTAAGGCTTCAGCGTTCGGGCAGTCGACTATTTGGTTCTTTTTAGTGAGGAACCTGTTCCAAAGCTTTCAGGCTGACTCTCCGGGCAGTTGAGTTATATGACTCAAATCGTCTGCATCCAGTGGTCGGACATAGGTCCCTTGAAAATTTTCCCGAAAAGCGTCTTCGAGCTCTTCCCAGCTTCCAATGGAGTTTTCAGGGAGGCTTTTAAGCCAGTGCCGAGCTGGCCCTTTGAGCTTGAGGGGTAAGTACTTGATGGCCTGGAGATTGTCTCCTCGAGCCATATGGATATGGAAGATGTAGTCCTCAATCCAGACCCCAGGGTATGTCGTTCCGTCGTACGCCTCTATGTTTACGAGTTTGAATCCCTTTGGAAATTTGTGGTCCAGCACCTCATCGGTGAAACATAGGGGGTGTGCGCCACCCCTGTATTTGGGTGTACCATGGTGTTGGGATGTTTGTTGTGTTGCATTGCATGCTGGAGCGCGCTTGTGTGGCCCGTAGATGGATCTGGTTGCGCCGTCCTTTTGATGCGAGCCCTCACGCGGATCGCGTACTGGCTTATGTGCAGCATCGTTTGCCGCTCTATGTTGGCCACGAGTTCGTCTATCCGACTGGATGGCCGTTTTGTTTTTTGATTGCGGGGGATCTAAGACCTCCTCATCAAATTCAGGTAGCAACATTCGCTTCGGGTAGCTCTTGGTGTGGCGATTACCGCCGTACTTCGCGTCAGTGTTGAGTACTTTACTCCATCTGATTCTGAGTGTGTCTTGTGCAGCCCTGAGCCTTTGCTTCAGCTTTTTCGGACTCCTCATAGTGGCAACAAGCCTTTTATGGGTATTCTGTTGCTCGGGGTGCCTGTCTGGTGTGATGTTATCCGGACTATTATCTTCGACGGAGTCGGGTTGTTCGATTTCATTCTCCGTGTTGTCGTGGTCAGACGATGGTTCAATGTCGTGTTCGTCGTCCGCTGGCTCGCCTTGCTCTATCGCTGGGTTTATATGATCGCTGCTTCTGCCGAGGCGGGATTTGGAGCGGCGCTTACGCTGCCGCTTTGTCTACTTCTCGAGGGAACAACCCTTCCCTGCGTCCTTCCGTTCTTCGTCATCGTTTTCTTTGGGTGTGTCCACCATGTATACATCATTTGATGAAGTGGGCGTCCAGTGCCCTGTGGGTAGTGGTTCCTGTTCATCTCCTACATCATCGTCCATACCGTCGATGCCTTCAGAGTCGAAGTCGAGCATGTCGGTCAAATCATCGATAGTGGCTACTAAGTGGGTGGTGGGTGGGCGGCGAATTTCTTCGTCATCCGCATCCCAATTCTACCGGACATGGTTTGGCCAAGGCTCTCCTGACAGAGAGAGAGAGACCTTAATGAGTTCGGTATGTCGCCGAAGGGCGAGTGCTAAAAGATATCCGCGGAGGTGAACTCCATGATCGGCGCCCAGTTGGATTCGATAGGCACGAGCGCAGGCGGTTCGGAGTCCGTGGCCGGGGAAGAATCCGACAGTTTGGCATCACGGCTCTCGTGAAGGGTAAGGTCGATACTCAGCTCAATCGCCGATGAGAGTGCGGCCTCCGCAGTGGGGTCTATCCACCCGTCACTGGATGGCGCAATTGGCTCCGACTTGAGGGTCGGAGCGGTCGCCGGTGCGATCTCCCGAACACTGTCCGATGGTAGAGCTAAGTCGTGCTCATCATGACCGTGCGGCGCACTCGGCAAGGGCTTGAATCTGTCGAAGATCAAGTCTCCATGGATGTCGGCTGTGTAGTTCAAGTTTCCAAATCTAACCTGATAGCCAGGGGCGTAGCTCTTGATCTGCTCTAGATGGCCAAGCGAGTTGGCCCGCAGTGCGGAGCCGCCGAATACAAAGATCTGTCCGGGGAGAAAAGTCTCACCCTAGACTGCATCGCTATCAATGATCGAAGGAGCCATCAAGAGTAATGATGACGACACAGAGGAACTCTCAATGAAAGCACCAATGTCGGTGTCAAAACCAGCGGATCTTGGGTAGGGGGTCCCGAACTGTGCGTCTAAGGCGGATGGTAATAGGAGGCAGGGGACACGATGTTTTACCCAGGTTCGGGCCCTCTTGATGGAGGTAAAACCCTACGTCCTGCTTGATTATTCTTGATAATATGAGTAGTACAAGAGTTGATCTACCACGAGATCAGAGAGACTAAACCCTATAAGCTAGACTATGGTATGATTGTATGTTGTCCTACAGACTAAACCCTCCGGTTTATATAGACACCGGAGGAGGCTAGGGTTACACAAGGTCGGTTACAAAGGAGGAGATATGCATATCTGTATTGCCTAGCTTGGCTTCCACACCAAGTAGAGTCCCATCCGGACACGGGACGAAGTCTTCAATCTCGTATCTTCATAGTCCAACACTCCGGCCAAAGGATATAGTCCGGCTGTCCGGAGACCCCCTAATCCAGGACTCCCTTAGCTTGCAAGGTGAATTCTTTAAAGGGAGAGAACCGAACCATGAAGCTACCGCGGAAGAGTTCAAGATGCTGCAATTGTAAGTGCATCTAGTGCCCCTTAGAGATGGTTTGGGCGTATTTAGCGCAGGCCTCCAGAAGCTCCGGTGCATAGTGGACGGCTAAAGCGTGCGGAGAATGTCAAGAGAGGGCGGGGTAGACCGAATTTGACATGGGAGGAGTCCGTTAAGAGAGACCTGGAGGATTGGAGTATCACCAAAGAGCTAGCTATGGACAGGGGTGCGTGGAAGCTTGCTATCCATGTGCCAGAGCCATGAGTTGGTTGCGAGATCTTATGGGTTTTACCTCTAGCCAACCCCAACTTGTTTGGGACTAAAGGCTTTGTTGTTGTTGTTGTTGTTGTTGTTGAAGACTTATAGGTTAAGGGACTAATGCGTTTGTGAGTGTACACAGGTCTATAAGTCTATGAGGAGTTTGATATTTACAGAGAAAGTCGACCCCTAAAAATGAAGTTCTTCGACTGAAGACTTTGTATTTCTGAAGACTTTCTGAAGACTTTGAAAGTGAAGAAAATGGTGTGACCTTGAAGACTTAGTATTCATTCGAGGAACATGAAGCGTGAAGACTTTTGTTTTCGTAGTTTCATTTTCTCTTTCTTGAGTCATAGGAAACACCGTACTGTTAAATGGGGTCGAGGAAATACTAAGGAAAATTTCCATGTGATGCTCAACTCAAAATCCTACACCTACCAATCCCTTCGAGTGAAGCCATTGGAAATCTCATATAGTTCAGTCAATTTCTTCAGTGACAGAGACAAAGTTCTTCTGGTCTCTGTGGAATTTGTTCTGACTGGGGAGTTAGGAATTCGCCAGTGCAGATTACCTACACCGTGAGGAACATGATAGCCCTGAGGATTTTGCTACTCAAAATTCCGACCGTTGCTGTGCTATGCGCCAGGTGTCCCAAAATATCTATCCACCTAACGGTCATATCATTGAAGGGCATTTATGTCTTATCATGTCGGGCTGCTCCCTAGGCTATAAATAGCAGCCCCCTACAACCACTAGCTGGTTGGCTGCTCCGAGAGAAACTGACACTTGTCATTTGAGAGCAACCCATCCTCCGAGGACTTTGAGCGAAAATCATCAAGTGAGCAAAAACCCAAAACCCAAACACCTACAAACCCCAAGTGATTGAGTATCACTGAAGAGATTGATCCAGCGTGGATCCGACGCTTGTTACCTTTTGTAACACCCTCGATGCGACTATATCTCCCATGTGTCGAGGCACGACTTAGAGGCATAATCGCATTGAAGGCATGTGTCGCATGTAAGGCAATCTTCACAACATCCCATTTAATAAAAATAATAAAGGGGAGATAACACAGTTGGCTTACACTCGCCTCGTCAATCAAGTACATAAATAACATTACATCATCCAAACACTCATGGCCCGACTACGGCGCCAAAATAAAAGATAACCCAACATGCGACACGGTCCCGATCACCCCCAACCAGGCACCACTACTGATCATCAGGAAAGGAAACATAGTATCGCTGAGAGTCCTCGTCGAACTCCCACTTGAGCTCGAGCGCATCACCTGGAGCGGAATCATCAGGCCCTGCATCTGGTGTAAAAGTAATCTGTGAGCCACAGGGACTCATCAATATCGCACCCTCGCGATCAAGACTATTTAAGATTATAGGTAAGGCAAGGTAAATATGTGGAGCTGCAGCAAGCGACTAACAAATATGGTGACTATCCTATTTGCAAAAGAGAGCGAGAAGAGGGGGCAAAGTGCGAGCGAGAAACTAGAGAATAACCTGCACAAACATTACTCCAACACCGTGTCCACTCCCCGGACTCTGCCGAGAAGAGGCCATCACGGCAACACACTCAGTTGATTCATTTTAATTAAGTTAAGGTTCAAGTTATCTACAACCGGACATTAATAAATTCCCATCTGCCATAACCGCGGGCACGGCTTTCGAAAGTTCAAAACCCTGCAGGGGAGTCCCAACTTAGCCCATGACAAGCTCTCATGGTCAACGAAGGAATAGACCTCCTCCCGAGACGTTCCGATCAGACTCGGTACCTCGGTTCTTCAAGACACTTTGATAGGTTAAACCAAATCCAGCAACACCGCCCGAATGTGCCGACAAATCCCGATAGGAGCTGCACATATCTCGTTCTCAGGGCACACTCAAATGAACACTACGTACAACTAAAACCAACCCTCGAGTTGCCCCGAGGTGGTGCTGCAAGTGGCTCTATTTGGACCAACACTCAGAGGAGCACTGGCCCGGGGGGGTTTAAATAAAATGACCCTCGGGCTCCGGAAACCCAAGGGAAAAGAGACTAGGTGGCAAAAGGTAAAACCAAGGTTGGGCATTGCTGGAAAAGCTTTAACCCAACCGCGTAAGGAACGCAAAATCCGGGAACATAACACCGATATGACGGAAACTAGGGCGGCAAGAGTGGAACAAAACACTAGGCGAGAGGCCGAGCCTTCCACCCTTTACCAAGTATATAGATGCATTAAGATAACATGGCAATATAATGATATCCCAACAAGTAAATAAATGGTCCAACAAGGAACGGTCTCCAATCTTCACTTGCAACTAGCAATGCTATAAGAGGGGCTGAGCAAAGCAGTAACATAGCCAATCAACGGTTTGCTAGGACATGGTGAGTTAGAGGTTTGACATGGCAATTTGGGAGGCTTGAAAGCAAGTGGTAGGCATCGTAGCATTGGCATAGCAAAAGAGCGAGCAATCTAGCATAGCAAAGATAGTAGTGATTTCGAGGGTATGATCATCTTGCCTGCAAAGTTGTCAGAGTTGACTGGATCCTCGAAAGCAAACTCAATGGGCTCCTCGTTAGCGAACTCGTCTCCCGGATCTACCCAAACAAGACAAACAAGCAAACGAAACACATTCAACCACGTGCAAAGCTCAAACAATATGATGCAAAAAGGGTATGCTATGCGGGATGCAGATGCAAGATTTGACAAGGAATGCATGAATCTGGCCTCAACTTGGAAATCCAAGCATGCCACTGGAAAGATGAGATGAAATCGCTTGAAAATGATATGAAGAACGCCTGAATCGGAGTTACGGTTTGGAAATGGCAAGCAATTCCAATATGACACTGGTCTGCGATTTACAGCAAGTAGCCATCTAAATGCAATGAGATGAACATGATACGGCACCCAAACATGGCAACAAAATACATGGCAGGGATGCATTCAAGATGCTTAACAAAAGTCTAGCACTGAGCTACGGCCAATTCATCCACTAACAGGTTGAAACAAGCATGGCAAAAATGCATATGGTAAACAGATTTCAGACTTAGTGAAATTAACACTTGTCTGGAATTTCAGATCAGATAGCACTCTTTGAAGCAGAAAACTACATGCTGCAGGACCTAAACATGACAAAGTAAAGCATGGCATGGAGATACTCAAAGAGCTTAACAAAAGTCCCTTAGTGACCTTGAGCCAAAAGGGATCAGAAAATACAATTGCAAGCATGTGAACATGGCAAAAACATAATCAGTTCTCAGACTTAGTGAAAACTGGAGCATGCTGAAAACAGATATCAAGTAGGCATGTTTACGAGCTCGATGCACTCACTACGGAGCAAGACATGACCAACTAAGCATACACCCGTCAAGAATACAAAAAATGCAAGCTAGACATGGCAAGAACAATAACATAGCATGCACGGATCAACTACAACATCCTCGGCAAAATCGCTAACAAGTAGACAATCTGCCCAGATTCACGAAGTAGCAAAAGTAGAGCTCGATTGACTCAAGCTAGGGTGCTCCATAATTGAAAACAAAGACATAGATGGATAGAGCACTACAAGATTAACAAAACATCCTTACCGATCATCCTCAAAAGAGGCACGGATCAATTGGAAACAACATGAACATATGGCCATATGAGATAAACAGCTCAAGGAATTAGTGGAAATGCTAAGTCCCTGAAATCAGCACTAACAAGTGCACCACTTTGCAAGCTTGTGCTAGTCACCACACACATCGCAAAAATACATGGGTTGCACCTCTGGAAAGATGGCAAAACCCTTAACAAAACATATGTAGAGCTCATGGGTATATCATGCACCCAATAATCATGGCAAAAATGACAAATATCTAAATGGAGTAGCAGATCTGACAATTAACTCAAGTAGCCCTCTTCTAACAGCATTTCGGGTATCAAGATGAACTCAAATGAAAATGATGCAATGGAATGAAATGATGTACTCTCTGAGGCGAACATTTTGATATGCTATATGCCCAAAACGGAGTTACGGATGCAAAGTTACGATGCGATGAACATGGCAAGATAATTAGGGTTTCGGGACAAAAAGTCAACCGAGAGAAAAATATCCCAGATCTGGATCTGGTCGGGCGCGGAAAACGAGGATCGTCGGATTTACTGTAGCTCACCGGAGTTGGTGTCGCCGGATCCGGCCGGAGCTGAACTTGGCGCCAGCGAGGAGAGGACGGAGGGCGTCGGAGTGGGGCGGTGCGGCGGAGGCGGCACGACGGTCGGGCGACGCGGCGACCGGGCGAGGCGGCGGCGGCCGGTGACGGCGATCACGGCGGCCGGCGTCGAAGGTCGGCAAGGTGGCTCGGCCGCCGGAGCGCGGGGAGAAGAAGTCTCGTGCGGCGCGACGAGGTAGGAGGGCGGCGGCAGGCGCGGGCTCGCGGGGGCCTTCCCTGGGCTGGGTGGGCCGGCGCGGCGGGAGTCCCCGGCGGGACACGTGGCACTGCCTGACAGGCCGGGCGCGGCGGTGGAATTTCGTCTTCTAGGACATGGACATGTCCGGCGGCGACGGGGATTTTTTTAGGGTTTGGACGGGGGAGATCCGGAATTTCGGGGAAGGTCTATTTATAGAGGTAGAGGGAGCTAGGAGAGTCCAAATGAGGTGCGGTTTTCGGCCACGCAATCGTGATCGAACGCTCTAGATGATGGAGAGGTTTTTGGTGGGTTTTGGGCCAACTTGGAGAGGTGTTGGGCTGAAACACACACGAGGCCTTTTCGGTCCCTCGGTTAACCGTTGGAGTATCAAACGAAGTCCAAATGGTACGAAACTTGACAGGCGGTCTACCGCTAGTAAACCAAGGCCGCTTGACAAGTCTCGGTTCAATCCGGAAATGTTTAATCCCCACACACAAAAGAAAGTTAGAAATGACCACCGGAGGAGATCGAAGCGCCAGAATGCAAAACAGACAACGGGGAAAATGCTCGAATGCATGAGATGAACACGTATGCAAATGCAATGCACATGATGACATGATATGAGATGCATGACAACGACAACAACACACGGAGACAAAAACCCGAACCCGAGAAAATAAAATAACTTAACGCCGGAAACGGCAAGAGTTGGAGTACAAATTGGGAAAGTTATATCCGGGGTGTTACAACACTCCACCACTACGAAAGGATCTCGTCCCGAGATCTAGGACTAAAAGAACGCCGGGTACTCAGAACGGAGGTGATCCTCGCGTTCTCAGGTAGCTTCACGGTCGGAATGGTGTGACCACTTGACTTTGAGGAATTTGATTGACTTATTGCGAGTCTTGCGTTTAGTCTCTTCAAGAATAGCAACGGGGTGCTCACGATAGGATAGATCTTCTTGAAGCTCAATGTCCTCGAAGTTAACGGTGCGGTCAGGAGTCTTGAAGCACTTTCGGAGCTGAGAGACATGGAAGACATCATGAACATTTGCAAAGTTTGAAGGAAGCTCGAGTATATAGGCGAGATCGCCTCTCTTGCTGACAATCTTGAAAGGTCCCACATATCTGGGGCAAGCTTCCCTTTGATACCAAAGCGACGAGTACCTTTCATAGGAGAGATGCGAAGGTAAACATGATCTCCGATCTCGAAAGCCAAATCACGGTGCTTACTATCATAGTAGCTCTTCTGGCGGGATTGGGCTGCTTTGAGGTTATCTCGAATGACTTTGCACATTTCCTCTGCCTCTGTGATTAAGTCATTACCCAAAAGCTCACGTTCACCGGTTTCAGACCAGTTGAGAGGGGTATGGCACTTCCTGCCATACAGTATTTCAAATGGGGCCTTGCCTGAACTTGCTTGAAAATTGTTGTTGTAGGAGAATTCAGCATATGGAAGACAATCCTCCCACTTCATGTAGAAGGAGATCACACAAGCCCTGAGCATATCTTCAAGAATCTGATTGACATGCTCGACTTGACCGCTAGTTTGAGGATGGAAAGCTGTGCTGAAGCGGATGTTGGTGCCCATGGCCTTCTGAAAGAATCCCAAAACTTGGAGGTAAAGATGCTGCCACGGTCTGAAGAGATCACCTGTGGAATACCGTGCAGAGAGACAATTCGAGAGGTATAGAGTTCCGCCAATTGAGCTGCAGTGATTGACTCTTTGATAGGCAGAAAGTGAGCCACTTTGGTGAGTTTGTCGATGACAACGAATATAGCATCATTGCCACACTTGGACTTTGGAAACCCAGTCACGAAGTCCATTTCAATGTGGTCAAACTTCCATTCTGGAATGGCAAGAGGTTGGAGGAGACCAGCTGGCCTTTGGTGTTCTGCCTTCACTCTTCTGCAGACATCACACTCATTCACGAATTGAGCAATCTCGCGCTTCATTCGAGTCCACCAATAAGCCTGCTTGAGGTCCTGATACATCTTCGTGCTCCCAGGGTGGATGGAGAGGAGAGAATTGTGAGCCTCGTTCATGATCACTTTATGGAGGTCACCTTTGGGTACAATAGTACGATCCTCAAAGAAGAGAGTCTCCTTGTCATCAAGGCGGTAGCACTTCTACTTGGGTTGACTCTTGGCAATCCCAATCTTCACCTTTTTCACCATAGCATCAAGAAGCTGGGCTTGGCGAATCTGGTCTTCCAAGGTAGGAGAGACTTGAAGGTTGGCGAGGAAACCTTGAGGAACAACTTGCAAATTAAGTTTGTGGAAAGCTTCACAAAGCTCGGGTTGATAAGGCTTGAGAATAAGGCTGTTGCAATAAGCCTTCCTGCTCAATGCGTCAGCAATCACATTGGCCTTGCCTGGAGTATACTCGATACTCGGATTATACTCTTGAATCATTTCGACCCATCGAGTCTGCCTGAGGTTGAGATTAGGCTGAGTGAAGATGTACTTGAGACTCTTGTGATCAGTGAAAATGTCCACTTTTCTTCCCAATAAGAGATGTCTCCAAGTCAAAAGAGCATGCACAACTGCCGCCAACTCGAGATCATGAGTGGGGTAGTTCTTCTCATTGGGCTTCAATTGGCGAGAGGTATAAGCAACAACTTTCTTCTCTTGCATCAACACTGCGCCAAGACCTTGGAGAGAGGCATCACAAAAGACCTCGTACGGCTTGGATTCATCAGGCGGAGTCAGAACTGGAGCAGTGATCAATTTCTCTTTCAAAGTGTTGAAAGCAATGTCACACTCCGGAGACCAAACGTACTTGACGTGCTTCTGGAGAAGATTTGAGAGAGGCTTCGCGATCTTGGAGAAGTTTTCAACGAATCTTCGGCAATAGCTTGCGAGACCGAGGAAGCTACGGAGTTGCTTCATGTTCTGAGGAGGTTCCCAATTCACAATTGCAGACACCTTCTCAGGATTCACCGCAATGCCCTTGGCAGAGATGATATGACCAAGATAAAGAACGTCATCGAGCCAAAATTCGCACTTGGAGAACTTGGCGTAGAACTGATGTTCCCTGAGCTTATCGAGTACCAAATGCAAGTGTTTGGCATGATCTTCCTTGTTCTTCGAGAAAACCAGAATGTCGTCGAGATAGACCAAAACAAAGTCATTTGTGTAGGCGTTGAAGATGAAGTTCATCATGCGAGAGAATGTCGGAGGAGCATTGACGAGGCCAAAAGACATGACAGTGTATTCATATGAACCATAGCTTGTCCTGAAAGCCGTCTTGGGAATATCTTGCTCACGGATTCGAATCTGATGATAACCCATACGGAGATCAAGCTTGGAGAATACTTGGGCACCTTTGAGTTGTTCGAATAGCTCATTGATGTTGGGAAGTGGGTATTTGTTCTTGATGGTCTTCTTGTTCAATGGACGGTAATCAACACAAAGTCGGTCCATTCCATCCTTCTTCTTCACAAAAAGAACACCACAACCCCACGGAGAAGAACTAGGCCGGATGAGACCCATTCTCTCTTGAATATCGAGTTGCTTCTTCAGATCCTTTAACTCTTCAGGTCCGAGCTTGTAAGGACGCTTGCACACTGGTTCCGTGCCGGGCTCAAGATCAATGATGAATTCAACTGGCCGGTGCGGAGGCATTCCTGGAAGCTCTTCTGGAAAGACGTCTTGATATTCGCAAACGACTGGAATTTGCGATATGGCATCCATTTCACCCTTCTCATTGAGAGAAAACAGACGGATGGTATTATCCCGAGCGGCAAATACAATTACATCCTCAGACGAATGAGTTAATTGAATCTGCCTGGCTACATAATCAAGATGTGCCTTGTGCTTAGTAAGCCAATCCATTCCGAGAATAAGATCAATATCCGAGTTGCCAAGAACCACCGGAGAAGAGAGAAACTTGTAATCGCCCAACGTGTTAGAGACATCCGGAACGCAATTGTTAGAAGTCATTTGCTTGCCCGGAGACACAATCTTCAACGGAACAGGAATCCTTTCGGTCAAAAATCATGCTTGGCCACAAATGGAGTTGAAATAAAAGAAAGCGATGCACCAGTGTCAAAAAGAACTTTTGGAGGAACATCGTTAAGAGGAAGGTTACCCATAATCACATCTGGCGAGTCCTCTGCCTGAGCTGCATTCAGCAAATTGACCTTGGCGTGATTGGGGTTATGCTTGACCACAGTTGTACTTGCCGATCTAACAGGAGGAGGAGGAAGACGCCTCTAGTTGAAACACTTGTTGGCATGGTGACCCTTCTGTTGGCACTTGTTGCATGTGACCTCTGAAAGCGGACGGTGATACGGAGCACTCGATCTTGGAGGTTGAGACAAAGTCTTGTTCTGAAACCCAGGGTTGGGTGGGTGGGAAGAACCACTGCCACCTTTGCTCTTCTGCTGATACGGCTGACAAAACGGAGGAGGAGGAAGCCAATACTTCTGCTGCTTGGCCACTTGAGTATAGGAAGAAGGACTAACATCTCTGACTCGCTTCTTGGAAGCATGACACCTCAATTGAGCGGCCTCTTGCTTCAATGCCATGTTGTAGAACTCATCGTACCTCAAGGGATCAAAGAGAACAAGAGCGAGCTGAATTTCTTCTCTGAGACCACTCCTGCACTAGTATATCATGCTCTTCTCATCAGGGACGTCCTGCTTAGCAAAGCGGGCGAGCTTCTGAAACAACTTGTTGTAGTCATAGACAGACAAAGAGCCTTGCTTCAGGTCTGAATTCCTCACGCTTGCTTTCAACCACGCTCTGAGGAATATGGTGAGCTCTGAAATCTTGACGGAATTCATCCCAAGTGATAACACGTCCACCTCTGGAATCCTTGTACTGCTGGAACCATTCTGCAGCTTGATCTTTGAGTTGGAAGGAAGCGAACTTGACAAAGTCCTCAGGCCTGACGTTACTGCACTTGGAATGCTTGCACAGATCCACAAGCCAATCGTCAGCATCGGTTGCCTCAACACAATTGCTGAAAGTCTTTGGCCCGTTAGCAATTAACTGGTTGAGTGTAGCAGAGTGATTCTGATAGTTGCCTTGGTTCCCTTCGTTGCCTTGATTGCGCTCTTGAAGAATTTGCATGATCAACTGTGTGTTAGCATTGGTTGCGGCCATCACAGCTTGCCATGCCTCCGGAGGAGGTGGACGTGGTGGCGGATCAGGATTCGGAGTCGTGCGTGTTGGAGGAGCCATCCTGAAGAGGTTGACATCCATTAGCACATTGATAGACAAATATTGAAGCTGAATCCAACGGAATGAAAATTGCAACATATAGTCTTCACATCCGAACAAAATGAATGAATGCATTCCTCTTGAAATGGTCACATATCCATAAATTGAGAAGCCACTTAGAATTTAGGTAGAGAAATAAATCCACAAGGTATGGATCAAGAACGAATAATCAATAAGAAATCCCAATCTCAAACCAACTATCCTGGAAGGAGAACTAGAGCTACTAGAATTCCCATCTATGAAACTCCCAAACCTTTCCGGTTATGCAATCAGGTGTTGGGGATACAGGGGAAGCATAATATCTCACCAAAATCTAGCAAATCCTACATCCAGCTGTATCCATCCTTCAACACATAACCGAGAAAAACTTCGGAAACCATCTACCTCAACCTTCGAAAAGCATCCGTTATACAAGTTATGGCGATACTCCCGAACTCCCGCCCAAGTACTGGGTGGCGTTGAGGTTATCTCACCAACGAACTGCATAAAAGAGATTTTCGATGTCGGTGTACTAAACTCAGGTATTCCAGAGCTGCAATGATAAAATTATGACGACAACACCTCAGAGCTCAACTCCCCGGGACACTTCCACAAAACCCCTGACAGGAGGCACCAAGACAATGTTCTCATCATAAAACCATCGGAACGATTCCAAGATACCCACGTGATCCTAAATTTTTTTAGTGAAATTTGAGAAGAGAAGAGTCAAAACTCTACATCAGGATGCCTTACCAGAGCGATGAGGAGACTGGGAAGTAAAAAAGAATTCCTAAACTCTCCGATATATAATTCCTAAATGAGTCAAAACATTTTTCTAGACACAACTCGGCCGCTAAAAACGATCAAGCAATGGGGCTCCTAAGGTCGAGGAAGGCTCTAATTACCAACTTGTAACACCCTCGATGCAACTATATCTCCCACGTGTCGAGGCACGACTTAGAGGCATAATCGCATTGAAGGCATGTGTCGCAAGTAAGGCAATCTTCACAACATCCCATGTAATAAAAATAATAAAGGGGAGATAACATAGTTGGCTTACACTCGCCACGTCAATCAAGTAAATAAATAACATTACATCATCCAAACACTCATGGCCTGACTATGGCGCCAAAATAAAAGATAACCCAACATGCGACACGGTCCCGATCACCCCCAACCGGGCACCACTACTGATCATCAGGAAAGGAAACATAGTATCGCTGAGAGTCCTCCTCGAACTCCCACTTGAGCTCGAGCGCGTCACCTGGAGCGGAATCATCAGGCCATGCATCTGGTGTAAAAGTAATCTATGAGCCACAGGGACTCAGCAATCTCGCACCCTCGCGATCAAGACTATTTAAGCTTATAGGTAAGGCAAGGTAAATATGTGGAGCTGCAGCAAGCGACTAGCAAATATGGTGACTATCCTATTCGCAAAAGAGAGCGAGAAGAGGAGGCAAAGCGCGAGCGAGAAACTAGAGAATAACCTGCGCAAACATTACTCCAACACCGTGTCCACTCCCTGGACTCCGCCGAGAAGAGGCCATCACGACAACACGCTCAGTTGATTCATTTTAAATAAGTTAAGGTTCAAGTTATCTACAACCGAACATTAACAAATTCCCATCTGCCCATAACCGCGGGCATGGCTTTCGAAAGTTCAAAACCCTGCAGGGGAGTCCCAACTTAGCCCATGACAAGCTCTCACAGTCAATGAAGAAATAAACCTCCTCCCGAGATGTTCCGATCAGACTCGGTACCTTGGTTCCTCAAGACACTTCGACAGGTTAAAACAAATCCAGCAACACCGCCCGAATGTGCCGACAAATCCCGATAGGAGCTGCACATATCTCGTTCTCAGGGCACACTCAGATGAACACTACGTACAACTAAAACCAACCCTCGAGTTGCCCCGAGGTGGTGCTGCAAGTGGCTCTATTTGGACCAACACTCAGAGGAGCACTGACCCGGAGGGGTTTAAATAAGATGACCCTCGGGCTCCGGTAACCCAAGGGAAAAGAGGCTAGGTGGCAAAAGGTAAAACCAAGGTTAGGCATTGCTGGAAAAGCTTTAATCAAGGCAAACTATCAAGGGGTTCCCATTATAACCCAACCGCGTAAGGAACGCAAAATCCGGGAACATAACACCGATATGACGGAAACTAGGGCGGCAAGAGTGGAACAAAACACTAGGTGAGAGGCCGAGCCTTCCACCCTTTACCAAGTATATAGATACATTAAGATAACATGGCAATATAATGATATCCCAACAAGTAAATAAATGTTCCAACAAGGAACGGTCTCCAATCTTCACCTGCAACTAGCAACGCTATAAGAGGGGCTGAGCAAAGCGGTAACATAGCCAATCAACGGTTTGCTAGGACATGGTGGGTTAGATGTTTGACATGGCAATTTGGGAGGCTTGAAAGCAAGTGGTAGGCATCATAGCATTGACATAGCAAAAGAGCGAGCAATCTAGCATAGCAAAGATAGTAGTGATTTCGAGGGTATGATCATCTTGCCTGCAAAGTTGTCAGAGTTGACTGGATCCTCGAAAGCAAACTCAACGGGATCCTCGTTAGCGAACTTGTCTCCCGGGTCTACGCAAACAAGACAAACAAGCAAACGAAACACAATCAACCACGTGCAAAGCTCAAACAATATGATGCAAAGAGGGTATGCTATGCGGGATGCGATGCGGGATGCAGATGCAAGATTTGACAAGGAATGCCTGAATCTGGCCTCAACTTGGAAATCCAAGCATGCCACTGGAAAGATGAGATGAAATCGCTTGAAAACGATATAAAGAACGCCGGAATCAGAGTTACGGTTTGGAAATGGCAAGCAATTCAAATATGGCACCGGTCTGCGATTTGCAGCAAGTAGCCATGTAAATGCAATGAGATGAACATGATACAGCACCCAAACATGGCAACAAAATACATGGCAGGGATGCATTCAAGATGCTTAACAAAAGTCTAGCACTGAGCTATGTCCAATTCATTCATTAATAGGTTGAAACAAGCATGGCAAAAATGCATATGGTAAATAGATTTCAGACTTAGTGAAATTAACACTTGTCTGGAATTTCAGATCAGATAGCCCTCTTCGGAGCAACAAAACTATATGCTACAGGACCTGAACATGACAAAGTAAAGAATGGCATGGAGCTACTCAAAGAGCTTATCAAAAGTCCCTTAGTGACCTTGAGCCAAAAGGGATCAGAAAATACAGTTGCAAGCATGTGAACATGGCAAAAACATAATCAATTCTCAGACTTGGTGAAAACTGGAGCATGCTGAAAACAGATATCAAGTAGGCATGTTTACGAGCTCGATGCACTCACTACGGAGCAAGACATGACCAACTAAGCATACACCCATCAAGAATACACAAAATGCAAGATAGACATGGCAAGAACAATAACATAGCATGCACGGATCAACTACAACATCCTCGGCAAAATCGCTAACAAGTAGACAATCTGCCCAGATTCACGAAGTAGCAAAAGTAGAGCTCGATTGACTCAATCTAGGTTGCTCCATAATTGCAAACAAAGACATGGATGGATAGACCACTACAAAATTAACAAAACATCCTTATCGATCATCCTCAAAAGAGGCACGGATCACTAGGAAACAACATGAACATATGGCCATATGAGATAAACAGCTCAAGGAATTAGTGGAAATGCTAAGTCCCTGAAATCAGCACTAACAAGTGCACCACTTTGCAAGCTTGTGCTAGTCACCACACACATCACAAAAATACATGGGTTGCACCTCTGGAAAGATGGCAAAACCCTTAACAAAACATATGTAGAGCTCATGGGTATATCATGCACCCAATAATCATGGCAAAAATGACAAATATCTAAATGGAGTAGCAGATCTGACAATTAACTCAAGTAGCCCTTTTCTAACAGCATTTCGGGCATCAAGATGAACTTCAATGAAAATGATGCAATGGAATGAAATGATGTACTCTCTGAGACGAACATTTTGATATGTTATATGCCCAAAACGGAGTTACGGATGCAAAGTTACGATGCGATGAACATGGCAAGATAATTAGGGTTTCGGGGCAAAAAGTCAACCAAGAGAAAAATATCCCAGATCTGGATCTGGCCGGGCGCTGAAAACGAGGATCGTCGGATTTACTGTAGCTCGCCGGAGTTGGTGTCGCCGGATCCGGCCGGAGCTGAACTTGGCGCCGGCGAGGAGAGGACGGAGGGCGTCGGAGTGGGGTGGCGCTGCGGAGGCGGCACGGCGGCAGGGCGGTGCGGCGACCGGGCGAGGCGGCGGCGGCCGGCGACGGCGACCACGGCGGCCGGCGTCGAAGGTCGGCGAGTCGTCAAAGGTCGGCGAGGTGGCTCGGCCGCCGGAGCGCGAGAAGTCATGGGCGGCGCGACGAGGTAGGAGGGCGGCGACACGCGCGGGCTCGCGGGTGCCCTCCCTGGGCCGGGCAGGCCGGCGCGGCGGGAGTCCCCCGCGGGACACGTGGCACTCCCTGACAAGCCAGGCGCGGCGGCAGAATTTCGTCCGCTAGGACACGGACATGTCCGGCGGCGACGGGGATTTTTTTTAGGGTTTGGACGGGGGAGATCCGGAATTTCGGGAAAGGTTTATTTATAGAGGTAGAGGGAGCTAGGAGAGTCCAAATGAGGTGCGGTTTTCGGCCACGCGATCGTGATCGAACGCTCTAGATGATGGAGAGGGTTTTGGTGGGTTTGGGGCCAACTTGGAGAGGTGCTGGGCTGCAACACACACGAGGCCTTTTCGGTCCCTCGGTTAACTGTTGGAGTATCAAACGAAGTCCAAATGGTACGAAACTTGACAGGCGGTCTACCGGTAGTAAACCAAGGACGCTTGACAAGTCTCGGTCCAATCCGGAAATGTTTAATCCCCACACACGAAAGAAAGGTAGAAATGACCACCGGAGGAGAATGAAGCGCCGGAATGCAAAACGGACAACGCGGAAAATGCTTGAATGCATGAGATGAACACGTATGCAAATGCAATGCACATGATGACATGATATGAGATGCATGACAACGACAACAACACACGGAGACAAAAACCCGAACCTGAGAAAATAAAATAACTTAACGCCGGAAACGGCAAGAGTTGTAGTACAAATTGGGAAAGTTATATCCTTGGTGTTACACCTTTGAAGACTGTGCTTCTTCCAGACGGTTAGGCGTCATGGTCTAGAGCATCCAAGAGGAATTGTGGATCGCCGAGTGACCAAGTTTGTGAAGGTTTGGAAGTCGCCTGAAGACTTACCACGAGTGATTGGACGAGGTCTGTGTGACCTTAGTTCAAGGAGAATATGGTGAGGACTGGATGTCCTGAGCTGCTTGTTCAGGACTAGGTGCCGGGACTGTGTGTCCTCGAGTTTAAATACTCAGTCGCTCCAACCAGACGTACAACTGAGACACCAGTTGGAACTGGTCTACCAAATCATTGTCTTCACCAAGCTTACTGGTTCTATTCCCTCAACTCTTTCATTTCCTAATAACTGTGTTGTGTGCTTGTTCATATCCGTGTTTGAAGACTTTGACTCACTATGTGAAACAGGAGATTTGCCGTCAGTATTTTCTTTGCCGTCAGCATTTCGTCGGGGCAGACGGCAAAGAACGGGTTTGCCAGCATCAGCAGACGGCAAAGAAAAAGTAACGGCAAAATAGACTTTGTTGTCTGTACAAAATATACAGACGACAAAGAGCTCACTTTGCCGTCTACGGAAAAAATACAGATGGCAAAAAATCTTTGCCGTCTGCCTTTTGTGTTACAGACAACAAAAAGCTCATTTTGCTGTCTGTAATATAAAACGCAGACGGCAAAAATCTTTACCGTCTGCGTTTTATATTACAGACAGCAAAGTGAGCTCTTTGCCGTCTGTAATACGAAAGGCAGATAGCAAAGAGAAAGCACACCACGCGGATCGACCATGCGGATCGATGACATGGAAGCATCTTAACGCACTCAACTCACCCTGACGTGCCACACGCCCAACCCACCTCGCATCCCATGCCCACCACACATCAGGCAACCAGCGACCCCACCCACCAACCCATCACGTGTCCAGCGCACTCAACCACAATCTCGCTCCAGATCGAGAAGCGTCGTGCCCGAGCGCACGCCGGAGTAGCTATCGCCCCGGCCACCACATGACCTTGCCGTCCCTCACCTCCCCCTCTCTTTATCCACGCATGGAACCGCTCGCGTCGGCGTCAAGCAGCACCATCGCCACCAGATCCGTCCTCCTCCGGCCACATCTTCGTCACGCCGTCCATCCCCGGCCTCCCTCGCGTGCCTCCCAGCTGCGTCGATGCTCGTCGGCCGCCGCAGCCTTCTGCACCGTCCTGCTTCTGCGCCTCCTTCTCTCCCTCCGGCGGGCAGGGCGGCTCGTTCTCTCCCTCTCTTCCAGCGATTCCTTCTCTCCCTCCGGCGGACAAGGCAGGCAGGGTGACTCCTTCTCTCCCTCTCTGCCAGCTATTCCTTCTCTCCCTCCGGCGGACAGGGCGTAGGATGCGAGGTGGGTTGGGCGTGGGGCATGTGGAAGCATCTTAACCACCGGGCAGGGCGGCTCCTTCTCTTCCAGTGACTGCTTCTCTCCCTCCGGCGGGCAGGGCGGCCGGTGGCTCCTTCTTCTCCCCCTCCGGTGCCTCCTCCCTTCCTCATTTCCTTCTTTACCTCCAGCGGTTGGCATCATTTCCTTCTCACTCCGGCGGCAGCTCCTTCTCTCCCTTTGGCGACTCCTCTCTCTGGCAGTGGTGCGAGCGAGCCAGCATGCCATGCCCGGCCAGCGAACTGCAATAGAGCATGACTCCGGTGACCACCGAAGCAGCGGTTGCCGGAGTTGGTAACTCTGGCGACCACCGATGCAGCAGCTGCCAACGAAAGCTTGGACTGACGTCATATTTTTTTAAAATAAAAATCAATCTTTGCTGTCTGTAATTACTCCGGATGACGACAAAGAAAACATTTCGACTGACGGCAAAGACCGCATTCTTCGCCGTCTACTATTTTTGCAGGAGACGGCAAACTGTACTTTGGCTAACGGCAAAGACTTTACCGTCTGCCCGATAAAAAGCTGACGGCAAAGTATTCTTTGCCGACTTATCTTTGCCGTCTGAGTTTGCCGTCTGCTTGCTGACGGCAAAATCTTTGTCGTCTGGATTTAGGTCTTTGCCGTCTGTGATCCACAAACGGCACATTACCTGTTCCTTGTAGTGACTGAAGACTTTCTCAATTTCCTCAGTTCAATTTCCTCAGTCTGTTTGTCTTCATCCTGTGTTATCCTGTGCTTACACTTCCTATACTCTGTGTCTGTCTTCATTTCATCTTGATGACTATGCTTGTATTCTGTTATGTTTACTGTTGAGTACTTATTCCGCTGCTAGTAGTTCTTCGCTAAGGAATTTCTTCACTGGCAAATTCCTCAAGGAAGAATTTCATAAAAATCGCCTATTCACCCCCCCTCTATTCGATATAACGCACTTTCAATTGGTATCAGAGCAAGGTACTCCCTTGTTCTATGTGATTTTGGTTTAACCGCCTAGAGTTTTAGTTATGTCGACCGCAGGTATGATCAAGGTCTCTGCTGGGTGTCCTACCTTTGATGGGATGGACTACCCCTACTGGAAGAATAAGATGCGAATGCATCTTGAAGCAACTGATAACATTCTATGGTATGTTGTGGAAAATGGTGTTCCCTCAGTCACACCTTCTCTGAATGCTGCTGATGTGAAGAGATTCAAGCAACTCGACTCTCAAGCGAAGAATATCATATGTGGCCATCTGAGCAAAGGACAGTATGGCAGAGTGAGTGCTTTGGAGACAACGAAGCTTATCTGGGACAGGTTGTCCAAAGTGAATGAAGGAGTCTCAACTCAGCGTGACTCTCGAGTTGATGTTCTTCGCAATCTCTTCAACCGCTTCAAAAGACTCGACAATGAAAATGTTCAACAAACCTCCGATCGCCTCACTGACATCTCAAATGAGCTTCAAGCACTTGGTGCCACTAACATCACCGACCATGAGGTGGTGAAGAAATTGCTGAGATCGCTTGATTCCTCATTTGACACTCTGGCATTGATGGGAAGAAAAAGAAGAAATCCACAAAATCCTCATCGTCAAAATCCTCAAGGCCTTCATATCATAGGAAGAGCAGCTCCAAGAAGGCCAGGGCATTCATTGGCAAGGAAATGGACTCTGAGGCTGAATCTGAAGAAAATGAGGAAGAGGAGACATCTGAGGAGTCCGAATCCGGAGTGGCGAGCCTAGCTCTTGCTACTGCATTTGTCAGCAAGTCTATCTTCAACACTGAAGAAAATGACCTCACCAACAAAGCTGATGAAGGGGATGATGACTACGCTCCCACCTTTTGCTTCATGGCAAAGGGTGCCAAGGTACTCAAATATACCTCATCTGAATCAAGTGAGAATGAATCTGATGAAAACCTTAAGCCCAGCTATTCTAAACTTGCTAAGATTGCTGTAAAACAACAAGGGGCTTTAGAAAAGGTTCAAAACATGCTAGACAAAAGTGATGATATGTTGGGTGAAGAAATGGATCACACTAAAGCCTTGACTGAAAATATTTAGAGATTTCAGACTAGGTTTGAGAATCTTCAAAGTCATCATAACACTCTCTTATCCGATCATGAGAAGCTTTCTTATGAATTTCTTCAAAGAAAGCAAGATCTTGAGAAGCTAAGAGTGAGTTATGAAGATCTTCAGAAGGAGCGCGATTCATTACTTGTTCAACAAATCAGCGATTCTCGGGAAGAATTTGTTACTCCATGCTTGTAGTGCATTGAACGTGAATCTGCTAATTCTTCACCTGAATGTTCAAATGCTGCTAATGTTTCAAATTCTTCACATGCCCCTGCTATCACTAATTCCTCATCTGAGGACATTGCTAGTATCACTGACGATGCAGGGCTGAAGGAATTGTACATGACAGGCATGTACAAAAGCCTCAAAGGGCATCAGGCTCTTTGTGATGTGCTTAAAAAGAAGATCCTAAACAGGAACCCTAGGAAAGAAGGTATTGCCTTTGAGAGGAAACTCAATGCTGATGGTACATATTGGAAGCCTGAGCAGTACCCCAAAACTACATGGGTTGCTGCAAAGGGACCTCCAGTTGATCCATCTAACTTATTTGGATTTGCATGTGAATCTCCTCATTCTGATGATGAGTCATTTGAGTCCAACTATAAACTGTTCAAAAATCAGAATGGTGAAGTATTTGCTAGATATGTTGGCACTAACTGCAGGAACGGTCCCCCTATGAAGAAAATCTGGGTTCCCAAAAGATGCCTTGAAAATCTTCAGGTGAATGTCATCATGACGCGACCCGTGAAGAATAGGAACCCCAGATCAAATGCTTCATATGGACCAAATTCTTCATATGGATCCAAGTCCTCATACGGACAAAACTCCTCACATGGATCATATTCCTCAAAAGGATCAAAGTACTCATATGAACATCATCGTGCTAACCCTTCTGTTTCGCAGAGAAGATCTAAGGATTATGGATATGTGCATTATTCTTCAAATTATTATGTCCATAAGTCCTCGAAGAATTTCTCTGCTTACTCTTATGCTTATTCTAACCCTCTTATGTGAAACGAAATGGATTGGCTTCTATGCCATCTTGCTCGTATGGAGCTCGCAGAAGGATGAACTCTTTGCCACCCCTTCAGATGTGGGTGGTGAAGAAAAAGAACTAATCTCTTCTGCAGGGTCAGGTCTCCAGACATACGTAATCGTCTGAAGAATTTGCTGGAGACCTGAGAATGCCTAATAGGATGCTGGCTAATCATGAAGAAATGAACTTTCATTTCTCACGTCCTCATATTGCTTTATCTGTTCTTTTGCTTGATGAAATTGATCTAATGAATTGATGTCATATTCTTCACTGATGAAGTATATGAGTTTGTAAGCTGCACTAATTCATCTGTAGGATGATCAACCCAAAGCCACTGAGTGGGTCCTCGATAGTGGATGTACAAACCACATGACTGGTGACAATAATCTATTGATGGATGCTCCATTATCTCCGTCACATCTGAAGCATATTATCTTTGCTGACAAAGGCAAAAGTCAGGTATTGGGTCTAGGTAAGGTTGCGATCACAAAGGATCGACACATGGACAAAGTCATGCTTGTTGAGTCCTTAGGATACAACCTTATGTCTGTCTCAATGCTTTGTGATCTTGATATGGTTGTTGTCTATGGCAAGTACCGTTGTGTTGTGGTTATGGAAGCTGACAATTCCAAAGTCTTCGAAAGCTTTAGGAGAGGAGACCTGTATATTGTTGATTTCTCTATAGGACCACAACCAGCCGTGTGCTTACTTGCAAAAGCTTCAGAAGGCTGGCTCTGGCATCGACGACTTGGTCATGCAGGCATGAGGAATTTGCACACGCTTGTGAAGAAGAAGCATGTCATTGGCATCGATAATGTCAAATTCCTCAAGGATCACCTGTGCGGAGCCTGTGAAGCTGGGTAGATGACAAAGTCCAAGCATCCAACGAAGACTATCATGACCACTACTCGCCCATTTGAATTGCTTCACATGGATCTCTTCGGTCCTAATCATTATTCTGCTATTTCAAATGAAGCATCTCAATATGGCTTTGTTATTGTTGATGATTACTCTCGTTACACATGGGTACACCTTGTTACTTACAAACATGAAGTGCAGGAAGTCTTCAAACGATTTTCCTTGAGGGCTTCAACCAACTTTGGTGTGAAGATCAAGCACATCAGAAGTGACAATGGCATTGAGTTCAAGAATTCTGGTCTCGATGACTATCTTGAGGAACTTGGTATTACTCATGAGTTATCTGCTCCTTATACTCCTCAGCAGAACGGCGTCATGGAGCGCAAGAACAGGACTCTTGCTGAGATGGCTTGCACTCTGCTTGATGAATACAAAACGCCTCATCGGTTTTGGACTGAGGCAATTGATACTGCGTGCCACATCATCAACAGAGTATATCTTCACAAATTCTTCAAGAAGACTGCCTATGAACTCCTCACAGATAAGAAACCCAATGTAAGTTATTTCAAAGTCTTCGATGCTAAATGTTGGATTAGAGATCCTCATCACAACTCAAAATTTGCACCGAAAGCACATGAAGGGTCTATGCTTGGTTACGGAAAGGACTCGCACACCTACAGAGTCTTCAACAATGTTCTTCACAAGGTTGTTGAAACTGTAGATGTGCGGTTTGATAAAACTAATGGCTCGCAAAGAGAGCACCTACCTACTGTGATAGATGAACCAGCACCTGAGGAAACTATCAAGTTCAAGGCTACTGAGGATGTCGTTCCCATTGAAGAATCTGCTGAAGAATTCATTCCAGAAGATGAAGAACGTCGAGCTAATGCACCTGAAGAAAATGCTGAAGAAAATGGTGCTGAAGAAAATGCTGATCAAATTCTTCAATGACAAGCAGCTCATCCCCGTATTGCAAAAGAAGTGCAAGTTGAAAAGATCATCAATGACATCAAAGCGCCAGGTCCTCTCACATGCTCAAAAGCTTCACATTTATCTAACTTTTGTGGGCACTATGCTTTTGTCTCTATTACAAAGCCCACTAAGGTAGATGAAGCATTTCTGGAGCCTGAGTGGATTCAGGCCATGCAAGAAGAATTACATCAGTTCGAGCTCAACAATGTCTGGGAACTGGTCAAACGTCCAGATCCTCGCAAGCATAATATCATCGGCACAAAGTGGATCTACCGCAACAAGCATGATGAAAATGGCCTTGTGGTGAGGAATAAGGCACGGCTTGTAGCTCAAGGCTACACATAGGTTGAAGGAATTGATTTCGATGAAACTTTTGCACCTTTTGCTAGACTTGAGGCTATTCGCATATTACTTGCTTATGCTAACCATCATGATATCACTTTATATCAAATGGATGTGAAAAGTGCATTCCTCAATGGTAAGCTTGAGGAAGAAGTATATGTTGCTCAACCCCCAGGTTTTGAAGATCCAAAGAATCCTGACAAAGTCTTCAGACTCAACAAGGCCCTCTATGGCCTCAAGCAAGCCCCACGGGCGTGGTATGATACTTTGAAGGAATTCCTCATGACGAAAGGCTTCAAACCCGGTTCACTCGACTCAACTATTTTCACTAAATCTTATGATGGTGAATTGTTTGTGTGCCAAATATATGTTGATGATATTATCTTTGGCTGTACTGACCAATGTTATAGTGATGAATTTGCCTATATGATGAGTGAATAATATCAAATGTCTATGATGGGAGAGTTGAAATTCTTCTTAGGTCTTTAGATTCGTCAACAACGCAATGGCATATTCATATCTCAGGAGAAATACCCCAAAGATGTACTAAGGAAATTCGGCATGCAAGATTGCAAAGGCGTCAAAATTCCTATGCCCACAAATGGCCATCTGTGCACTGATGAAAATGGTATTGACTTCGATCATAAGGTATACCGCTCCATGATTGGCTCTTTATCGTACTTATGTGCATCTAGGCCAGATATAATTCTTAGTGTTTGCATGTGTGCCCGATTTCAAGCTACACCGAAGGAATCACACCATAAGGCTGTGAAGCATATTCTTCGATATCTATCTCACACACCAACACTTGGACTATGGTACCCCAAGGGCTCGGTTTTTGATCTCATTGGATATTCTGACTCTGACTATGCTGGTGATCGTGTGGACCGCAAGTCAACATATGGTACATGCCATTTCCTCGAATGATCTTTGGTCCGTTGGTCCTCGAAGAAACAGAACTGCACATCACTATCTACTGCTGAAGCTGAGTACATTGCCGCTGGTTCTTGTTGTGCCCAATTGCTACGGATGAAGCAAACTCTCAAGGACTACGGTGTCAACATGAAGAATGTGCCTCTCTACTATGACAATGAGAGTGCCATCAAGATTGCTCACAACGCAGTTCAGCACTCGAAGACAAAGCACATTCAGATTTGTCATCATTTTCTTCATGATCATGTGTTGAAGGGTGACATTTCTATTGAGCATGTGAAGACTGAAGAACAGCTAGCCGATATCTTCACAAAGCCCTTGGATGAGAAGAGATTTAGCAAGTTGCGGTGTGAGCTAAATATCCTAGAATCTTCGAATGTTTTTTGAAAAGGACACTCATCCTAACAATTATGAAAAATTGATGACTTAGATGTGCAACACATGAAGAAACGTTTTTCTTCAATCAATGAAGAATAACACTCTCAGTGTGAAGAAATTAACGAAGAATTTGATTCTCAGAACCCTACGATAATTGTACGCGGTGTCTGAAATCATCATTCTTATACGGTGGGTCACGCCACCACCAAAAGTTGAAATTCCTCAATTGTTCATATTCTTCAACTTTGCATTGTCTTCACTGTTTCAGTCGTTTTTCTTCAATGGCTATATATATATATATGTGAGTTTATGTCCTCTACAGTATTCACTTATTGCTAATTCTCCAAGTTGGTTTTTCTGCTAAGTGAATGTGATCGGACCCTTCCCCTCTATGCTATACTCAACCCAATCTATTCACAAATTCTTCATGTGCGTTCTATTTGAAAATCATTCAAAATCTTCATTGTCTACTTGTCAGCTGAAGAAATTGCAAACGTAACTTTAAAACCTATCTTATCTAAATTTTCGGCTTTGCCACTCAAACCGTTCCGCATCCCACGACATACTTATCCACTCACCCACGATCTAACACGATCTCCACCTCTCACTACGTGGGTGACACATGTCATGCGAATGAGAAGGGTCAGGGGCACGTTCGTCCAATTTCTTCGGGCGAGCAGTTTTTCACTGTGGCTATAAATACCCCTCCTTCCCTTCCTCACTTCTTTTACTCTGCTCGATCTCTCTCTCCAGCTCGAGCTTCTCAAACCCTAGCGCCGCTGCTACTTCATCGCCGCCGATGAGGAAGAGCTTCACTGCCTCGACCTCGTCGCCGATGTACTCACGCCGACCGCAGAAATATTCACTCCGCCGCCGCGGTAGCCGTCTTCCTCCGCCAAGTTAGGGCGTGGAAGATCTACACAGACGAACTTCATCTCTACACCTCACTGTTCGTCGTGTTCTTCGTCCAGGGTAATTAAAAGTTACTTTTACTACCCTCGTTGATTCGAATGATTATCTTCAAAATCTTCAAAGGTGTTTTTATTCATAGCTTCACACACTAAACACCTCACAAGTCAACTATTCATGATTCGTTTCTCCAAGCATCATTTTTCTTCAAGATTCCTCAATTGTGTGGATCTTCGATCTATACAACTCTGGAACCTAAGACAAAGAACGCTTAGTGAAATTCTTCAAGACTCATCTGGTCAAATTCCTCAACTTATTCTTTTGAAAAACCCTCTGAGAACGCATATGACTTCTCCAAATTCCTCGCAACTATACTCTGTTCACAGGTACACATGTCAGCTGTTGAATCACTAGGTTCTCATCAACTTAACTCATTTGCAGCGTTCCTTGAAAAAACTTGCATACTTCTTCAGAGAATTCAATTGTTCAAATTCCTCAACTGAAGAAAATGGCTCACGGTAAGAAGCCACAGAAGGGAGAAAAGAGGCCTGAGGTCAATACAGCGTTTGAGATCCCTGATGACATATATGCTAGGTACTGCACACCTACTGAGGAAACCAAGAATGAGCGCAAGGTGCGCATTCAGAAAATAGAAAGGAGATGGGCAAGAGAGTGGAGGGAGTACATGTATGTAACTCCCAAGTACATGAAGAAATTCACACTCAATCCTCCATGCCCAAGAGCTCCATTGGCACCTGGCCAAATCGCTGATCCCACCAGCCTCAAGCACGGTGAGGACTATCCTGATGAATGGCCAAGCACCAAGCCAAGTTGGCTAAGCAAGCCAAAGAAGCAGTGAGGAAATTCAATGAACACTCTGCTGCTGCCTCTGCTGAGGCCTTTGCTGTCAAGCCAAAGAAGGCTATGTCAAAGAAGCCTGCGTGCAAGCCAAGTGCTTCACGAACAATGCCCTTAAGGCCAAGTTCCTCAGCAATGCCCTCACGGCCAATTCCTCATGCTGGTCATGTTCCTCCAAATTCCTTAGCTCCTCCGCCAAAGCCTTTAGTTGTTCCGACTAAATCCTCAGCACCTGTGCATCTCGCCTCGTGCCAAAGGACTGCAGGCATCTCCATTGCCTCAGGTATCTCAGCTAGTTCCTTAGTTGCACCAAGTTCCTCAGCTGGCCCCTCACTTCTGAAGACAAAGGTCACTGTTGGACGAGGTCCTCGCCCAAACCCTCAAAAGAAACAAGTCGCTTTCCAAGTGTCGTCTGAAGAAGACGGAGCTGATGATGATGAACTTGCAGAAATCATCAGAGGCAGGCAAGTCAGGGCCGCTAGAGCCAAAGGATCAGAGGTGCCACTGCTTTTGGATCCTAAGTTGATCCTCGACTACATTGATGTCTGGCACAAGGACCCCAACACTCCCATGCCTGACTTCAAGCTGACTCCTAGCCAAAGTCACATGCTGACCCACTTCATTCAAGAAGAAAAGTGGAAATTTGAGAAGGCCAGGTAGATCAAGAAAGCGTAGTACAAGAAAGAGCGCTATCTAAAGAAAAACGTTGTCTCTATGACAACTGAAGAACTTGTCACTATTCAGACTGAGATCAAGAAACTCAGTGATGACTTTGATGCATATCGCGCTGATTGGCTTGGAGCTAAGGTTCGTTTTGTGAAACTTGCGGATAACTTCACTTCCAATGTTGCAGCTCCAACGCAACAGGGAATTCCTCAAGCTGAAGCATCTGCTCAGTCAACTAAAGAAAATGCCAGCACCGCTGATGACAATCAGGCTGCTGAAGAAAATGTGAGTTCTAGGGCTGATGACTGCATTCCAGCTATTGAAGAAATTGCCAGGGCACCCACTAGTGGTGCGCCTGAGGAAAATGAAGAACTCAGGGTAACTGCATCAGTTATGCCTGAAGAAAATCAACCAGATTCCTCATATGCTCCTGCACCAACTTCAACTCCAATCCTTCCATCTGCATCAGATGTGAAGAAGACCAAGGCTGCTGAGCATGCTAGAGTGAAGAAAAGGACAGCATCAGTTGCTTCAGATTCTTCAGCTCCGAATAAAATGAAGCCTATGACAAGTTCATTTGCAAATCCGATTGATGTTGTTCCTATCTCAACCAGGCCATCAAAGGATCTTGTTCCTTTTGATGAAGAATATGTGATCCCTAGCGGATCTGATGAAGAAACTCCTTTTGCTGCTTCGTCTGAACCATTGGATGAAGAAATTGAAGTGGATGCGATTCCTTCAACACCTATCATCTCCTTGCCTATGCCTCAGTTCACAGCTGAAGAGGCTGGCATTGAAGAAATGGAAGATGAAGATGTGTACGTTGGCTGCTCCACACCCGTAATCAGTGATGAATTCTGGGAAAGTCAGCATCCAAACTCTCCAATGTTCACCCCTCTACAGCAAATTCCTCAGTCCCCCACACAAACTGTACAAATGGGCTCTGAAGAAACTCATCCCACTGCATCTGTCCATGAGGAAATTCCAGTCACTAGCGCTGAAGAAACTGCTGCTGCTGAACAACCAACGACGCAGACTGCCACTGAGGAGGAACCAAAAATTCCTCAGCCTGAAGAACCTACGATTGAGATTCCTGAGGTCGTGATGCAACTCACTGACAATCCTCTGCCGAAGCCAAAGGATTCATTCTCTACTCGCATTAGGAAGAGGCGTTTCTGGACTACCACTCACGCCAATTTCTATTCCTCGGTGATGTTTAACAAGGAGAAGATCTTCTACCATGAGTACATTCCTCACCTGGATATGGAATCTCTGCCGTGCTTCGCACCGGTCCTCAGTGTTCTTCACGATGCTGGACTGCTAAACTTTTGCTCTGACATCTGCGATTGGAATGACGAACTGATTCTTCAATTCTATGCAACGCTGCACATCACCGGAGATGCTGAAGATGTGAATTCATGGGTGCTGGACTGGATGTCTGAAAACACTCACTACACTGCACCAGCATCTGAATTGCTTCGTGCTCTACCACTCAGTCCTCCCCTTGAAGAAGCTCGCTGCATCTACAGTGAACATGAGCTCACACATCATTACATGCAGGTGCTGATGAAACCTTTGAAGCCAGGTCAAGCACCAAGAACCAAATTCCTCGTGAAGGAATTGTTGTACGTGCCCAGAACTGTCTATCGTATTCTTACGAGGAGAATTAGTCCTATCAAAGGCCACGACTCATCTGATGAGGAAATTGTTGGCATCATGAAGAATCTGGTATTCAACATTGTTCATGGAATTCCTGTCAATTATCACGATTTCTTCATGAGGACTATGGCAAATGTTGCATTGTCTCCGTTTGAGCTAAAGCCTTATGCACCTTGGATTACGAGATTCCTCAGGACAAGGTCTTCACTCAATTACAAAGCTGATTTTCAGAATCACCTCAGCTACTTGCCCCCAATTGAAGTCCTCAAGCAGACCTATTCCTCAGTTGATGAAAAGGGAAAGGCTCCAGCTATTATAGATGAAGGCATTCGTCCATTGGATGGACAGTTTCGCAAAGCTGCCTCTTATTCCACCAATGATGACTCTACCACACATGACTCTGCCAATGCACCCAAGTCCACTCCTCAAGCCACTGCTCCGCGCATGATGACTGACCGTGAACTTCTTCTTAGTCTTCACCAGAAGGTGGATCGAAATCACAAATGGGTTAAGCGTCAGTTTGGTTCACTTCTTCACAACATGACTGCCACACACAATGCAGTGAAGAAAAACCATTACTACCTCCATCAAGTCTTCGGTCGCACCTGGGCAATCCTGTCACATCTGTATGGTGAAGACGATCTGAAGAAAATGGGTCTCAAAGAAGATTTTGACTGGTCTGCACCTCCGCCGAAGAAATTCAAGAAGGTCAAGGTTCCTTCTCTGGTGGCCAGTTCATATTCTTCATCACGCGACACTGATGAAAATGAAGACTTGGACGACACTGCGGCAGGCCCTACTACATCAAACGACCCCAACAACGCTGGCGCTCCTTCATCAACTTGATATACTTTAGGGGCATTAGTCCTCATATTCGATCCTTTTGGTCATTTGATGTCAAAGGGGGAGAATTTTGAGTTAGTCTTCAAGCGGGTCTTTCTATATGGGCATTTTTTTAAGTTACAACTCTCGTTCTTCTGAGTCTTTTATTGGATCAAGTAGTAAACTTAAACCCGATGGTGCTCTGATACTCTTGATACGTTTTTATGCATGCTTATTCCATGTTAAATATTATTGCATGCATGCTGAATTACATCAGTCACCATATTTCATCATGCATTTCAAATTCTTCACTATTATATGTCAAATGCGTGTATGAATTACAAGATATAGGGGGAGATCTCCATGATTCAACTCTTCAAGTGTGCATTGCTTCAAAAGCAAATTCCTCACTATGCACATCTTCAGGGGGAGTTCTTCAATATCTTGCAATCAAATTCCTCAATATCCATAGTTACACTTCATATATTTATCCCCGTTGAAAACTTAACCTATATTGTCATCAATCACCAAAAAGGGGGAGATTGTAAGTGCATCTAGTGCCCCTTAGTGATTTTGGTGTATTGAAGACTTATAGGTTAAGGGACTAATGCGTTTGTGAGTGTACACAGGTCTATAAGTCTATGAGGAGTTTGATATTTATAGAGAAAGTCGACCCCTAAAAATGAAGTTCTTCGACTGAAGACTTTGTATTTCTGAAGACTTTCTGAAGACTTTGAAAGTGAAGAAAATGGTGTGACCTTGAAGACTTAGCATTCATTCGAGGAACATGAAGCGTGAAGACTTTTGTTTTCGTAGTTTCATTTTCTCTTTCTTGAGTCATAGGAAACACCGTACTGTTAAAGGGGGTCGAGAAAATACTAAGGAAAATTTCCATGTGATGCTCAACTCAAAATCCTACACCTACCAATCCCTTCGAGTGAAGCCATTGGAAATCTCATACAGTTCAGTCAATTTCTTCAGTGACAGAGACGAAGTTCTTTTGGTCTCTGCGGAATTTGTTCTGACTAAGGAGTTAGGAATTCGCAGTGTGGATTACCTACACAGTGAGGAACATGATAGCCCTGAGGATTTTGCTACTCAAAATTCCGACCGTTGTTGTGCTATGCGCCAGCTGTCCTAAAATATCTATCCACCTAACGGTCATATCATTGAAGGGCATTTATGTCTTATCATGTCGGGCTGCTCCCTAGGCTATAAATAGCCGCCCCCTACAACCACTAGCTGGTTGGCTGCTCCGAGAGAAACTGACACTTGTCATTTGAGAGCAACCCATCCTCCGAGGACTTTGAGCGAAAATCATCAAGTGAGCAAAAACCCAATACCCAAACACCTACAAACCCCAAGTGATTGAGCATCACTGAAGAGATTGATCCTGCGTGGATCCGACGCTTGTTACCTTTGAAGACTGTGCTTCTTCCAGACGGTTAGGCGTCATGGTCTAGAGCATCCAAGAGGAATTGTGGATTGCTGAGTGACCAAGTTTGTGAAGGTTTGGAAGTCGCTTGAAGACTTACCACGAGTGATTGGACGAGGTCTGTGTGACCTTAGTTCAAGAAGAATACGGTGAGGACTGGGTGTCCTGAGCTGCATGTTCAGGACTGGGTGTCCGGGACTGTGTGTCCTCGAGTTTAAATACTCAGCTGCTCCAACCAGACGTACAACTAAGACAGTAGTTGGAACTGGTCTACCAAATCATTGTCTTCACCAAGCTTACTGGTTCTATTCCCTCAACTCTTTCATTTCCTCATAACTCTGTTGTGTGCTTGTTCATATCTGTGTTTGAAGACTTTGATTGAAGACTTTCTCAATTTCCTCAGTTCAATTTCCTCAGTCTGTTTGTCTTCATCCTGTGTTATCATGTGCTTACGCTTCTTGTACTCTGTGCCTGTCTTCATTTCATCATGATGACTATGCTTGTATTCTGTTATGTTTACTGTTGAGTACTTATTCCACTGCTAGTAGTTCTTCGCTAAGGAATTTCCTCACCGGCAAATTCCTCAGTGAAGAATTTCATAAAAATCACCTATTCAACCCCCCTCTAGTCGATATAACGCACTTTCAGCAATACAATGCTCAAGCTTGTGATATTCTCTTCAACGGATTGTGCCCCGAAGAATTCAACAAAATCAGCCGTCTTGAGAATGCTAAGGAAATTTGGGATACTTTGATTGATATGCACGAAGGTACGAACTCCGTCAAGGAATCCAAATTGGATGTGCTTTAAAGTCAACTTGACAAGTTCAAAATGAAGGATGGTGAAGGTGTCACTGAAATGTACTCTAGGCTTGCTCTCATCACAAATGAGATTGCCGGCTTAGGAAGTGAAGAGATGACTGGTAGGTTCATCATCAAGAAGATCCTAAGAGCCTTGGATGGAAAATATGATACCGTGTGCACATTTATCCAAATGATGCCCAATTACAAAGATCTCAAGCCAACGGAAGTCATTGGAAGAATTGTTGCTCATGAGATGTCACTTAAGGATAAGGAAGAGCTCCATAACAAGTCAAGTGGTGCTTACAAAGCCTCATGTGACGCTCCCACATCATCAAGTGAGAAACAAGCCTTCAGTGAAGAATTGAGCCTAATGGTGAAGAATTTCAACAAATTCTACAAGAGTAGAAGCAAGGAAAGAAGTTCCAAGTCAAGGTCCTACAATGAAAAAAGATCTTCTAGTCGTCAGCGCAATTGCTACAATTGTGGAAGACCCGGACACTATTCCAATGAGTGTACGGCTCCCTACAAAAGAAGAGAAGATTCTCCCTACAAAAGAAGAAGTAGAAGAGAAGAATCACCACCAAGAGAGAGAAGGAGTAGAGATGACCTTTATGAACGAAGAACATCACGGAGAAGCAAGGATTCAGAAAGGAAGGACAAGACATTAAAGAGCTACAAAAAATGAAGACATCAAGCTCATGTTGGTGAGTGGGTATCCGGCTCCGACCCCTACGATCACTCCGAGAGAAGTTATCACTCCGACTCCGAATATACTCAAGATGAAGGTGTTGTCGGTCTAGCACTTGTGTCAACCAACTCCTACGACATATTTGAGTCACCAAATGAAGGAATTGGAAGATGCTTCATGGCTAAAGGCCCAAAGGTATCACACCCTGAGTACGTTGATTTCAATAGTGACGAAGATGATTTGCTAGGTGATGATGATTTACTTGTTGACAACTCTAGATTTTTCTTCTAGTAGTGACAATAATCATGCTAAAACCAATGTTGTTGCTTCTAGTAGTTTTCTTGATTCCACTAATGATTCTCTTAGCAAATTTACACTTGAGCAAGAAAATAGCTTATTGAAGGGAATTATAGAGAAAGGTGTTTACAAGAGTCTTGCCGGAAGTAAGCAATTTCAGGAAATTGTACGCAAGCAAGGAAGACACTGGAAGAATCAAGGTGTTGGTTTTGAACGAAAGTTCAATGCCAATCGAGTTGAGTGGGAAGAAGATCAATACCCCAAGAAGAAGTTCAATGCCAAGAAGAAGATCATACTTCTTTCCAAGAAACACAAGCTCAAGATGATCTTCCACCACAAGACCACAAGCTAAAGGGCAAGGACAAGCTTCAAGAGGAGATTGATGCATTTGAAGAAGCCCCTATGGCATTGGTCAAGTGGGTTCCCAAGACTACATCAAGTTCTACTTCATCAAGTACGACTACAACTCCAAGGATTCCCATCAAGATGGTGTGGATCCCGAAGAAGAAGAACTAGAGACTTCTTGAGGGTGACTCTGCCAACATACTTCACTCATATCATTTTGGCAAGGACAAGTGCAAACAACTTCCATACCTTGCACTAGTTCAAGGAGTCACAAACCCTCTTGTTGGTAAGACAAGGGACAAGGTAACCTAATGCATTCATGGACATCATATCATGTGAATATCACTCTATGTCTATGGATATCCTTGTTTGTTCCTTGTGGGACTAACCCGTGTCGGTATTAAAAGTGCAACTCACTCCAAAGGATTGCTCCGAATGATCTACATCAACTTTGAGCACCTACATCTTCAACACCTACATGAAGTCATCATCGACAAAACCCAAGGTTAGTTCATCCCTCCTAGGGGGGATATCACATCTAGGGGGAGCTTTACTCTAATCAATTGAGCTAAAGCAACTCAAACGATGTGAACACAACAATGCATTATGTAAAAGTGGTAACCCCACTTGTGCTTAAACGATGAGTATGACCTACGATCAAATGTTCTCATTTGACTCCTCAGTCAATATACTCATATATAGATGACCTAGTCATCGCCAAATTGCTTGATAAGATGCTAGAGTGATTGTGCATGCTTTGCCACATATTTCCTTTGCCATCTTATTGTGTGAGCATGTTGGTTGCATGTTTTACTCATTCGAGGACATCCATTTGTTGCCTTGATTGTTTGCCTTTTTCTCTTTTGCCAAATGGATGGACAAGAATGCCTAAGGACTTCCTCTAGCTATCTATGATTTTCTTGTCTCAAACTCTATTCATGCTATATCACAAAATTTGATCAAGTCAGATTCGAACCACTCTGTGTGAGGAGCACTTGGAGTCCCCGATTCGTCATAGACTTAAACTTCCAAAACCTCTTTGCGCATTTTGGTATGACCATGTCATTCATTTCGGTCACACCGAGATCACTAAGTTGATCTAGGTTTTCAATCTCGGTGCAACCAATTTGAACTTTTCGGTCACACCGAGTTGTAGTAACCGCTTCAGATTCTGCATCTCGGTGCCATCCAAGTTGTTCTAATCATTCACACCGACAGGGTCGGGATATATATACTCAGGGATTGAATTTTGGAAATTTCTCCAAAACTCTTCACCCCACGCGTGTCCTGCTCTGCCTCCTTGGGTCTCCGGATTGTCTCCTTGCCGCCAGCGACCTCCCGCCGCTGGTCTCCGTCGCCATCAACGGAAACCTGCCCCACCGTTGTCGCTGTAGCAAACCCCCACCGAACTAGGGTATGGGTTCGACCTTTGTGCTATTCTTTTTACCTCTGATTCATAGCACATTGTTTTGCCATGATCCTTACCACGTATGCAAACACTCTATCCACTGAAAACATCCTTTAGGCTAGATTTGATTTGAAAATTTAGGGTTAGGTTTCCGCTGAACTCATCTCGGACCGACCGAGTTGTAGAAATCGGTCTCACCGATTTGGCTTAGGCCATAGCACTTACAATTTTCGGTCTGACCGAAAACTGCAAATCAGTGTGACCGAGTTCGATTCTCTGTGAAACCCTAGCAGTCTCGGTGCCACCGAACTGTGACTCAGTCTAACCGAGTTCACTAGTTTAGGTCCAAAAGCTGCTTCGGTATCACCGAGTTTACAAATTGGTAGCTCCGAAATGCTTTCTGTGGAGAACTAAAACTAAGTTTTTAAGTTATCCGTTTTGCAAAAACTCTGCACTTTGTGATTCTCATCCACTCTATCTCATCTACATCTATTTACAGGGTCTGCTGTCAGTGAGTTTGCAGAGATGTCTGATCAGAGTGATAGTCAGAACAAGTCTGAGGAACATGTGCAGCTGAGTGAGGGTTCAGATCCCTCGAGCACTTCTGATGATGGTAGCATGAGCACTCCCAGCAACTTCCCAAAGGCAGCCACCAGATCCGGGAAGAAGAGAACCTCGGAATTTGAGGATGAGGATTATGTTGCCACTGAGGAGGAAGTAAGCTCCAAGAAGAAGGTGCTGAAAAAGGAGTATGACATAGCTACTACAGTTAAGCCAGGAATGAACGGGGAGGCTTTAGCAAAGAGAATTCCTATGTCTAAGGCCAGAGCCTCTACTCAAGAAACAATGGAGTTCACTATTGAACCCAAAGAAGCTGGAGAGGGAAAGAAAAGAAAGGAAAGGGTCAAGAACACCATTGCCAGATTCATTGGCAAGCCCTCCATGATGAAAGATCCCTCTGAGGATGATGAAGAAGAAGAGGATGCTCCAACACCCAAAGCTCAGAAGCTTATGGGAGATGCTATAAAGTCAGCGGCTGCAACATCGAAGCCCAAAGCTGCCACCAAAGCTCAAGCTCAGAAGCCTCCTAAGCCCAAGAGGAACACCAGAAGTATACCTGCTAAAGAAAAGAACAAGGCCCCGGTGCCTGAAGCTGAAGATGAAGATGATAAGTCTCATATTTTGAGAAAATTGAAGCCCAAGATCCCAGACCACAATGATGCTCATCCAGTCGCTGAGAACATGCACATCAGGAAAGATTCAGGACTGAGATTGTGGAGATAGTCTGATCCCTATGCTATTAGGAGGAGGACTGCAGTTGACTACCGGTTTCATACAAAGGAACAACAAGACTTCTATGAAACCATTTTGCTTGACAAGAAGCCCATTGTGTGTGACATGAGATGGGTTGATTGGGAATTCATCCAGGAGAATGAAGATCACTTCCCAGGAGTTTATGAAAGCTTCAAAGCATGTGGAGTAGATGAGTTTGTTGTTCAGAAGCTCACAAAATGGAATGATGAGATGATCATGCAGTTTTACTCCACTGCTCACTTTTACCCGGATGGGAAGATTGTTTGGATGTCAGAAGGTACTAGGTACCAATCCACAGTTGAATAATGGGCAAAATTGATAAATGCCCCAATAGAACATGAAGATGGCATGGATGTGTATGCCAAGAAGAAGGAGGACCACAACACTTTGGCTAACATGTACAAGGAGATCCCAGATAAAGCTTTGGAGACTCACAAGCTTGGATCTGTACATTTATTGTTGTGTGATCTGCCTACTATCAACTGGATCCTAAGGCACACTCTGCTACCCAAGTCAGGAGATCACAAGATGATCAGAGGGTACTCTATCAACCTGTTACAGCTCTTTGATGTCACTCAAAAGTTCAAGGTCATGAGTCTAATTGTAGAGACAATCAAGAGGACTGCTGCTGACCAAAAGAGAAGCTGTGGGTATGCTCCACACATTCATGAGCTCATCAATTCCAAGATGGGCACATGAACAGATCTATTGGATAAGGAGCATCTACCCATGTATCCTGATTTTGAAGATAATACTGTTGTGATGAATGAGGAGGAATCATCATCAGTTCAAGCACAGGAGAAGAGAGCCAAAGCAAAGGCTGAGAAAGCTGCCAACATGCCAAGTGTTGAAGAGGCATCTCAGGTTTTCCTGAAGAGCAAGCAAGATCAACTTGCATATCTGATCCAGTGTACATTGAGGATTGAGAAGGGCTTGGCCACCCTGACTCAAAACCAGGAGAGCTTGGAGAGCATCGTAGAAACTAAATTTTATGATCTTGATCTAAAGGTAACTGAGATTCAAACAACAGTTGAGCAGCTCTAGGAGGAAGCAGAAGAGAAGACAGGCAAGGCAACCACAGATGCATTTCAGCGAGTGCCTAGAGGACAGAGGTCTGCTGTCGTGCCAGTGACAGATTCTAAAGCTACAACATCAGCACCAGCAGCTACAGCTGCAGTACCACCTCCAGCAGCCACTCCACCAGCTCCAACTACATCAACAGATGCCTTTGTCCTTGGAGTTCTCTCTACACCACCTCCCAAAGACCAAGCCTGAGAGACGCATAGCAATGTGCATATTTGAACTTTTTGGTAACTTGTTGCCAAAGGGGGAGAAATATGTATAGATCATAGGCTTCGAGAGAGTGTTTTGCTTCTTTGCCTTTGGTTGAACCTTTTTATTGTGTGAGATACTTTATGTCCTTGTGTGAGATACTTGTGTGATCATGTGATTGATCATTTGTTACCTTAATGCTTGTTTAGATGATACTATCTTTTATATCCATATATGATCATTCACTTGCTTGGTGATGAGTGCATGCTTTTAATTTCTATCATTTTGAGAACTCCACCAAGATGTATGTGACATGGAAGAGTAACCCATGATCCTAATCGATTGTGCATTTGCATTCAAAAGCAAATTTTAAATAATGCACAAATTTAGGGGGATATCTTGCTTATCACAAACTTCTCAAAGCGACAATGTTTTTCAATCTTATTATCATCTGTCGAAGCTTTGATATATATGTTGTCATCAATTACCAAAAAGGGGGAGATTGAAAGTGCAACTATCCCTAGGTGGTTTTGGTAATTCCTATTGAGCTAATGCTATTTCAAGATAAATATTTTAGGAAAGCTAAATGTTTGGCATGGCATGGATTATAAAGTGGACCCTCAAAATACTAAGAAGACATGTTGGCTCAAGCTCAAGACTCTACATTTTACTTTTAGTGATCCAAGATCACATTGAGTCCATAGGAAAACCGAATACTATTAAAAGGGGATGAGGTGTTGCTTAATGAGTTACTTGCTCAAAATGCTTAGTGATATGCTCCAAAACCCTCAACACTTTCTCATATCCATATATGTCCCAAACCAAAAGTCAAACTTGGCCCCCCCGAAATTTCCTACCCGGCGCCACCGAGTTCACTTGACATAGCCACTGCCACAAACCCTAGTAATTTTGGTCTCACCGATAGGGATCTCGGTCTCACCGAGATGGGATTGCAACCACTTTGTTTCCCTTCATAACGTTTCGGTCCAACCGAGATGAGCGATCGGTCCCACCGAGATTGCAATGCAAACTCTCTATTTCTCCTTCGTAATGTTTCGGTCTAACCGAGATGAGCGAATTGGTCCCACTGAGTTTGCCTGGCCGACTCTCTATTTGGCTATTATCAAAATCGGTCCCACCAAGTTTGTGTAATCGGTCTCACCGAGATTACGTTATGCCCTAACCCTAATGGAATCGGTCCCACCGAGTTGACATGTCGGTCCCACCGAAAATCCTAACGTTCACATTTTTAACTAAACCAGTCTGACCGAGTTTTCTGATTCGGTCCCACCGAGTTTGGTGATTTGTGTGTAACGGTCAAATTTTGTGTGGAGGCTATATATACCCCTCCACCCACTCTTCATTCATGGAGAGAGACATCAGAACATGCCTACACTTCCATCATACATTTTCTGAGAGAGAACCACCTACACTTGTGTTGAGGTTAATATATTCCATTCCAACCACATAAATCTTGATCTCTAGCCTTCCCCAAGTTGCTTTCCACTCAAACCCTCTTTCCACCAAATCCAATCCTATGAGAGAGAGCCGAGTGTTGGGGAGACTATCATTTGAAGCACAAGAGCAAGGAGTTCATCGTCAACACACCATCTATTACCTTTTGGAGAGTGGTGTTTCCTAGATTGGTTAGGTGTCACTTTGGAGCCCCCGTCAAGATTTTGGAGATGAACCAAGGAGTTTGTACGGGCAAGGAGATCGCCTACATCGTGAAGATCTACCCTAGTGAGGCATGTCCTTCGTGGGCGATGGCCATGGTGGGATAGACAAGGTTGCTTCTTCGTGGACCCTTCGTGGGTGGAGCCCTCCGTTGACTCGTGCAACAGTTACCCTTCGTGGGTTGAAGTCTCCATCAACGTGGATGTACGATAGCACCACCTATCAGAACCACGCCAAAAATCTCCGTGTCTACATCGCGTTTGCTCCCACCAAACTCCTCCCTTTACCTTCATATGCAATTGTTTTACATTCCGCTGCTATACTCTTAGAATTGCATGTGTAGGTTGATTACTTGACTTGTGCTAAGTTGATAAAATCTGCCAAGAATTAAAATTGGGAAAAGTCTAGATTTTTATTTGGTCAAGGAGTCTAATCAACCCCCCTCTAGACATACTTTCGATCCTACACAGTATCATATCATCCCCACTATCTTTTGCCTTTACTTATTTTAGTTCAATCTTTTGCTTTAGATGAATAAAGTTTAGTTCGATCCTTTCTTTTCGAGAGTTTGCTTAGTGATCTATCCTTGTAATCGTGTGTGAAATATATAATAAAGTTTAGTTGAGTTTTTGCTTTCTTTACTTTCTTATTAGAATAAAAAGAAAGGAAAT
Source organism: Triticum dicoccoides (assembly GCF_002162155.2). Taxonomy (NCBI): domain Eukaryota; kingdom Viridiplantae; phylum Streptophyta; class Magnoliopsida; order Poales; family Poaceae; genus Triticum; species Triticum dicoccoides. The sequence goes on from NC_041382.1 coordinate 409,956,744, forward strand.
AAATAAAAGGAAAAGAAATAAATCAAGAAAATCATATGCTATCCTTATGGTAGGTGATGACACCACATGAGGAAAAGTATAAGTACAAAACATTATTAGAGATTGACAAACATAGCATTAGTGAATGATGCAACTCATGAAAGAATTAATAAGGGAAGAGAAGATTCACATATAAATACACTATCCTAGAAATCTTGTGGTTTTGTGAGCCCGCATCAAAATATTATATGCCAAAATTGTTGATGTTGGACAAGGAAGACAACTTAATGATTTGTGTTTGTTATTCACATAGAAGTTATATTGTCATAGATCCTTCAACATGTGGTGCTTGCCCCCTATCTTTGCTAGCCAAAAAATCCACACTAAGTAGAGATACTACTTGTGCATCCAAAAACCATTAAACCCAAATCTTATTTTCGAGAGTCCACCATACCTACCTAGGGATTGAGAAAGATCCCTCAAGTAAGTTGTCATCGGTGCAATAAGGCAATAAAAATTGCTTCTAAAAGTGTGAGATCATTTAGTGTGAGAGAAAATTAAGCATTGTACGAACTTGTGATGGTGAAGAATAAAAGCGACAGACTTCATAATTAAGGTTGCCATCACAAGGGGCAATACAACATGACGTTCTCTAGCACTAAGGAGTTGGGCATACAAAGAAATAAGCGCATGGAAACCTCTGCTTCCCTCTGCGAAGGGCCTATGTTTTACTTTTATGTATTAACTTTTATGTAAAGAGTCAAAGTTTTCTCTCTATTCCTTTTTATTTTTCTCCTTTGGCAAGCATCATGTGGTGAGGAAAGATCTAGGCACATATGTCCAGTTGAATATGGGTAGCCTGAGTTATTATTGTTGACATCACCCTTGAGGTGAATACGTTGGGAGGTGAAACAATAAGCCCCTATCTTTCTATGTGTCAGGTTGAAACGTTTTGCTCATGTGTATGCGGTGAGTGTTAGCAATCATAGAAGACTATATGATGGTTGAGTATGTGGTTTCCTAAAGGCTCCGATACGTGACCCTTCCTGAAAAGATGATGAATTGTAGTTGCAAAGTTGACTAAGAACATAGTTTGTTGGTTTCTAATAGAGTTTTTGCTTTATACTTCGATAGTGTGATGAATTGTCGCTTATTCATGAGAAGTCTATGATAAAAGTTCTATGATAAAATGTTATTTTTTTAAGTTTGTTGCTATTGTAATAATCAACATGACGCTTCTATGTCCGTATTTTGTTTTTATCGACACCTCTCTCTCTCTCTAAGCATGTGGACATGTTTCTCGATTTCGGTTTTTCGCTTGAGGACAAGTGAGGTCTAAGCTTGGGGGAGTTGATACGTCCATTTTACAACATGTTTTCCTTCTGTTATTTATGATGTTTTTATGCATAATAATGCTTTTTGGAGTAATTCTAATTCCTTTTCTCTCATAATTTGCAAGGTACACACAAAGAGGGAGAATTCTGGTCGCTGGAAATCTAGACCTGAAAAGCTACGTCAGGCTACCTATTCTGCACAACTCCAAACCAGCTGAAACGTCACGGAGAATTTTTATGGAATATGTGAAGAATATTGGAGCAAATAAGTACCAGAGGGGGCCCACCAGGTGGGCACAACCCACCTGGGCGCGCCAGGGAGCCCAGGCGCGCCCTGGTGGGTTGTGCTCACCCAGGCCCACCTCCGGTGCCCATCTTCTGGTATACATGTCATTTTGACCTAGAAAAAATAAGGAGAGGACTTTCGTAACGGAGCGCAGCCATCTCAAGGCGGAACTTGGGCAAGAGCAGTTCTACCCTCCGGTGGAGCAATTCCGCCAGGGGAACTTCCCTCCCGGAGGGGGAAATCATCGTCATCATCATCACCAACAACTCTCCCATCTTAGGGAGGGCAATCTCCATCAACATCTTCAACAGCACCATCTCATCTCAAACCCTAGTTCATCTCTTGTGTTCAATCCTGTTACCGGAACTATGGCTTGGTGCTTGTGGGTGACTAGTAGTGTTGATTACATCTTGTAGTTGACTTCTATATGGTTTATTAGTGGAAGATTATATGTTCAGATCCATTATGCTATTTAATACCCCTCTGATCTTGAGCATGTTTATCACTTGTGAGTAGTTACTTTTGTTCTTGCGGTCACGGGAGAAATCATGTTGCGAGTAATCATGTGAACTTTATATGTGTTCGATATTTTGATAGTATGTATGTTGTGATTCCCATAGTGGTGTCATGTGAACGTCGACTACATGACACTTCACCATATTTGGGCCTAAGGGAATGCATTGTGGAGTAGCTATTAGATGATGAGTTGCGAGAGTGACAGAAGCATAAACTCCAGTTTATGCGCTATTCTATAAGGGGCCGATTGGATCCAAAAGTTTAATGCTATGGTTAGAATTTATTCTTAATACTTTGCTCATAGTTGCAGATGCTTGCTGGAGGGTTATCATTAGTAGGAGGTTTGTTCAAGTAAGAAGAGCACCTAAGCACCAGTCCACCCACATATCAAATTATGAGAGTAGCGAACATGAATCGAATCAACATGATGAAAGTGACTAGATGAAATTCCCGTGTACCCTGAAGAACACTTTTACTATTATAAGAGACCGTTTTGGCCTGTCCTTTGCCTCAAAAGGATTAAGGTACCTTGCTGCACTTTAGTTACTATTATCACTACTTGCTTGTTACAAAATATCTTGCTATCAAATTACTCTGTTACTTACAATTTCAGCACTTGCAGATATTACCTTGCTGAAAACCACTAGTTATTTCCTTCTGCTCCTCGTTGGGTTCGACACTCTTACTTATCGAAAAGAGCTACAATTGATCCCCTATACTTGTGAGTCATCATGGTGCCCTCGTGGCGTAGGCGCGCCGTTCGTGAAGGCGAGCTGGTTGGCGTGGCGGCAAGCGAAGTACGCCATCCACATCGTGTGGTTGTCGGTGGCGTACCTCAGCTGCGGCCGCGCTTCCTCCGGCAGCACTGCAAAAATAAGCGCGATCTCAGCGCGGCGTTCGGCGACGGAGGGCTGCGGGGGCACGGGGATGCCGCCGACGCTGAGCCTCCATGAGCTCGGCACCTGCATGTCGGGCGGCGCCGGGTAGTTTGCCTTGAGAGGAGGTGTGCCTCCCACTCATGTAGATGGCAGCGGCTGAAGCCGTTGGCCGTTGCTCCGTTGCCATGGAACCTCTCCGCCATCGGTCGCGGCTTGAGAGAGAGAGAGAGAGAGAGAGAGCGTCGGCAGCAAAGGAGAGAGGGGCGTCAGCGACGAGAGAGAGAGGCTGTGGCGAGGCAAGTGTGCGGCCAGCGGCGAGGGAGGGTGGCTTTTATAGGGCGAGTTGGCGGTAGCAGTGCGGACGCGTGACGGGAGGGGGCGGGACACGCGGCGGCACGCCTTCACTATGCTGCCCGTGAATCGATGGAAGGCTGACCGACGATAGCCTTCGCATTGATTTCCGCGGGAATCAAGGCGATGAGGATGGCGAAGGTTCTCGAAGTCGCCCAGTCGCTGACTCAGGGGGTCCACTAGTTTTCGTGCCAAATTCGTTTCCCCCAGCACCCCCGGGCGCGCCGAATCCTATCTGACGCTGCACGCGCCCATTAACATGTATTCCGCAAACGGGCGCATGCGCTAGGCTGGCCCATGTAGCGTTTTTTCCCTGTGCTAAAACACCTAAAAAAGTCGCAGCGATAGGAGGCGAACCTCGGGATCCCTGCGCTCCTAGGTCAAAACACAAACCCCTACAACAACATCCTCAATTTGTGCAACTTGCGTTATACTTCTTTTATTATTGTATTCATCGGGTTTTTCCCAGTTCTTTAATTTTCACATGTTTTTATTCTTTTTTTCTTGTTTTTCCTTTTTTTTCCTAAATGCGCAGATTCTTTCTCAAATTTCATGAACATTTTTCCAAAATAGACGAACTTTTCTTAAATTCGGTGAACTTTTTTCAAATGCGATGAACTATTTTTTCAAACTCAATGAGATTTTCAAAATTCCATGAACTTTTTTTAAAAAATTGAACTAATTTTTCAAAAGAGTGAATCTTTTTTAAATTTGATGAGCTTATTTTCAAAATCGATGAACTTTTTTCAAAATTGGTGAACTTTTTTTAAAGTACAATGAAACTTTTTCAAATTGGATGAATTTTTTCCCAGAATTCAACAAAAGTTTTTCAATTTTGATGAAACTTCTTCAAAATCGATGATCTTTTTCAAACGAATCAATATTTTTAAATTTGATGATCTTATTTTCAAAATTGATGAACTTTTTTCAAAATCAGTGAACTTTTTTTTTGAAATTGAATGAACTTTTTAAAAATTGGATGAACTTTTTTTCAAATTCGATGAAATTTTTTCAATTTCAATGAACTTTTTTCAAAATCGATGAACATTTTTTCATTTTTGTGTTTTTCTCAAATTCATAAACAGTTTTCGAACTTGCAATTATTTCATTGATTTTTTAAAAGATAACTTCTTTTGAATTCATGAACTCTTTCCATTTTGGTGAATTTTTTTGCATGTTCATAATCTTCATTTGAAATCTGTGAACATGTTTTTAGATAATTCAAAAATCTGAATGGTACTATTTAATGCACAATAAATAGCGCGTATATCATTAGTTATTAAAGATTTTGCACTGAAAGAGTCCATTATAGATAGGTGGTGAAGTGGTTAGGCTTCCTGTACTATAGGGCGACAACACTAGTTTGATTCCTCTCTCTAGCAATTTTTGCGTAATTTTTACGCGCCACATTTTTCTTCTTGGGCCGGCCCACCCGGACGCGGCTGTGAGCGCCGGTTGCGTTTCTGGGCGCCGAAGGCACGCAATAGGTTTTAGGACCCCGGTCCTAAGTCACGCCGATCTAGCATGTAACACATCATATCACTTTGTGGCAGCACGCACAGTATTCCCACGGGTGCCACCTTACCTGGCCCAGGACCGTTTGCGCCTTTTGGCTCATGTATATGATAGTGTCGCTAGCATCCATATGATAGAGAACTCGGGCCAACATGACTAGTCGTGAATCCAAAGTGGAACTAACTTACAGGAACATGCATACATGACCTAGCAACGAACATGTCGGTCATCAACGTATGAACCCAAGTCGTAGCAAGCTACAAGGACTTAAAGGAACAACGCGTGACATTTCCCCGAAGGGACAGACACAGGAACGAAGAAGGACACATGCCGGCCAGCCTAAGTGTTTCAGAGCAGTAGTAAGCTACCATGGCTCAGTTGAAGCACTAGGAGACATTTCCCGGTAAGAGATGTTGGAGATATGCCCTAGAGGCAATCATGTATGATGATATTTCCTATGTGTTTATGAATAAATATAGTCCTTGGACATTATCAATGATGTGTATCAGCAAGTACGTGACTTGTTTGTGGGACTATGCATTGTATGATGACTGTCCTAAAAGGTCCCTAGTCGAAAGGGCTGTGTGGACGCTCAGCCAACTAGACTAGCACATGACACGGTCGATGGCTTGGTATCACTAGCCATAGTGAATTGGATGCTAACCGGATAATATGGACTTGGAAGGATCTGGTCAGATTCGACATAGTCGGATCCGAGTCGATATAAGGTCTGAGTCGGGCAGACCCAACTATGCGACGCAGCGATATGTCATCTGTGAGTCTCGAGTACAACATATGTTCTATGTCCTAAGACCTGAGCTGATGCTGTACTCGGGATGGTGACAGACTTGCTTTGGGCCGATCAAACGCTACTCCATAACTGGGTAGTTATAAAGGTAGGTTTCGGGTTTGTCTAGAACCATGCTGCGAGACATGGTCGAGCAAGATGGGATTTTCCCCTCCGACTAGGAGAGATATACTCTGGGCCCCTCGTGTGATCCGACCAGGATAAGCATGGCCATGCGACAAGGATTATGAGATAATGTGGTTTGTGGTCGGCATCACTGGAACGAGAAAGAGGTCGGGCTATCACAAGGATGACAGACTCGCCTTGAGCCCGACAACATATATCGTGTGACAAAAGGAATGGAAGTATGATGGACAGGTTTGCCTAACCAGCTTCATAGTCTGTTTGGTGTTCGGCATGCCTTGCTAGAGGCCGCTACCAACTGTGCAGTTCGGAGGTGATCCGAACTGCGACCAAGCCGGCTTGAACCTAAGGGGTCGCGCACTTAAGGGAGGGAACCTACGAGGTCGGATCCGAGGACACTGGTCGGATGTGATTTGAGCTGTATTCGGACTGTGGCCAAGTAGACTTATGGGCTTTAGGGTCCGTGCGAGGCCCAAGTGTTGAGCCTGCGATGGACGCCTATATAAAGTGGAGGTGCCGCACACTCACGCGATTGATCGCTTCGGCGCTATCACTAGGGTTTGCATGTGTTGCGAATAGACACCTCCACTCGCCGCCGGTTGTGTCATCGGACCTAGCAGTCCGCCGCACCATGTTCCTGCTGCACGCGCGGATACCGTTAGAGGCGGTGCACTTGCACCGCTCCGGCGAACCTATACGTGGGAACCGACTACCGGCTGTACGAGGGAGATCGGACGAGGAGGAGACAATCCACGCGGATGCGCTGCCCCAACTCTTCTTCCGCTGCATGGCACTGCGCGTCTAGTGGTAACAAATTGTGATCCATCTCCCGTAGCATGTTCTTGGTTGTTCTGTGCGTAGGAAAATTTTAATTTGCAGTCAACGCACCCTATCGTAGACACTACTAGGAAAAGGGCTATAGATAGGATGGACACTAATGGCGCACTGTACATGTGGTGCGCCATTAGTAAATACTAATGGCGCACCATGTGTTGGTGCGCCATTAGTGTGCAAATACTAATGGCGCACCACATCCCACGGTGCGCCATTAGTGATTTTTTTTTAATTTTTTCAAAACTACTAATGGCGCACCGTGAGAGTGGTGCGCCATTACTAACTTGACATAGTAATGGCGCACCACACCCACCGTGCGCCATTAGTAGTTTTGAAAAAAAATAAAAAAAAATAAAAAATTTGTTAGTAATGGCGCACCGTGAGAGTGGTGCGCCATTACTAACTTGACATAGTAATGGCGCACCACTCCCGCAGGTGCGCCATTACTAAGTTTTTCTCAAAAAAATCAATTTTTTTTCTTTTTTTTCTTTTCAAAACTAGTAATGGCGCACCGTGGGTGTGGTGCACCATTACTAGTTTAACTAGTAATGGCGCACCACCCCACGGTGCGCCATTACTAACTTGGCCCAAAAGTTCCCGAATGCACCCCCCCCGGGTGGACCGCCTTTTCAGTTTTAAAAAAAATAAAAGAAAATGAAAAAAATGTCAAAAAAATAAAAGAAAATAAGTTTCCCATGTGAAATGTGGTCTAGTTGTTGGGAAAATTTACAAATATGAATTTCGACTTTATTTGCAAAATCTCTCTGAAAATTTGTAAAATGGCCATAACTTTTGCATACGAACTCGGATTAAAAAGTTTTATATATGAAAAATCATCTACTCAAAAAGTTACATCCGAATTTAACTGGGGGAACCCCGTTAAACACTTTCAAAATCCCCAAAAACCTAACAGAAAAAAGTTACGTGGCTTTCAAGATCTAGAGGCAAAAAATTTCAAAAAAAAGTTGGTTTTGAATTTTTTTTTGAATTTCTTTTCAAAAAATGATACGTAATATGACCGGGAAGTTTGAAATATTTTTCAAAAATTTCATCATAGTCATGAACATGAACAAAGTCTTAGACATCAATAAGGTATAATACGATTGATATGCTAGATATATCAACAAGTGCCTGTGAAGTGAGCTGTTGCTGGGGTTGGATAGAACTCTGAAGTTAAGCGTGCTTGGGCTGGAGTAGTGTGAGGATGGGTGACCTTTCGGGAAGTTTGACCACGGAGTGCGATTTGACCTGAGATTAAGCATAATGACACGAGATTAAGCCATAGTGACCTGAGATTAAGAAAATACGAAAAAAAATTAAACAAAATACTAGTGGCGCACTTCTATGTGGTGCGCCATTAGTATACCAGATACTAATGGCGCACCATGGGCTATACTAATGGCGCACTGCGTGGTGCGCCATTAGTATACCAGATACTAATGGCGCACCAGTGATGCGCCATTAGTAAAAATTACTAGTTGCGTGCTACTAATGGTGCACCGGTAGTGCGCCATTAGTAGGCAAAACCGGTGCGCCATTAGTAGGCCTTTTTCTAGTAGTGAGAACCCAACAGTGGTATCAGAGCCTCTGCTATAGGATTTGGATTCAGATAGTATGCATATTAGATGTGTGGAGGCGATAGATGAGATCTGTTATCGTTGATAAGATCGGCTGTGTGCATGGTTGATGAGATCAACTGCACATGGGGATCGATGTGGCTATGTTTTCTGATGATTAGAATCGATGAGGTCGTGATACAACCTACCCCTACCGGTCGGTATCCGCCATCGGGGTTAACAGTGAAACGTAAATCCGAATCGGGCTCGCGATGATCGATAAGATCGGTCAGATTAGAAAATTCGGCGTGACCGCCGGGTGTGTAGCGCGTTCTATTTCGTACACGATCACTCAAAACCGGTAGAATGCAATTCTATGCATAACTTTATTTTGCAGGGTTTGATGTGAATAGTATGGCTCATGTGTACGTGATACATGTGTGTAAATTATACATGGCCTGCGTGTCATGTTTGTCAGCTAGCAGGAGCTAAAGTGCTGTCATTTTATTGTATAACGACCCGCGTGTCGACTTATGACTCTATGTAAAATTCATTACTAGTTGTAGTATTTGGATAATAGAGATCAGGTTGGCAGCTTGGCGGCCCGGCGTGACAAACAAGATGGAGTTTCTAGATGGTCATCGGAGTTGGATCCGACCTGGAAGAACATCCATGAAGGATCCATACTATTTCACAATATTTGTTTTACTTGTGATTGTTATGATTCTTTGTTTCTATGCATGTTAGAATGGTACAAAGATCCCTCATGAATATCAAGTAAATTTCCATTCCCGATGTTGCACCTTCACATGTCAAGTACGTCTAGTAGTGGGCTCATAAAATTGGGGTGCTGCTAGGTGTCCTTGAACTGAAGGGTTCGTGTCGGACACGGACATGCACTGCATTAGGTTAACTTGAAAAGGCTATCAAAATGGTTTTGGGCCTTGTGGCAAAAGAGGTCAGGAGCCGGGGTATGAGATACCTACCCAACCGACAGGAGTCGTATAGAGATATGATTAGTAAGGAGTTGCTTACCGGATAGGCATGTTGTCTAGCAGTGATGCGAAAGCTCACTAGTCACATGTGCTAGTCAGATCCTGAATCACTGAGAATTTGCGGAGGGATGCTGACTTTAGTGGGAGTATTTCTGTTTAAGGCTAGAATTACTCTAGATAAACACACTGCTTAGTGATTGCATATTTTCTGTTGTAGATCAATGGCACCACCTGCTCAACCCAACTTTGCATTGAAATCAATTCTGGAAAAGGATAAACTGAATGGAACAAACTTTACTATCTCGTATAGAAATTTGAGAATTGTTCTCAAGCATGATACAAAGGAACATGTTCTAGAGGATCCGCTTCCAGAGGAACCTGCCGATAATGCTAGTACCACAACCAAGAATGCCTACCAGAAACTCGTTGATGAATCAAACGAGATTAGCTGCCTCATGCTGGCTTGTATGGAGCCTGATTTGCAGCAACATTTCGAAGACGTTGGGGCTTTCGATATGATCGAGAGTCTCAAGAGCATGTTTCAGGTGCAGGCTAGGACCGAAAGGTTCAATGGCTGGTGATCCTTGATGGATTGTAAGCTGAAGGAAGGTGATCCACTGAGCTAGCATGTGATCAAGATGATCGGATATGTGCAAGCTTTGGATCGGTTGGGCTTCCCGCTCTTGGATAAGCTGGCTACTAATGCAGTTCTGGGTTCTCTTCTGCCCAGCTATGGGACGTTCATCTCGAACTATCATATGCATGGCATGGATAAGAAGCTCACTGAATTGCATGGGATGCTCAAAGTGGCAGAGCAGGATATTAATAAAGGCATGCATCAAGTGTTGATGGTGCAGAAATCGGCTAAGTTCAAGAAGAGTTGGTCCAAGAAAAAGGCTAAGGCAAAGGGCATGGAGACGGTAACCTCCGCCACTGCGCCGAAGTCTGGACCAGACTCAAAGACCATTTGCTATCATTGCAAGGAAACTGGTCACTGGAAGAGGAACTGTAGCAAGTGGCTTGCAGAGCATGGCAAGAAGGCCGGGAATGCTACTTCAGGCAAAGGTACACTTGTTGCATATGTTATCAACATTTACCTTGCTGACATACCTAGCAGCTCTTGGGTATTTGATACCGGATCGGTTGTTCACATTTGAAACTCGATGCAGGGGCTGGTAAGAACTAGGCGTGTGGCACAAGGGGAGATTGATATCAGGGTTGGCAACAAAGCAAGAGTTGCTGCATTGGAGGTCGGCACGATGCAGCTCCATCTTCCTTCTGGATTCATTTTGGAATTGAATAATTGTTATTACATTCCTGCACTTAGTGGGAACATTATTTCTGCCTCATGCTTGATGAGTCAGGGTTATAATTCAATTTAAAGGACAATGGTTGTTCGATCTATTTGAATGGTATGTTCCACGGCTATGCACCCATTGTTGATGGGTTATTTATATTGAATCTAGAATAGGAACCGGTCTATAACGTGAATGTCAAGAGGCATAAGCCTAATGAGATAAATCCGACATACTTCTGGCATTGCCGACTTGGACACATTAGTCTGAAACACATGAAGAAGCTCCATGACGATGGACTCCTAACTTCGACCGACTTTGGGTCGTTCGAGACATGCGAATCATGCTTGCTTGGCAAGATGACTAAGTCTCCTTTCACAAAGAGTTGTGAGAGGGCATCCGAGCTATTGGAACTGATACACAGTGATGTGTGTGGACCAATGAGCACAACTGCCAGAGGTGGCTATCAGTACTTCGTGACTTTTACCGACGACTTGAGTAGATATGGATATATCTATTTGATGAGGCACAAGTCGGAGACTTTTGAAAAGTTCAAAGAGTTTCAAAACGAGGTTGAGAATCAGCTCGGAAAGACTATAAAACTTCTATGATCTGATCGTGGAGGTGAGTACATGAGCCAGGAGTTTGATGATCATCTGAAAAGCAGAGGTATAGTACCTCAACTCACACCTCCGGGTACACCACAGAGAAATAGTGTATCGGAACGGAGGAATTGTACCTTGTTGGACATGGTTCGATCTATGATGAGCAAGTCGGATTTACCTTTGTCATTCTTGGGATATGCTCTAGAAACTGCAGCTTTCACACTTAACAGGGTACCATCAAAATCCATAGACAAGACACCACATGAGATGTGGACCGGGAAGAGTCCAAGTTTGTCTTTTCTAAAGATTTGGGGTTGTGAAGCATTTGTTAGGAGACTTATGTCAGACAACCTTACACCCAAGTCGGATAAATGCATATTCGTGCGATATCCGAGGGAAACCTTGGGATATAGCTTCTACAACCGGGAAGAGAACAAAGTCTTTGTTGCTCGGAACGGAGTTTTCCTTGAGAAAGAGTTTCTCAGTTAGGAGGCCAGTGGGAGAACGATCCAACTCGAAGAAATTTGAGGACCACTCGGGGATGGCTCGGCTGGTAATGAGATCATACCGGAGTCAGTCAGGGAACCCGTAGTAGAAGCGGCACCGGAACCACGGAGGTCGGAAAGATTACGTAGAGTGCGTGATGTATTGTTGCTAGAAAGTGACGAGACGGCCACGTACGCGGAAGCGATGGTGAGTCCAGACTCCGTGGCATGGCTGGAGGCCACGAGATCCGAGTTAAAGTCCATGGATGAGAATCAAGTCTGGGACTTGGTTGATCCGCTGCCTGGCGTAACAGCCATTGGTTGCAAATGGGTCTTTAAGAAGAAAACCGATGTGGATGGAAATGTTCAGATCCACAAAGCTGGGCTTGTCGCTAAGGATTATGGACAAGTTCAAGGAATTGACTACGACGAGACTTACTTGCCAGTAGCGATGCTGAAGTCAGTGAGGATCGTACTAGCTATAACTTCATATTTCGATTATGAGATACGACAGATGGATGTCAAGACGGCTTTCCTTCATGGAAATTTAACCGAGGACGTGTATATGATACAGCCCGAGGGTTTTGTCGATCCGACTAGCACTGTTAAGGTATGCAAAGCTCAAGAGATCCATTTATGGGTTGAGGCAAGCATCTCAGAGCTGGAACATTCGTTGTGATGAGGTTGTCACTGGTTTCGGCTTCATTAAAAGTGAAGAGGACTCTTGTTTATACAAGAAGTTAAGTGGGAGCTCGATAGTGTTTTGATCTTGTATGTGGATGACAGACTACTGATCGGAAATGATATTTCGATGCTGAACTCGGTCAAGGAGTCATTGAATGGCAAGTTTTCGATGAAGGACCTTGGTGAGGCAATGTACATTTTAGACATTAAGATCTATAGAGATAGATCAAGGAGGCTGCTCGGCTTAAGCCATAGCACGTACATAGATTAAGTGTTGAAGCGGTTCAACATGAGTGAGGCAAAGAAAGGGTTCTTGCCTCTCTCACATGGTATAAGGCTAAGCGAGACTCAGAGTCCTTCGACATCTGATGAGCGAAGCAGGATGAGTAGGATTCCATATGCCTCGGCAATCGGATCCATCATGTATGCCGTGATATTTACGTGGCCCAATGTTGCTTTTGCAATAAGCCTAACAAGTAGATACCAGGCCAACCTAGGTGAGAGTCACTGGGTAGCGGTAAAGACTATTTTGAAGTACCTGAAAAGGACTAAAGAGATGTTCCTATTTTATGGAGGTGAGGAAGAGCTCGTCGTAAGGGGTTACGCCGATGCTAGTTTCCAAACCGACAGAGATGATTGTTGATCATAGTCCGGATTCGTGTACGTCATGAAAGGAGGAGCAGTGAGCTGGATGAGTTCCAAGCAAGATACGATGGCCGATTCTACTACAGAAGCCGAATACATTGCGGCTTGTGAAGCTGCAAAGGAAGGTGTTTGGATCCGGAACTTTCTGGACGATCTTGGTATTTTCCCAGGCTTGGTAAAACCGTTGGACCTTTATTGTGATAATTCTGGTGCCATTGCACAAGCCAAGGAGCCGAGGAATCACCACAAGGTCAGACACATAGATCGGAAATATCACCTGATACGAAAGATCGTAAAGAGTGGTGATGTAGAGTTATGCAAAAATCACATGGATACAAATGTTGCGGATCCGTTGACTAAGCCGCTTCCACAACCCAAGCATGAGGGGCACGTTAGAGCTATGGGCATTCGATTCTATTTGATTGACTCTAGTGCAAGTGGGATACTATTGGAGATATGCCCTAGAGGCAATCATGTATGATGATATTTCCTATGTGTTTAAGAATAAAGATAGTCCTTGGACATTATCAATGATGTGTATCAGCAAGTACGTGACTTGTTTGTGGGACTATGCATTGTATGATGACTGTCCTAAAAGGTCCCTAGTCGAAAGGGCTGTGTGGACGCGCAGCCAACTAGACTAGCATATGACACAGTCGATGTCTTGGTCTCACTAGCCATGGAGCATTGGATGCTAACCGGATAATATGGACTTGGAAGGATCTGGTCGGATTCGACGTAGTCGGATCCAAGTCGAGATAAGGTCCGAGTCGGACATGCCCAACTATGAGACGCATCGATAAGTCATCTGTCAGTCTAAAGTACAACATATGTTCTATGTCCTAAGACCTGAGCTGACGCATGTACTCGGGATGGTGACATACTTGCTTTGGGCCGACCAAACGCTACTCCGTAACTGGGTAGTTATAAAGGTAGGTTTCGGGTTTGTCCAGAACCATGCCGCGAGATGTGGTCGTGCAAGATGGGATTTGCCCCTCCGATCAGGAGAGATATACTCTGGGCCCCTCGTGTGATCTGACCAGGATAAGCATGGACATGCGACAAGGATTATGAGATAATCCGGTTTGTGGTCGGCATCACTGGAACGAGAAAGAGGTCGGGCTATGACAAGGATGATAGACTCGCCTTGAGCCCAACAACATATATCGTGTGGCAAAAGGAATGGAAGTATGATGTACAGGTTCGCCTAACCAGCTTCATAGTCTGTTTGGTGTTCGGCATGCCTTGCTTGAGGCCGCTACCAACTGTGCAGTTCAGAGGTGATCCGAACTGTGACCAAGCTGGCTTGAACCTAAGGGGTCGCGTGCTTAAGGGAAGGAACCTACGAGGTCGGATCCGAGGACACTGGTCGGATGTGATCCGAGTTGTATTCGGATTGTGGCCGAGTAGACTTATGGGCTTTAGGGTCCATGCGAAGCCCAAGTGTTGAGCCCGTGACGGACGCCAATATAAAGTGGAGGTGCCGCACACTCACGTGATTGATCGCTTCGGCGTTGTCACTAGGGTTTGCATGTGTTGTGAATAGATACCTCCACTCGCCGCTGGATGTGTGACCGGACCTAGCAGTCCGCCACACGACGTTCCTCCTGCACGCGTGGATACCGTGAGAGGCGGTGCACTTGTGCCGCTCCGGCGAACCTATACGTGGGAACCGACTACCAGCTGTACGAGGGAGATCGGACGAGGAGGAGACGATCCACGCGGACTCGCTGCCCCAACTCTTCTTCCACTGCATGGCACTGCACGTCTAGTGGTAACAAACTGTGATCCATCTCCGGTAGCATGTTCTTGGTTGTTCTGCGCGTAGGAAAATTTTAATTTGCAGTCGACGCACCCTACCATAGAACCCAACAAGAGAGGCTACCAAGAATAAACAACAAGGTTGTCGGATCCCACACAAACCAAGCATTTCATTATCATATACACAATATGCTCGATATGTGCAAATACAACATGGCATCACAACAAAACTCTATGACTCAAAGTATTTATTCATTAGGCTCTGAGGAGCCAGATATTACAAACATGGGTATGATGAGCCAACATTCAAGTCATACAAGCAATAAGCACATGCGGAAGCTTAACTTGTCTGAGTACAGACAAGTACAAATGAAAAAGGCTGAGAAGCCCGACTATCTACAGGACCCTGCCGAGGGCACAAGATTGTAGCCGAGGTAATAGGCTAAACGTCAAAGTCCACGCGGAACTACTAGTGAGACTAAAGTCTCTCTACAAAAACATAAACGAAGCAAACGTGAGTACAAATGTACCCAGTAAGACTTACACCAGAACTAGCTACATATGCATCAGTATCAACAAAGGGGGTGGTGGAGTTTAACTGCAGCAAGCCAGCTTTGGATCCGCTATTCACAAATCAATACACCACTATGGATCCGCTTCCATCTCCCTACGAGAACGCCACCCATAGCACTCACGCTTATCTTGCGCATTTTAGAGTATCCACTTTCACTTGTCTATGAACTGTATAGGCAACCCAGAAGTCCTTTACCACGGACGCGGCAATTCAAATAGATCATTTATAACCCTGCACGGGTGTACTTATTCACACATGTCTCCACAACTTAGCGTCTGCACATGACATGTGCTCGGCAGACTTCAAGCGAAAGCCGTCGTGGGTGTAGACCACGACCTGACTAACCACACAAGTCCCTAGTCCAGGTTTATCACCTATTCAGGTTCCATCCGCTGGGAGTCCGGCTGAGGTTTCCACTACGGCCCCGAACAATGTGTGCATGGTTCCCGAGGCACCAAACGGGTGTTCCGATACACTGTGGCACGTGCCTACCGCATCACAGCACACCCCTCAGGTCAGCACTTTGCACGACCTCCAGCATACTACAAACACCATAAACTACTTGCAACTCCTGGATAGAGGACAAGGGAGGTTAATAAGTCGAGCCGGGTCATATTCCAGGGCCCAACGTGTGGTAGCACTTGTGTGCATCGGTCCTAAACAAACGGTTTTTAACCCCTTTCTGCGACAGCATTTGGAACCGTCGCTAAGTGAGTGCACGCGATAGGGGGGTCCTTCCCACACGACCCAGAAACCATTGGGGATAGGGTCCCCACAGTGTGCCTACTTGTTTTTGCTCGCATTGCCATCGCACTCGGTATTCTGTGGTGCTACGTTTACGATGCACGGCCCATCACAAACGGTTCACTATTATAGAACGTGTATGATGCTCGACCCATCACAAACGGTTCACCGTTAAGAAGATTAGGTAATCATCATATGAGTGTCAGACAGGATTACGAAACGTCGGACCATCGTAACATCATCGTACACAACAACTATCACACATGTTATCCCGTGGTGCAACATTTACGATGCATACTTCATCATAAATAGTTCATGGTTGCGAATCGTGTATGATAAGGCAACTAACACAAATGTTTAGTTTGCCGCACTGTTTGTGATATTGTCTGACATCGCACATGGTTTGCAACCGGCAACTGTGTGCATGCTTGCACAAGTTTCCTCTCTGTGAACCGTCTCGGATTATGGTGTATATCGCAAACATTTGTGTTTTACCAACTGTGTGTGCCATAACAACCTGGAGAGCGTAATTTCACCCTAATTTAATTGCTGCTTTTCCAAATTGTACCGGATTTGGATTTGGATTTGAATGTATGCTACAACTTTATTCATATCCATCATGTTCGAACAACCAATGCATTATTCGATTCATAGGTACATATGTTCAAGAATTACATAAGAACCAAATAAAGAATGATGAACCATGTTTTATACTTGTACTATTAAAGATGGTAAAGAAATAGGCGAAACATATTCTGGTTGCTGAATAAGGTGAAGCGGAATGCCCATATTGTGCCCTCCTCCATGCAGAAGGCACGCACGACTCTAGTCTAACCCCTTGTGATGGTCGACCGCCCATCCTTCATGGTCTTCATGAAAACATCTAGATAATCATCGTGTTCTGGTAGAAATACTTTAACCTTTGCATGCCCACCAATCATGTAGTTTGAGAGGTAATCTTGAGTAAACTGCATTGTCATCTAACACAACTCATTATGGGCAGTAAAAATATTCAGACATTGTCATCTAACACAACTCATTATGGGCAGTAAAAAGAAGGCTGCAGTGTTCTTACTTACCATCCTGCAGTCCATTGTTGTCTTGGATAAAGTGTAAACAAATAGTTTAATTTCCATATTTGGACCCATTTTAATAACAATCTTTATCAGCTTCCTCACTTGATGCTGGTTCATCGATATCTCATTGCCACATACGCAGAAAGGGCTGAAGCGCGGATCTTTACCAATGACATATGTACCTAAAACCACCAAGTTAATATTAGAAGCTAAACAGCAAATGCACAATGATGTAGCATAACACTCTTTTATAATATGTCTATATACATCTATATGTGGTAGTCCATTTGAAATTTCTAAAAAGACAAATATTTAGGAATGGATGGAGTATCTTATAACATCCAATATACTCACATATTAGATGAATTTACATCTTATATTATGGGCCGGAAGGAGTTTAGTGCATTCTTACAAATTATCAACTGATTAAATGTTGCTGTATCGAGGGGTTACAGTTAGTTTGAGCTAGTTCGGGCTCAAATAGCCCTAAAGTATATCTAAACATGAGGGCTAGTTTGAGCTAGTTGCATCTATAACCCACCCAAAAAAACTATCCAACCCAAGAGGTGCTAATTGGAGCTAGTTCTCCTAGTGCATTTATTGTCAATCTAACCCTGCCATCCAAACAACTCTTTGGATGGAGTTAGTTCAAGGTTAGTAATGAGCTAGAAACTAACTCTAACCTCTAGCTGAGTTGAGTATCCAAACAAGGTTGTGTTGTTGTTGCTCTTCTATGTATATCTAGACATCATTAGAACATTAATGTAACACTCTTCCTTGTTGCTATGTAGCCTAGGATTGCATATTTAGACATTAAGTACAGTGCATGTTGCTATGTAGCCTCAGATATATTACATATGGCCCTAGTTAACCTAACGATAAATGGGTTGCAGATATATTTAGTTAAAAGTCCGATTCACTAATTAGTCCCTTATCAGCCGTCGGCCTATATGGTACCAACTACCGATATCCTGAACAGTGAGCAGATATAAGCCATGGGATGAAACTAACCTCAATGGAAAACAACAGTCGTTCCCAAAATTGTCCTGTGTAGGTACACCAAGAAGCATGTTAAGCACAACATTTTATACTTGCACATATAGAACATCATGTTGTGAATAACTGGAATAAACAAGGCATACTACAACAACCAAACATAGCATTTGAAACTGGACATATGCTAACTACAAACAACCGAACAATCAAAAAACTTTAATGGAGGCATATGCTAGCTATAACAGGCTTAACAGCAAGCAAATATATGCATTCCTATTGGTATGTTTAAAACTAGATTGATGAAATGTACTGCCCAGTAAATAATTGCACATATAGAGCATCACATTGTGAACAACTGAAATAAACAAGGCATACTACAAACAACCAGATATAGCAATTAAAACTGAACATATTCTCACTACACTACAAAATGGACTCGACAAAACAAATCATGGGTTTCCCCCTGTGAAGAGGCACGGAAAAACAAATCATGGGTTTCCTCACTTGTCACAGATGGGCTCGTTCCTGTGGGAAGAGCACAGACACTAGATGCGCTCCATGTTGTCGTAGATGGGCTCCTTCCCCTTGGAAGAGCACGGCTGTAGGGTGCCCTCCCTGATGTCGCAGACGGGCGCTTTCCCCTGGAAGATCTGATGGGATCTTTCCCCTTGGAAGAGCCGGAGAGGGTGCCCTCCTCGTGGTAGCCGTCGATATGGTCTGACTTGGAAGCTATAGATCCCAAGCCAGTATCGCAGAACATGTCCTTCAGAAATGACAAAAGGGGCTCGATGGCGATGTAGAATGGCAAATTGTTGACATCGAGCGAGAGGCGATCAGCGGCGGGGCCATGGATGAGATCGACGGCGGTTGAACCCGAGGGCTTTCGTGTGGGCCACTTAACCTGTGACATAGCATGCCTCAGGCCGTCGTTGTTGATGACCTCGATGTTGTAGACGACGGACGAGACATGCCCGTATACTCTAGCCCGCTGCTTGAGTGCCTGTCACCAGTAATGGTCGTCAGCTTCCTTGGCGACGTCGGGCAAAGAGACCGCTATACACCTCTTTTACGCCAGTCACTCCTCGAGCTCCACGGGAAGCATAGCCGGGCTTAGGCTACAACGCTTTGGAGTGGGGGACGGGGATGGGGATGGGCATTTGTGGGAAAGGGGGCATTTGGCAGGCGTCATCTAAGAAACTCAGGGCGGCCTGGGTATGGAGATCGGTGGGTAAGCTGCACGGGCAAACCGACAGATGTTGACAATGGAGGCCTTGCTGCGGCGGCGACAATGACGGCGGGGACCTTGCTAGGGTTTGGAGTGAGGGAGGGTGTGTGTGTGTGTGGAGGGGGGCGGGGTGTTTGAGGAAATTATGCTGGTACTGAAAATTTTACTACGTGGGAGTCAAACACGGGATTGAAATGCCGGGCTATTGAAAATTTTGTTGATAGTGCATCGCACACTGTACGGAGATATCAACCGTGTGTTATGAAACAGAAAAACCCTCGAGGAGGGAAGATATTTTCTTGGGATGCATGCGAGATTGGGAATAATAAACATCGCACAAGGTCCGGAGATAACAACCGTGTGTTATGAAACAGAAAAACCCTCGAGGCGGGCATATATTTTTGAGAGGGGGAGTCTTGTGGAGCCCAATGTACTGTGCGGATGTGTGCGTGACAGGTGCACCGGCGTGGCACAGGGTTAGTTTGAGTGAACCGTGTCTGTTGCGTCATCCGACTTATATAATGTTCATAAATTTGGCGAAAAATGACGCGGGAGAGGGTCATAACACGAACACACTTGCATGTGGACCAAATTTATGTATCAAAAGGGTGGTTTGATTTTCAAATACCAAATGCAACTTTGATGTGGCACCTCTCTCGCAAAGCGCACTGTATTGCTTGCCCCCACCCCCCCCCTCGTGTCGGCACGAAGGGAATCCTAAGCTATGAATGCATGCCCCCTCCCCCCCAACCGAGGTTCACCCTAGCAAAGTGCGAAGTAGCTAGTATCCCCCCTCCCCCCTCGTGTCGGCACGAAGGGAATCGTAAGCTATGAATGCAACCCCCAACCGAGGTTCATTCACCTAGCAAAGTGCGAAGTAGCTAGCAGCCCCCTCCCTCGTGTCGGCATGAAGGGAATCCTAAGCTATGAATGCATGCCCCATGAGGGGGTCCTGGATTAGGGGGTGTCCGGATAGCCGAACTATAACCTTTGGCCGGACTCTCAGACTATGAAGATACAAGATTGAAGACTTCATCCCGTGTCCGGATGGGACTTTCCTTGGCGTGGAAGGCAAGATTGGCAATACGGATATGTAGATCTCCTCCCATTGTAACCGACTCTGTGTAACCCTAGCCCTCTCCGGTGTCTATATAAACCGGAGGGTTTTAGTCCATAGGACGAACGACAATCATACCATAGGCTAGCTTCTAGGGTTTAGCCTCTTTGATCTCATGGTAGATCTACTCTTGTACTACCCATATCATCAATATTAGTCAAGCAGGAGTAGGGTTTTACCTCCATCGAGAGGGCCCGAACCAGGGTAAAAGCATTGTGTCCCTTGTCTCCTGTTACCATCCGCCTAGACGCACAGTTCGGGACCCCCTACCCGAGATCCGCCGGTTTTGACACCGACATTGGTGCTTTCATTGAGAGTTCCTCTGTGTCGTCACCTTTAGGCCCGATGGCTCCTCCGATCATCAACAACGATGCAGTCCAGGGCGAGACCTTTCTCCCCGGATAGATCGTCGTGTTCGGTGGCTTTGCACTGCGGGCTAATTTGCTTGGCCATCTGGAGCAGATTGAAAGCTACGCCCCTGGCCATCAGGTCAGATTTGGAAGTTTGAAATACACGGCCGACATCCGCCGAGACTTGATCTTCGATGGATTCGAGCCACAGACGGGCGCGCTGCATTGTCACGATGGGTATGACCTAGCTCTGCTGCCAAACAGTACCCTAGAGGCCGCGCACGCATCAGCTCCGACCCTTAGCTCGGAGCCAACTGCGCCGATCGAGGACGGGTGGCTGGACACCGCCTTGGGGGCTGCAGTCTCAACAGCGATCGAGCCGAACACTAGCATCATCCTCTGCGAAGCCCATGACTCCAAGGTGCCGGACTCTTTTCCGGACTCCGAACCTTCCGCGCCCCTGCCAACCGAATCTGAATGGGCGCCGATCATGGAATTCACCACCGCGGATATCTTTCAGCACTCGCCCTTCGGCGACATTCTGAATTCACTAAGGTCTCTCTCTTTGTCAGGAGAGCCCTGGTCGGACTATGGCCAACAGGATTGGGATGCGGACGACGAAGAAATTCGACGCCCACCCACCACCCACTTTGTAGCCACTGTCGATGATCTAACCATCATGCTCGACTTCGACTCCGAAGACATCGACGATATGGACGACGATGTAGGAGACGAACATGAACCAGCGCCTATAGGGCACTGGAAAGCCACCTCATCATATGACATATATATGGTGGATACAACCAAAGAAGGCAATAGCGACGGAACAACAAGGGACGACCCCTCCAAGAAACAACCCAAGCGCCGGCGTCAGCGGAGCCGCTCTAAGTCCCGCCAAAGCAAAAATGGTGATGCCGGCACGGGAGATAATAACACCCTGGACAGTGCCGAAGACAATTCCCTGCAGCAAGATTTAGCACATGAGGATGGAGAAGCCAGCCCCCCTGAGAGAGCGGCAGACAGAGAAGAAGAGGATGATAATTACATGCCTCCCTCCGAAGATGAGGGAAGCCTCGGCGACACGAATTAGTCATGCCTGAGGGTCCCGTCAAACAAGAGCACTTTAAGCGTAGGCTTATGGCCACGGCGAGTAGCCTTAAGAAAAAACAGCAACAGCTTAGAGCTGATCAAGACTTGCTAGCCGACAGATGGACGGAAGTCCTTGCGGCCGAGGAATACGAACTCAAATGCCCCTCCAAGAGCTACCCAAAGCGCAGGTTGCTACCCCGTTTAGAGGAGGAAGCATTTAAACCTACATCACCAGCGCATGATGCGGCTGACCGGCCACCTCACGGCTGCGACAGAGAGTCCTCTCGGCCCTCCACTCAAGCCGCACACCAGCGTCGCTCAAAAAATACCAAGCCACGGGGAAATGCGCTAGACCTGCGAGATATGTTGGAAGACAGGGCAAAGCAAATAAGATCGATCTACGGATCGCGCGAGCGCCCCACGACACGAGATGATAACCGTCACGTCGGATACAGTAAATCCGGCCGGGCCGAACACAACAGACAAAGCTCATTTGAGCTACGTCGTGATATAGCCCAGTACAGAGGCGCCGCACACCCTCTATGCTTCACATATGAAGTAATGGATCATCAAATCCCAGAGGGTTTCAAACCCGTAAACATTGAATCATACGATGTCACAACAGATCCTGCGGTATGGATCGAGGATTATCTCCTTCATATCCACATGGCCCGTGGCGATGATCTACACGCCATCAAATACCTCCCACTCAAGCTTAAAGGACCAGCTCGGCATGGGCTTAACAGCCTGCCAGCAGAATCAATTGGTTGTTGGGAGGACCTAGAAGCCGCATTCCTCGACAATTTCCACGGCACTTATGTGCGACCACCAGACGCCGATGACCTGAGCCACATATTTCAGCAGCCAGAAGAATCTTCCGGACAATTCTGGACACGGTTCCTAACCAAGAAAAACCAAATCGTTGACTGTCCGAATGCAGAGGCCCTAGCAGCCTTCAAGCATAACATCCATGACGAGTGGCTTGCCCGGCACCTTGGACAGGTAAAGCCGAAATCTATGGCAGCCCTCACGACACTCATGACCCGCTTTTGCACGGGAGAAGACAGCTGGCTGGCTCGTAGCAATAACATGACCAAGAGCCCTGGTAATTCGGATACCAAGGATAGCAATGGCAGGTCGCGTCGCAACAAGCACAAGCGCTGCATTAACAGCGACAACGCTGAAGATACGGTAGTTAATGCCGGATTCAGAGGCTCTAAGCCCGGTCAGCGGAAAAAGCCATTTAAGAGGAACACTCCGGGCCCGTCTAGTTTGGAGCGTATACTCGATCGCTCGTGCCAGATACATGGCACCCCCGAAAAACCAGCCAATCACACCAACAAGGATTGTTGGGTGTTCAAGCAGGCCGACAAGTTAAATGCCGAAAATAGAGATAAGGGGCTGCACAACGATGAGGACGAAGAGCCCCGGCCGCCGAACAATAGTGGATATAAGGGCTTCCCCCCACAAGTGCAGACGCTGAACATGATATACGCAACCCACATCCCCAAAAGGGAGCGGAAGCATGCACTCAGGGACATATACGCGTTGGAGCCAGTCGCCCCAAAGTTCAACCCATGGTCCTCCTGCCCGATCACGTTTGATCGAAGGGACCACCCCACTAGCATCCGCCATGGCGGATTCGCCGCATTGGTTCTAGACCCAATCATTGACGGATTTCACCTCACTAGAGTCCTTATGGACGGTGACAGCAGCCTGAACCTACTTTATCAGGATACAGTGCGGAAAATGGGCATAGATCCCTCAAGGATTAAACCCACAAAAACAACCTTTAAAGGCGTCATACCAGGTGTAGAGGCCAACTGTACAGGCTCAGTTACACTTGAAGTGGTCTTCGGATCCCCGGATAATTTCCGAAGCGAGGAGTTAATCTTCGACATAGTCCTGTTCCGCAGTGGCTATCATGCACTGCTCGGACGAACCACATTTGCAAAGTTCAATGCGGTGCCGCACTATGCATATCTCAAGCTTAAGATGCCAGGCCCTCGAGGAGTCATTACGGTCAATGGAAACACCAAACGCTCTCTCCGAACGGAGGAGCACACGGTGGCCCTCGCAGTGGAAGTACAAAGCAGCCTCTCAAGGCAATTCTCCAGTCCGGCTATTAAACGTCCGGACACTGTCAAGCGTGCCCGGAGTAACCTACAACAAGACTGCTTGGCACGTTCCGAGCAAGCGTAGCAATACGGCCCCAACCCCAGCCCTCGCGAAACTGCGAAATTAGTACTACGCGTACATAACTACGCTCTGAAAATACCATGGGCACAGGGGGAGGGGCACGACCATGGAACGCCCAAAAATGCGGCTCAACCGCACTAGGGGCTCCCGATTTTGTCATTATTTCCTACTTTCAGGACTCCACTCTTCGGAAGGCCTGTCCGGCAGTACAACCGCCGAACACATGATGCAACAACCAAGGAGGCAGAAATCTACGTCGAATTCCTAGGTGGTCTCTATAACGAGCAAAATACATGTCTTACATACCGTCTCTATAACGCCCCGAGACCGATGTGCCAGGTGTCCTCCAGTTATTCGCTGTTGTTGCCTTGTCATTGCTTGCGTGTCATGCATTGCATATCATGTCATCATGTGCATTTCATTTGCATACATGTTCGTCTCATGCATCCGAGCATTTTCCCCGTTGTCCGTTTTGCAATCCGGCGCTCCTATGTCACCCGGTGTCCCTTTCTACCTCTTTTCATGTGTGGGTGTTAAACGTTTTCGGATTGGACCGAGACTTGCCAAGCGGCCTTAGTTTACTACCGGTAGACCGCCTGTCAAGTTTCGTGCCATTTGGACTTCGTTTGATACTCCAACGGTTAACCGAGGGACCAAAAAGGCCTCGTGTGTGTTGCAGCCCAACACCCTTCCAAAGTGGCCCAAAACCCACCTAAACCCCTTCTATCACCTATAGCGTTCGATCACGATCGTGTGGCCGCAAACCGCACCTCATTTGGACAATCCTAGCTCCCTCTACCTATATATATGTGCAACCCTTCCAAATTCACGGACGAAACCCTAAAAATTCCTTCCCTCGCACCGCCGGACGCGTCCTCACCGCGCCGGACATTGTCCAGTCGCCGCTGCCACCTCGCTCCGGCCAATCCGGACTCGCCACGTCAGCCGGCCGCCGCCCTCTACCAACCGGACAGCGCCACCTGTCCAGCCGGCATCCTCCCACCGCGCGGCCCGGCGGAGCCCATCGCGGCCCCGCCCGGCCCATCCGTTCGCCGCCCCGCGCGCCTGGGAGCCGCCGCCGCCCGATCTTGCGCGCCCCGGCGCCGTCCTCCATGCCGCGCCGCCGCGACGGCTCGCCGTTCCCCGCTGCCGCGTGCTTCTCCCACCGGCATTCCGCTCCTCCTCCGCCGAGCCGGCGCGCTCCGGATCCCGCACTGCCCGCCGGTGCCTCGATTTCGCCGCCGCCCGGCCTGCGCCTCCACGCGTCTCGCCGGTGTCGCCCCGCCGTCACCTCGCCGGAGACGCCCCTCGCCGGATCTGGGCAAGGTGGACCAGATCCACCCATTCATCCATCCAAACGTGCATCTCCCGATCCGGATCTCGCCATCCGGCTCCGTCCGGTCCCTTTGACTTTCTCGGAGTGGTAATTTCGCTAAGTCCCCAGTATTTTTGGAATTTTTCCTCGCGTCGTAACTCAACACTCGTAACTCCGTTTTGGGCGTGTAGCATATCAAAATGTTCGCCTCAGAGAGCACATCATTTCATCTCATTGCATCTTTTTCATTTGAGGTCATCTTGATGCCCGAAATGCTGCTGGAAAAGAGCTATTTGAGTTAATTGTGAGATCTGCTGCATCAAATAGCTATTTGTCATTTTTGCCATGATTAATGTGTGCATGATATGTTCCTGAGCTCTACATGAGTTTTGTTATATGCTTTGCCATCTTTATAGAGGTGCTTGCCATGTATTTTTGTGATATGTGTGGTGACTAGCACAAGCTTGCAAAGTAGTGCATTCGTTAACGCTGATTTCAGGGACTTAGAATTTCTCCAAGTCCTTGATCTGTTTTTATCAATATGCCATATGTTCATGTTGTTTCCTAGTGATCCGTGCCTCTTTTGAGGATGATCAGTAAGGATGATTTGTTAACCTTGTGATGCTCTATCCATCCATGTCTTTGTTTGCAATTATGGAGCACCCTAGCTTGAGTCAATCGAGCTCTACTTTTGCGATTTCGTGAATCCTGGCAGATTGTCTACTTGTTAGCGATTTTGCCGAGGGTGTTGTTGTTGATCCGTGCATGCTATGTTGTTATTCTTACCACGTCTAGTTTATATTATATGTATTCTTGATGGGTGTATGATTAGTTTGTCATGCCTTGCTCTGTAGTGAGTGCATCGAGCTCGTAAACATGCCTAGTCATTAACAGATTTGCATGCTCCAGTTTTTCACTAAGTCTGTAATCTAATTATGTTTTTGCCATGTTCACATGCTTGGAATTGTATTTTCTGATCCCTTTTGGCTCAAGGTCACTGAGGGACTTTTGTTAAGTGCTTTGATTAGCATCATGCCATGCCTTGATTTGCCATGTTAAGTTCCTGTAGCATATAGTTTTCATGCTCCAAAGTGTGCTACCTTATCTGAAATTCTAGGCTTGTGTTAATTTCACTAAGTTTGAAACCTGTTATCGTTTGCATTTTTGCCATGCTTGTTTGAACCTGTTAATGGATGAATTAGCCGTAGCTCAGTGTTCATCCTTTGTTAAGCATTATGAGTGGATCCGTGCCATGTATTTTGTTGCCATGTTTGGGTGCTGTAGCATAACTATCTTGATACATTTAGATGGCTACTTGCTGTTTATCGCAGACCCGTGTCATATTTGTTTTGCTTGCCATTTCCAAACCGTGCATCCGATTCCGGTGATCTTTATATCGATTTCAACCGAAATCATATCCGCTTTCCAGTGGCACTCTTGGATTTCCATGTTGAGGCCAGGTTCAATCATTCCTTTGCAAATCATGCATATGCATCACATACCACATCCCGCATATCATACCTTGTTCATGTGTTGGTTTGTTTACTATGTTGTGTGCTTCTTTCTGGTGTTGCTTCTTCGGGTTGGTTCCGGTAACGTAGAGTTTGTGAGGAACCGTTCGACTACGTCCATTTGTCTTCTTCACGGACTCGTTCTTCTTCCTTGCGGGATTTCAGGCAAGATGACCATACCCTCGAAATCACTTCTATCTTTGCTTGCTAGTTGCTCGCTCTTTTGCTATGCCTATGTTGTGATACCTACCACTTGCTTATCATGCCTCCCATATTGTTAAGCCAAGCCTCTAACCCACCTTGTCCTAGCAAACCGTTGTTTGGCTATGTTACCGCTTTGCTCAACCCCTCTTATAGCGTTGTTAGTTGCAGGTGAAGATTGAAGTTTGTTCCTTGTTGGAACATGGAGAGGTTGTTCCTTGTTGGAACATGTTACTTGTTGGGATATCACAATATATCTTATTTAATTAATGCATCTATATACTTGGTAAAGGGTGGAAGGCTCGGCCTTATGCCTGGTGTTTTGTTCCACTCTTGCCGCCCTAGTTTCTGTCATATCGGTGTTATGTTCCCGGATTTTGCGTTCCTTACACGGTTGGGTAATAATGGGAACCCCTTGACAAATTGCCTTGAATAAAACTCTTCCAGGAATGCCCAACCTTGGTTTTACCATTCGCCACCTAGCCTCTTTTTCCCTTGGGTTCCGCGGACTCAAGGGTCATCTTTATTTAAACCACCCTGGGCCAGTGCTCCTCTGAGTGTTGGTCCAAACTAGAGCCCTGTGCAGCGCCCCCTCGGGGAAACTCGAGGTTTGGTTTTAGTTGTACGGATTGCTCATCTGAGTATGCCCTGAGAACAAGATATGTGCAGCTCCTATCGGGATTTGTCGGCACATTCGGGCGGTGTTGCTGGATTTGTTTTAACTTGTCGAAGTTGTCTTTTAGAACCAGGATACCGAGTCTGATCGGAATGTCTCGGGAGAAGGTATATCCTTCGTTGACCGTGAGAGCTTGTCATGGGCTAAGTTGGGACTCCCCTGCAGGGATTTGAACTTTTGAAAGCCGTGCCCGCGGTTATGGGCAGATGGGAATTTGTTAATGTCCGGTTGTAGAAAACCTGAAGTAGATCTTATTTAAAATACATCAACCGCGTGTGTAACCGTGATGGTCTCTTCTCGGCGGAGTCCGGGAAGTGAACACGGTGTTGGAGTTATGCTTGACGTAGGTTGTTCTAGGATCACTTCTTGATCATACTTTTATCGACCGTGCTTTGCCTTCTCTTCTCGCTCTCATTTGCTTATGTTAGCCACCATATATGCTAGTCGCTTGCTGCAGCTCCACCTCATACCTTTTACTTTACCCATAAGCTTAAATAGTCTTGATCGCGAGGGTGTGAGATTGCTGAGTCCCCATGACTCACAGATACTTCCAAAACCAGCTTGCAGGTGCCATTGAGCCGT
This sequence comes from Triticum dicoccoides, assembly GCF_002162155.2. Taxonomy (NCBI): domain Eukaryota; kingdom Viridiplantae; phylum Streptophyta; class Magnoliopsida; order Poales; family Poaceae; genus Triticum; species Triticum dicoccoides. The sequence goes on from NC_041382.1 coordinate 409,985,049, forward strand.
GCAGATGACGCAACCAAGCTCAAGGAGGAGCTCGATGAAGATATTGTCCTTTGTGTTGTTTCGTTCTAGTTGATCAGTAGTGGAGCCCAGTTGGGACGATCGGGGATCTGTGTAGCATTTGGGGTAGTCTTCTTTTAATTTGGTTCCGTAGTCGGACCTTGATTGTATTTGGTTGATGTAATGCTTTATTCTTGCAATTGTGTGAAGTGGCGATTGTAAGCCAACTACGTATCTTTTTCCCTTATGTATTACATGGGTTGTGTGAAGATTACCTCACTTGCAACATTGCTTTCAATGCGGTTATGCCTCTAAGTCGTGCTTCGACACGTGGGAGATATAGCCGCATCAAGGGTGTTATAGTCTCGCAGCTCGCCCCTGGAGGGGGACATGTCAAATAGTCCCATCTCTTGCTTATCGCACTATTTGTATCGTTCTGCTTTCACAACAGCCTGTTAAAATAAACAATGCTTAGCTTCAGCTTATTAATGCATTCTCTATTCATTTCTTCTTCAATACATATGTTCAGTTATGACATTTAGCACTCGTACACTTTGGTACGGTCCATACACCAGGGGCTCAAGCACCCCATAATACGGTGTGAGAAGTCCGAACACTTTCACAAAGTGCGGCCCTCCGAACTTATAGCATTAAATGCATCAGCTATGAATCATGTCTTTGGTCAATAGTTGGGTTTGCCCGGCTCCCATGTTTTGGTACCTTACGTTCCTCTATATTGGCTAAGGTAGCGCTGGGAGAACTACTATGATTGTGCCCCGGTTGAGCTGGGCTAAGCACCTCAGTAGAGAAAGCTAAAACTGACTGTCATGATAGGGCGAGAGCTGGTCGCTGTTCGGGAGGTTTCGAGTCCCTAAAGACTTATGCCGCTTAGAGCGAGGAGTCGGATTTGTCCATCCTAGGCGTGTATAGCGCCCCGAACTCGGTCTTCTGAACACTAGGGGCTTCGCCGAAATTTAAAATTATAGAATTCTCTGGCTAAGTGAGAGTGATAATGCATTATAGTCCGATTGCCTTGTTCGTTGTGCTGAGCACCTCCCTCGAAGGACCCAAGAATGGGAAAAAGAGTGCTCAGGTTTATCCCGAACACCCCAGCACTCGTGGCATGGGGGCAGAAGCCGACGACTCGCCATCTCTCAGACTCGATAAACGGCCGCATAGAAGGTAATATTTTAAATTAAAACAAGCATTGCATAGCGCATATGAACAAGTTTTCAGCACACAGGATAAAATGAACAAGTTCACTCAAATATTACATCTTTGGAACATTCGTCCGCCACAAGGCGGGCGCCCTTCAGCACACCCTCATAATACATCTTAGGGTGGCAATGCTCCTTGCCCTATGGTGGCCCGTCCTTCACAAGCTTCTCCGCATCCATCTTGCCCCAATGCAGTTTAGCACGGGCAAGCGCCCTACGGGCACCTTCGATGCAGACGGAGCGCTTGACGGCTTCAAGCCACAGACAAGCATCCACCAGCCGCATCACCAAGCCTGAAGTAGCTCCCAGGCAGGGCTCTCTAGGCCACAGTCGGACTATAAGGCCCTTCATGGCCTGTTAGGCCGCCTTATGGAGCTCGACCAGTTGCTTCAGCTGGTCGCTCAAGGGCACCGAGTGTCCGGCCTCACCATACTAAGACCAGAACACCTTCTCCGTCGAGCTACCCTCCTCGGCCCGGTAGAAGGCGGTGGCATCTGACACGCTATGGGTCAAATCTGCGAATGCTCCTGGAGAGCTCTGGATTCGGGTAAGTAACAAGTAATTCACTTTCACGTGCTTGCTTTGCATAAAGAATTCCTTGCCCGCCGCTATCTTCTTCATCGCCTCAACTTCCTGGAGGGCTTTCTGGGCTTCAGCCTTGGCAGACTTGGCGCTTTCAAGGGCCGCCGCGAGCTCGGACTCTAGTGTCTTTTAGTCAAACTCCAAACTCTCATGTTTTTTCATGAGAGCCTGGAGCTCTTGCTGCACCTCGCCAACCCGTGCCTCATGTTTCTCCTACTCGGTGTGCTCCGTGGCCGCCTTCTTTTCGGCCTCGGAAAGCACTTGCTTAAGGGTCGCCACCTCAGTCGTGGCCCCTAGGACACCAATAGCGATCCTATCATTTTTTGCAACTGCATCTTTTTAAATATACTCCACAAGGTATTACTTAAGTTCTTTTTCCTCGAGCTCGTTTTTAGCAAGGCCGAGCTTTTGCTCGGACCGCTCGAGGCTCTGCTTTAGCGCATCCACCTCCGCAGTCAGTGCGGCAGAGGCCAGCAGCAAAGCCTGCATATGCATATTGACTTAATTATGTTAGACTCCTGCGAATGTTGTTAGATCCTCTATTCGGCTTTTCTTTCCGAACGCCAAACAAAGCATCAGGGGCTACTGTCTATGCGGTAATATTTTCACATATTTTTCACATACCTCAAAGCCTGTTAGCAGCCTGGCACAGGCTTCAGTCAGCCCGCTTTTGGTGGACTGAACCTTCTGGATCACCACACTCATAATAGTGCGGTGCTCCTCGTCGATGGAGGCGCCGTTAAGCACCTCCAGCAAATTATCCGGTGCCTCCGGTTGGACGGAGGTCACCGGCGTCGTAGGCTTGCCCTTCTTACTAGGGGGCCGCCTGCCGGACTCCGGAACCATTGAAGGTTCCGGTGTAGTGTCCGGCCCAGGGTCGGACTTGGAGCCCTTGGGGTTTTTTCTCCTTTGCGCTTGGAGTCCGGGAGGTCGCCTTGCGGCGCCTCCAGGACCACCTCCTCCTGGCTTGAAACCTTTTGGGACAACACCTCAGCGTCGTCCATAGGGCGGGGGGAGGTAGCGGTCGGAAGTGAAAAACTATTCACAACCGACGCAAGGAGCCGCTCAACGGCACATCGAGCCGGGCTTTGGGCGGACTGCATAATTATATTCGGCGTCAGGAGAAGCTATGCAATAAAGAAACGCCATGAGTCACTCAAGTATCCGAATACTTACGATTTTGCCAGGGTCTTGGCCCTGAGCGGCCACTCCTCTTCACCGTCGTCGGCGTTGGTGGAGTAGTTCGTAGGGAGGGTCCTCCCTTTCTTGGACCCTCCGTCCTCCCCAGTTGGGGCGACCTTCCTTTTCTTTTCTTCCCCTGCTAGGGAAGAGACCTCTCTTTTCCTCCTCCTCGTCTTCGTGGGAGGAGTGCGCCTCGGAGTCATCGGACGATGAGTCCGACTCCACCGGGCGCCGGGAACTCTTCCGGGTTCCCGTGGCCTTCTTCTTGGCCTTCTTCTCTGGCACCACGTAAGGTGCCGGAACCAGCAGCTCTGCCAAGCGGGTGTCCGTTGGGTCTTCGGGCAAAGGAGCCGGATAGTTGATCTGTTCGGTCGTCCTCTGCCAGTCCTGTCAAAGGCATGGGGGCTTAGATCCCGCATAGAGTCAAACTATGAAAGACAAATATCCTGTAAGAGGTAAAAACAGCTTACCGCATTGGCTTGACGCTGCGCGCTGAATCAACGATCCTCGGTAGCAGATGCGGGAGCCTCGGCGCCCTTGAATAGCACCTTCCAGGCATCTTCATATGTTGTGTCAAAGAGCCTGTTCAGAGTTTGGTGCTGGGCCGGGTTGAACTCCCACAAGCTGAAATCCCGTTGTTGGCACGGGAGGATCCGATGGATGAGCATGACCTGGACTACGTTAACAAGTTTGAGCTTCTTGCTCACCAGGTTTTGGATGAATGTTTGGAGACCGGTCAGCTAGCCTTTTTTACCCCACGGTAGTCCCTTCTCTTTCCAGGAGGTGAGCCGCGTAGGGATTCCGGATCGGAACTCGGGCGCTGCGACCCATTCAGGGTCACATGGCTCGGTGATTTAAAACCACCCTGATTGCCACCCCTTTATGGTCTCCACAAAGGAGCCCTCGAGCCATAGGACGTTGGGCATCTTGCCCACCATGGCGCCTCCGCACTCCGCCTGGTGGCCGCCCACTACCTTCGGCTTGACACTGAAGGTCTTCAGCCATAGGCTGAAGTGGGGCTGGATGCAGAGGAAGGCCTCGCACACGACAATGAACGCCGAGATGTTGAGGATGAAGTTCGGGGCCAGATCGTGGAAGTCCAGTCCGTAGTAGAACATGAGTCCCCGGACAAATGGATGGAGAGGAAAGCCTAGTCCGTGGAGGAAATGGGTGAGGAACACCACCCTCTCATGGGGCCTGGGGGTGGGGATGAGCTGCCCCTCATCTGGGAGCCAATGCGCGATGTTGTCAAACAAGTATCTGACTTTCCTCAGCTTCTTGATGTGTCCCTCCGTAACGGAGGAGACCATCCACTTGCCTCCCACTCCAGAGATGGCTGGAGAAGGTTGAGGTGGGGAATGCGGACTTGGGCGCTGGAGCTCGAGTGCGCGAAAATGGATGAGCAAAGGAGGAAGAAGGCGTGGATGGAAAGGCGGATCCTTATCCCCTTATATGCGCGGACGAAACTATGCATCCCCACCAGCCTGGTAAAACTCGCTTATCTCCCAAGCACCGTAATCAACGGCGTGGTTGGGTTACCCACGCCTTTATTGATGAGAATCCCGGGATAAGGGGACACAATCTCTCCTTCGACAAGACGTGCCAAGGAAACCGCCTCGCAAAACACGCTAAGGTGGGACAGTAAAAACAGTTCAAATAAAGGCTTGGCTGTGGCGTGATGACACGCTACGGAGTACGTTAGCAGATTAGATTTGTGTAAATATTATTCTCTCTACGACAGTATGTGGAACTTATTTTGAAGAGCCGGACACTATCCTTGTGCTCGAAATCTTCTATGAAGTATTCGGAGGAGGAACCCGTCTTGCAATGCCGAAGACAATCTGCGCGCCAGACTCGTCGTCATTGAAGCCTGGTTCAGGGGCTACTGAGGGAGTCCTGGATTAGGGGGTGTCCGGGTAGCCGGACTATAACCTTTGGCCGGACTCTCGGACTTTGAAGATACAAGATTGAAGACTCCGTCCCGTGTCCGGATGGGACTTTCCTTGGTGTGGAAGGCAAGCTTGGCAATACGGATATGTAGATCTCCTCCCATTGTAACCGACTCTGTGTAACCCTAGCCCTGTAGGGTTTAGCCTTTTGATCTCATGGTTTTAGTCCATAGGACGAACGACAATCATACCATAGGCTAGCTTCTAGGGTTTAGCCTCTTTAATCTCATGGTAGATCTACTCTTGTACTACCCATATCATCAATATTAATCAAGCAGGAGTAGGGTTTTACCTCCATCGAGAGGGCCCGAACCTGGGTAAAAGCATTGTGTCCCTTGTCTCCTATTACCATCCGCCTAGACGCACAGTTCAGGACCCCCTACTCGAGATCCGCTGGTTTTGACACCGACACCCCCCCAACCGAGGTTCACCCTAGCAAAGTGCAAAGTAGCTAGCAGCCCCCCTCCCTCGTGTCGGCACGAAGGGAATCCTAAGCTATGAATGCATGCCCCCCAACCGAGGTTCACCTAGCAAAGTGTGAAGTAGCTAGTAGCCCCCCCTCGTGTCAGCATGAAGGGATTCCTAAGCTATGAATGCATGCGCCCAACCGAGG
>NC_041382.1:409991046-410002151 GCF_002162155.2 Triticum dicoccoides
ACACACACACACTTTCAGTCGGCGGGCCAGAGATGCATATATATCACCAAGATGGATCGTAAAGTAGACCAAGAATAATCCACCTTGGTCGTACAACCTCTCTCTTGTTGTTGGTCAAAGTGATGGTTGTCCATGCGACCCCGGAGATGGGCTAGCTCACCAATAATCACGCAAGTAGCTAGTCCTCGAGGACAACCACTGCATGCGTGTGGCCCAAACATATGTATGGAGAGGTGTGTTTTTGAGTAACAATGGAAAAACTTTGATGTGACACCGTGATTTCGAACTAGAAATCCCCAGACTGAGTGAGGGTTAGGTTGATGATGCATATGTATGTTACACCACACTTCAAGCCAACGACAGGGATTTATGCATGCATGCATGCATAGTATATGCGCTCAAACGTAATTAGGTCTGAATCTCACCATGACCTATACTACGATAACACGAACCAAACGAAGAATCCTCCATGGTAACCTATCTTGTTGTTGGTCAGGTGATCATGGATGCCCACGTGGGCCCACAAATATATAGGCTTGTCGCCGATAACCACACGAGGGAGTGTACCGTTCGAAGGCAACCACTACATGCATATGTATGGAGGTGATGCGTGCATGCATGTTTGAATACACAACATTGATGTGGCATGTGTGTACAAAATCATACACTATCTCCCCACACAGAGCGAGATCAGTTCATGATGTGTCGTTGTACTAGCCTCTTCGACTCGATGGGAGGGATTCATGCATACACATGCATGTGTGTGTGCTCAAGCTATATCATGCATGTCATCCCAGAGAAAAAAAATAACAATCCCCTCCTAAGTCAAATTAACCTCTCTTGTTGTCAGGCAAAAAGTAGTGATGGACCAAGCGGACCCACAAATGGAAAGCATCGATATCGCTGATAACCGCTTAAGTGGGTGCGAGAGGACAACCACCACCGCTTTGCATGTGGGCCAAACATATATATGTTGAATACCCAAAATGCACAACTTTGATGTGCCACATGCCTCAAAAACTGTAAACCATGCACCCACACAAAGCGAGGTTCATATCAAGCGTACTACATATGATGGTCCCCTTCCCCGTCTTCACCGCATACTATATGCTCTTGCCGTAATATATGTAACCCAAAAGAATCCTCATCGATGTTGAAATTAATTAACCTCTCCCGATGTAGGTCAAAGTGATGTATGCATGCATCGACGATGGCCTCGTGGGCCCACAGATGGAAGCGTAGCACGTGAATGTCCTAGCTAGGATATGCATGTGGGCCAAAAAGGTGTTGTATGATGTTTGAATAACCAATTTCACAATTTTGATGTGGCACGTGCCTCGAAAAGCAAAAAGTCCCGACACCGAGTGAGGTGTACTTGTTCACGGACATGTATGTATAGTATATATGTTAGTCCCCTCCCACCTCTTCGACGCATACTATATACTACCATAACACAAACAAAAAAGATTCTACCACTACAAAAAAAGACACATCCGTGACATTTTGGGCTGAATAAATTTTTTCTGTCATACTTATGACACTTCTATGACGATAATTGTGACAAAACCCGGTATCATCATAGATGTGGTGGGGTCCTACTTCTATGACAAAAAATCATGACAGAAAAATGGGCTTTTCGTCCTGGGCGGGCCGGAGACGCAGCTGCATGACATTCTTTGGGCCGTCCATGACGGAAAAACTGTGGTAGAAGCGAGGGCAAGGAAAATATCGGGGAGTTCCCAGTTAGGGTGGGTGGTCGGGGGCCGAGCGATGCGCGTTTCTCTCATACGTACGCGCGTGTGTGCTAGGCATTGGGCTCTAACTGAACCCGAGCGATTGCACTGCAGGCTACGCGTTACTGAACCCGAGCGATCGATCGATGGCTGTTAACTGAACCCAATCGAGTGATTCCTTCGCTACTGCTGCTAACTGAAGCCGATCGATGCTGCCTCTGGATGAACAGTGAGCGTTGTTGGGGGGTTTTGGATGAACAGTTTCCGGTGGGGGTTGGATGAACAGGAACCAGTGGTAGTAGTGGCCGTTGCCGCTGGATGAACAGTACCCCGATCGATCAAGCCGGTGGATGAACAGGACCCCGTGGAGGGCTGGATGAACAGGGCCCCATGGAGGGCTGGTTGAACAGTAGCAGGTGGAGGGCTGGTTGAACAGTAGCCGATGGAGGGACGGATGAATAGTAGCCCGTGAAGGGGTGGTTGAACAGGACCCCCGTGGAGAGGGCTGGTTGAACAGTAGCCGGTGGAGGAGCGTGCAGTGGAGGCTGGATGAACAGGAGCCCGTGGATGAACAGTCACAGGTGGAGGTTGGAGGAGGTTGACGGTGGATGAAAAGTAGCCCGTGGAGGCTGGAGGAGGTCGACGATGGAGATGAACAGTATCCCGTGGAGTCCCGTTTTGCGGTACGCCACACCCATCCTGATGAACAGGACCCCCGTTTCGACCGTAGCACTCCAACACAAGTCAGTTTCCTCCGTTTTGCGGTACACCACACCCCTCCCGATCAACAGGACCCTGTTTCGACCGTAGGAGGTCCAAGACAAGTCTGTTTCCTCCGTTTTGCGGTACACCAGACCCCTCCCGATGAACATGATCGTGTTTCGACCATGGCCGGTCGAACACAAGGCCATTTCCTCCGTTCTGTGGTACACCAGGCCTTGTTTCCATCGGTTATTCCATCCAAGCCGGTTGGCTCCCGATGAACACGACGATGCATTCCATTTTGACCCAGCCGGTTGGCTCCCCATGAACACGACGACGACGAAGCTTCTCCGTTCCAACCCAGCCATGTACACGAGCCCTGGCCGTACGTATGCGCGAGTAGGCATTCGAGAACCCGCCCGTATGTATGTACGTGGTCGTATTTACTTTCTTGCACCCTGGCCATTGTACGTACGTGTACATGCTACGTGCGCGCCTCTACTACGACTCGTGTGTGCCTCTACTATGACACGTGCCCTTCCTTGCATGGCCACGGTTCATTGCTGCAGCCTGCAGACAGACCGATCGTATGTACGTACACGTTTGCGACCAGAATGACAATGCTACATACACTTCGACCGGGTGGGTCCTGACTGTCAGGCACTTCCTTGTGTGCGAAGATGTAGCTGGTGGGTCCCAGCAGTTAGGGGTGAAACGTTTTTTTTGTGAAATACGTTGGCCCATACGGTGGGTCCCTGCTGTCAGGTGGAGGAATCAATATTTTGCGCGTAATAAGGAGGCACTTCCTTGCTGCGACCGTGGATCCACCTGTCAGCCTCTCCACGTACAATACTCTTCCAATGGAAGTCGCTCGTTGAACACATTGACCACACCGCGCCGAGAGCACCAAGGCGTTGGACGACGGCGAGGACTAGGAAGGGGACGACGCGGAGCCGGGAAAGACGCGGCAGTGGATGCCCACACGGAGAGGAGTACGAGGGTTCACTCATTCTGCTCCGGTGTTAGGCTGCCTCGCCACAGGGCCTGGCTAGCAGTGGGAGTAGTAGGGGGCGGTGAGGCCTCCGCGGCAGCACAACCGGCCAGGGAGGCAGGAGCAGGCGGCATGACCGGCGCTGCTTTGGGCGGCTGGAGCAAGAAGACCAGAGGTTGAAGAAGCACTACGGCCGTTGGATCAACATGGTCGGTCACTTCAGCTAGAATCATTCATATTGACTAAGTTGACAAAGCCCTCCGTCCCCGTCAACTTAGTAGGCCCACATGTCAGCCTCCCACTATGCTGGTCCCAGCTAGCAGGGGAGTGTTCATTTTTTTGTGCGTAATAAGGAGGCACTTCCTTGCGTGCGAAGATATAGCTGGTGGGTCCGACCTATCAACGGGGGGAACATTTTTTTCACAAAATACAGAGGCCCTTCCGGTGGGTCTCAGATGTCAGGTGGATGAATCATTATTTTGTGCGTAATAAGGAGGCATTTCCTTGTGTGCGGTCGTGGACCCAGCTGTCAACCTCTCCACGTACAGTCCACGTCCGATGGATGTCGTTCGTTGACCACGGCGCACCGAGAGCACGAGGGTGGTGGGCGACGACGAGGCCTAGGAAGGGAACGACACGGAGCCGGGGAAGACTCGAAAGTGGTTGCCCACGCGGTGGGGAGTATGAGGGTTTACTGGTCCGGTTGCCATCGCCGGAAATTAACAGGAGGTGTGGGTGAGTACAGGAATGGCCTGGCCAGCAATGGAGTAGGGTGGGGCGATGCAGCCTATGCAGCAGCACAGCCGGCCACGGGAGGCGGGAGCGGGCAGTCCCACCTGCACTGGTTTGGGCGGCTGGAGCAAGAAGATAAGATATTGAAGAAGCAGCACGGCCGTTGGATTAACATACAACGGTCACTGCTGCTAGAATCGTTTGTGGCTAAGTTGACAAAGCCTTTCGTACACGTCAACCTAGTAGACCCACAAGTCAGCCTCCAAATCTGTCCCAAACAGCATATAGCCCAAATTTCTAGCCAGATTCAAATTAATTTAAAAAGCAAACATACCTTAATTTAAATCCAATGAAATTTTACTCGCACAAAAACAATGAAATTTAAAATATGAGAATTCGAAAGAAAAAATATTTTGGAACTAATTGCATGTTTGCTATATTTTTAATTTTACAACCCATTATTTATTACTTATAGCCCACTTTCTAGGCAAAATGCATCCCTCCTTGTCTTGAGAGATTTCCGGCCCAGCAGGGCATAGAAAAACAAGTAGGCCTATGTTGGTTATTCTGCAAAAAACAAAATAGCTGGGCTAGCCATTTTCAGAAAGGAAAAAAATGAACTGGGCTGGTCATGTGCTAGACGGGCTACAGCTCCCTAACAACCCAGTTGATACCCTTCTCTGTCCCGAAAAACAAAATTACTACGCGCGCTCCTGGGTCCCTACTGTCATCTTCACCATGTATAGTCATCTCCTTATTCCTCTCGGTTGTTGACCATGTTGACAACACCGAAGGGCGGCGCCGCGGCGAGCGAACCAAGGCGGAGGACGATGGTGAGGCCTCAGACGGGAATGAACAGGAGCCGGGGATGATGCGTAGAGTTTTAGGGTATGATGTGGCCACGATGCGTGCATGGCAGCACAGCCAGCCATGGGAGGCGAGAGCAGGCGGTCCCACCGGCACTGGTTTGGCTTTGGCGGCTGGAGGAAGAAGAGATTGCAGAAACACGACAGATGTTGAATGTCAATCCAACGGTCAAGGTTGGCACAATCGTTTGTTGACTAAGCTGACACCGAGTAGCATACTTTTTTATATATAGGAAGAAAATAAAAGCGGGCTTGTTCGCCTGATAACATTCCCGAAACTACAACAGTTCGATCTTGCGTCTCAACTAAAACTGCGAGGAAAATGCGTTCATCTACCATCCTCCTCCCAGGGAATGTTCACCACATAAGTGACTAGCACCCTTGGTTTTCAACCGAGAGGTTTGGGTTCGAGTCCCAGGAAATCTCAATTTTGTCCTCCTTCCTTCCTCGCAAAAAAGAAAGAAAATCAAAGACTTGAGAAGGCATACAGAACAAGCTAGTTTACCAGTAAAGAGATGTTGCTGAGTTTTAGAAAAAAGAGAGACGTGCTCCTATAGCTGGTTAAAATCCAAACCTAGATTATGACTATATATGGTGTTATGCTACTCTGCAAGTAATGAAACTGACATATCCAACGTTCACTTCTCCTCTTCTCTACTTACTCTGCCTAGCATCAGAAGCTCTGGCCACAGCAACCATGTCCGCTAGCTGCTCGTCCACCTGCTCTTCAGTAGGAAACAACCATATATGTGCCAAGTCGCCACCCGTACCATCGCCTGTGGGTCTCATCGCAACCCCGCGGGCACACGCACCACAGCTGGTTGCTCATCGCAACCCGTTGCCGTTGGTGTGGTGCCACTGCTGCAAATCACGCAGAGTCACCCATCGTGTACCAACCACAATCCTCAACCCCGATCGAGTCTTCTACAAATGCCCAAATCATGGGGTAATAATATGTTTAAGTGTTGTTCTGCTGCATTTAGTTGCTGATATTTTTAATAGTTTGGTTGATGCTCTTCCAATTTGATTCATGCAGAAAAGGGAAGATTCGTGTGGTTTGTATTTCTGGGAAGTTGCTGATGTGGGGGAATGCAACTACGCTGATTATTTGGTTAGCCGAGGAATCCCAATACCAGCAGGTTGGGGTGTTGGACAAGTAATTGAAGGAACGACGGAAGAGGAAGATGCAGAGCAGAAAGTTAAAGATGCAGTTCCTCTGATCATGGCCAAGCAATAGCTGCTAAACGGCCTTGACAACAATGAGGAGATGAAAGAGCTTGTGATGATAATGGGAAAAATCGATGTGCTCTGTAGGATGATTGTATCTTTATTTGCAGTGTATGTAGCACTTGTGATGTATTCAGTGGCTATGACATGAGCACTTTGCTGAAACTAGTAATGAATGAAACCTGTGTAGCAGCCTGGGCGTAGTGTTGTGAACAATTAATGATTTCTATTAACAGAAATCGGGGGGTATCCCCTTTTGCTCATAAATAAATAAATAAATAGCATAGGCCCTTTTGGTAATAAATAAATAAATTAGCAGAGGCCCTGTCGGGTCAGCTTTGTTCCCATTCAAAGACGTCAAGCAAATTGTAGTCCAACAGCAAACTATGTCATCAAATTCAAGTTTCACATCCAAATATGAGTACAACTAAACAACAATGTCATCATGTTTTAGTCGTCATACAATCACCAAACACAAATGAACATACATAACAAGTGATGTTCTCACAGCAAAATACTAAACAACACTATCATCAGGTTTCAGTTGACACAATTTCACATAGTAGACAAAAGCAATCTAATCATCATCCGCAGCAGCAGCGTCAACATCTTCGCCATGTGTATCAGTCTGAATCGTAATTCCCCAGAGTGTCATCTTCTTCTTCATCCTCAATGTCCTTGAACGTTGGCTTCTTCTTGATCAACTCTTGTATGTCCACAGCACGACAGGCGACATTTACGCCAGCGTCATTGACGTGATGGTTCTCAAAGATACTAGGAACATCTGTGGAATCTTGTACATCAAGAGCAGTGTAAGCATCATCTTGTTGTGCAACTTCATTAAATGAATTCCTCTGCGCAAACCTTTGCAATACTCTCCAGTCATCGCTACATGCAAATTTGTCTTCCAAGAAGAATATATGTGTTGCTTGATTTGCCAAAATAAAAGGCTCGTTGCTCTGGTACGCCGCCTTGACATTGATGGATTTGAAATAATCATCAATTCTGGGTTTTGCGATTCTGGAAAACAGGTTATACCAGCGACAGCACAACAGAATCACACACCGATGATCCTCGAAATTGGAGATATACTGACACTGAACAATGTCTTTTATGTTAGCATACATTTCAGTTGTCTCTGTGCCATACTTATCCATGCTCATGATGGTACTGTTTCTTGTCTTCCTGCCTTCGTCGCGTGCAAGGGTGGTGTAGCGCACATCTCCAACAACGCAAGATTCATAATGTCTTACCTGAGTATCAGGACACATTGCTAGTGCGTAAAGGGCATCATCAACTGCCCGCCCATCCTCCCACATCTTCTTAACCTATGGTTAGAAAATAGACAAGCTGATCATCTTATGTACTCAATATATTAAAAAAACTGACAGTGCAATTCAAAAGCTTACATGGATTTTGCAGCAGTAACTCCTTTTTGTAGATGCTGCACAACATAGTGATCGTGTCAAACATCTAAATATATGAGAATGTGCTGCAAGTTTAGTAGATTACAATGTATAAGCTCCAGTACTTAGCACTTACTTGATATAAGGTAGTATCTCAGGACAGTTATTCAACACATACCAAACCATTTTGTCCAAATCTTTAGGTTTGTCCTCTTGTCGACTCTTCCCTGTAACTCGAACAGAATAATCGAAAACATTGAGCCCGTGATTGTCTTCACCCACCTCTTTGCTAAGCTGATCAGCTGTTCCATGTATTTTGAGAAGAATGTCAACGCTTTTGTTGCAATGTAAGCCTCTACAATGGAACCCTCAGGTCTAGCTCTGTTCCTAATGTAGCCCTTGACAGTGCCGAGCCGTCTTTCAGTAGGGTATATCCAGCCATACTATACTGGACCTCTAAGTAGTGCCTCATCAGGTAGATGAACAGCCAAATGCACCATCACATCAAAGAAGGATGGAGGATATATCTTCTCAAGGTCGCAGAGGATAGTTGGTATCTTGTCTCTAAGACGCTCCAAAGCATCTACCCTGATATTTCTACTGCAGAGTTCCCTAAGGAATTGTCCCAACTCTGCAACTGCTCTGTATAAGTTAGGGCAGCCTAATACTCTAAGGATAACAGGTTAAACCCTTTGAAGTAGGACGTGGCAGTCATGATTTTTCAACCCTTGTACCTTGTTTCCATCTGCACTGACTCTCATTTCAGGATTGGAAGCAAATCCATGTGGGAATCTCACACGTGACAGGACCTCACAGAATCCTTTTTTTTTCCTTGTCCAAGACGTACACAGCTGGTGCCATATCCCGTGGTTTACCTTTATCTTGCACCTGCAAATCCTTTCTGATACCCAGGTGTGTCAAATCAATCCTAGATTTTAAGATATCTTTCGTCTTGCCTTCAATATTAAGAAGTGTGCTGATAATGCTGTCACATATATTTTTCTTGATGTGCATCACATCAAGATTATGCCGCAGATCCAAATATTTCCAATACTCCAAGTCCCACAAAGTGGACCTACAGGTAAACAATAATCTCTCTTCTGTCCTACCACACTTCCTTTTCCCGCTACCATTATCAGGATGGTTTCCTGGTGTAATATGCCTGACCTTCTCTAATTCCATTTGCAACTCATCGGCGGTGAGACTCTTTGGCGCATCGCGGTTTTCATGCTTTGCATTGAGCACATGTGTTCGGTATTTTGTAGGACGCGGCTTGTCCTTGGCAAGGAAACGGCGGTGTCCAATGTAACAGATCTTGCTAAGTATTGCGTATCACAGCGGATTCCTGTCACATCGAACACATGCATTGTAACCATCTATCATTTTCCCTGACATAGTGCCCAAAACCGGATAATCATGGATGCACCAAATTATAACAACACGCAGAAAGAAATCAGCTGGTGGGCTGCTATATAGGTCTCGAGTGCAAACACCCCTCCGTAGCTGTTGAAGTTCCTCCACAAGAGGCTCCATGAATAAATCAAAATCCTTTCTAGGACTTTTTGGACCTGGGATGAGCAAGGACATCATGTAGTTTGATTCTTTCGTGCAGACATTTGGAGGCATGTTGTAAGGGATAACAAGCACTGGCCACATGCTATATGTGGCGCTCTGGTGGCCAAATGGGTTAAATCCATCTGAAGCTAAGCCAACTCTAATGTTTCTTGGGTCAGCAGCAAACTTTTTGTGTTTCTGATTGAAGCTTTTCCACTCACTACCATGTGATGGATGGCTCATTACATTCTGATCTCTGTACTCCTGGTTCCTAGAATGCCACCGTACATCCTCTCTTGTTTTAGCATCATGAAACAACCTCTGCAATCTTGGTGTAATTGGAAAATGTCTTAGAACATTATGAGGAATCCTCTTCACAGCATCGCCATCTTTCCATCTTGATGAATTGCATTTCGAGCATTCACTTAAGTTGGCATAATCCTTCCGGAACAGAACACAATTATTCTTACAAACAAGGATCATATCATATCCAATTCGAACTGCACAAAGGAAATTCTTCATTTTACTGTAGGTGTGTGGCAGCTCAGACGCATCTGGGAAAGCTTTGCGGAAAGCAGTGAACATCGCATCGAATGATTTGTTGGTCATTCGCTCAGATGTCTTCACCTGAAGAAAGGTGACCATAGCTGAGAATACTGATAGCTTATTTCCTGGGGTGACAGCCACGTTGCATTGTTCCAACATGCAGGCCCACCATTTTTCTTCTGCAGGTGAAAGTTCACGAAATGCATGAGCATTTCGTAGCATTGTTTCAATGTTGGTCAAACTCACTGGCTCCACCACCACCACCTCCTCCTGTTCCACCTGAGCATCAGGCAGATCAAGATGGTGATCTGCTGCTTCCATGTAGTCAGTAACATTGATGTTCACAGCTTCACCATGATGAACCCACCTAGTATATGTGACCGACATCCCATACAAGTTAGATGATTTTTCATAGTTTACTGGGGTCTTGTAACTGAATTCATACAACTGCTACACGAGCAGAGCACATCTGATTTCGGACAACTGTACTTAGCTCTGATAAAGTTCATGAAGTTTTCAACCCCCTCGACATATGTAGCGGAGAATCTTCGAGCAAAAGTTATCCAAGTTATGTCCATCTGTTAGACATACAAATTAGTTCTTCTACTAGATATTACAGGAAAACATATATGCTTTTTTATGAAGTCCAGAAAAAAAATACCTAGGTCAATGTCTAAAGCTATGGCAAGATATTTGGACGAGTAGATCTAAGTAACGAAATATATTTAAAGCTAATTCAGTAAACATGTTTGAGTGCTAAATTATGGCAGGCTATTTCAGCAGTCAATGAGGCCGAGCACACAACCATCGATCTATCGAAGGCCATCGCAGCAACAAATATCGAGTATAAAATGATGTAGAGCTATTTCACCTAACAGATTGGCTACTAGACCATGGCAATCTACGTCACAATAAATATATGGCAGGATATTTTAGCAACTAATCGGGCCTGGCATGCCATTTTAGCTAAGCAGGTTGAGTGCAGAACAGGGCAAGGAAGCTTCTTAAGCAGAGCATATTGATTGTACAATACTTCGGCAAACAGTGAGATTAACAACGTCTATCAGCTAACATTCAGCTCTACACCGACATGCATGGGGCCTCGGTCTAGAATGCACATACCATGAGAGAAGCTGACCGTCGTGCGTCTCCACATGAATGTCGCCAGTGGTGGCGGTGCTGACCGCCATGCGCCTCCACAAGAACGTCGCCAGTGATGGTGGCGCGGCCCGAGGACGGCAGTCTACGAGAGCATATTGTGGGAGCGAGAGGATCGCCGTGTGTCCCCTCGACGAACCGCGGCGCCGATGTATCGGCGCGGTGGGGAGGGCGGCTTTGGCGGAGCGAA
>NC_041382.1:410002434-410014188 GCF_002162155.2 Triticum dicoccoides
GCGGCGGGCGGGGGGAGTTTGGCGCATGGTCAGTTTCTCCAAGTGCAGTCCCACGTGTCAGTGAAGATGCAAGCTGAAGCGCGTTCCGTTTGTGTGAGCCGTGTGCAGGACCGAACGTGTGTGGGGTGCAATGCGACCGCGACAGGGGTGTTGTGAGTGTACCCCCCATTTTCCTTTTAAACTAGATGCTTCGCCCCCTAAAAAAAACTTGGTGCTTCGTGCGATCCATCGATACTACTACTAGTAATTCGGTAATCCTGACTAAAACGGCGCGACCGGGTCTTTTTCCGTGTGATATGCTGGGAGGTTGGCTTAGTTGGGTTTTTTCGGACGAGTAATGCTACACCTATGTAATCCCAGTTACATAATTAACGTAATATGAAACGTGTGAGGTGTTGATTGTAGATTGGGGGGGGGGGGAAGGGAGGGGCCCACCACCATGAAAATCAGGGAGGAGTGAGAGAGGCAATTTACGTTAACCCGTTCGTAGGTTCCCGTAGATGTAGAAAGATGTGAAATGCGTGAATGTGTAGTGGACGTACTATTGGAGTGCCTAAGATAAATTATGTATGTAGACCCTATGTGTTTATTTACTTCATGTGTTAACTTTATCTCGTTTCAATAAAAAGCAGAGTTGGTGCTGATGGTGTGCCTGCCATCCTGTAATAAAGGTTGTCCAATCTATATCTAACGGATAGGAAGGAAACTATGACAATTTACCCGCACTCCTCTCCACATTTGCAGATAAGGCCTTCCCTCGTTCATCCTTTTCTCCCACAAGATCTTGATGTTCCGTGCAATGCACATGCATCTTGCTAGTACTCCTACAATATACTATACTATTGTGAAAGATCATATACGCCGGCCGAGATTAATGCAAAAACGGAAGATTTTCATTGCATTTCAAACGTTTATAGGACAGAAAAATAAAACAAACCTAACCCTAAACCTATTATAGGCGGCGACCGACGTCCTCCATCCGCGATCTCCATGTACGGGGGCGGGGTTCAAGACAAAGGTGCGGTCTCCGGCGAAGAAGAGTAGAACACGGGAGACGGACCGGCCAGTTGGCACACCATGCCCTACGCATCCTCGGAGGAGTCCCCGACCTCGGCGGTGCCGGACGTTGGACGGCGGCAAGTAGGACGCATGGCTAACGGTGCTCCCATCATCGGCCGCCATCGTGGCCACCGCTTGTGCGGTCGAGTCCGCGTCCAGCTACGCCGCTATTGCTTCGCGAGCGGCGACTTGAGCGAGGGCGGCGACCTCGAGCTTCATCCATGAAGACAAAGCTCTCCCGCAGAGCGTTCGCTCTCGCAGTCATGGCGGACGTGGTGCTAGGTAGCAGGACGATGCACTATGATGTGGAGGTTAGCTTGGCATTGCCGCTTTAAGTAGCGCATTCCGGTGAGGCCAAAGCATCCGGGCGCGTCATTAAGTCGCCGGAGTTTGTTCCTGGGGCATCGAGCCTCTTAATGATGGTATACGGACAGACGACATGAATGCGGGCAGCTAGCACCGGCTGGGAACGCACCACGCGACGGCGCGAGGGACGACGGTTTTTGGTGTGCCAGGGTAGTCAGTTGCGGTCGTGGCAACGTTGGAGATGCCCTTTGCTCACATGCTACCCCACATGTCATTGAAAAAGCAAGACGACCTGGCATGGTCTCAGGTCCTAGGGATGCAGTTGGCCGCGCTATACCACTCCACGGACGGGCCGCGGTGCGCGTGCACTTCGGCGCCCCATGCATCCTTGACGAGCCAGGTGTTGATCTGTTGGTCGTGCCACAGCTCTAACGCCACCCTCGGCACACTGAAACCGACCGCGTCCAGCATCGACGAGCGTGTCGCTCACCGCGGTCGCCCTGTCCAGAGGTGGTGCTGGAGTTGCACCACGTTGCTGCCCCCCACGACCCACATGAATGGTTGCCGGTGGCGAGGAGGTTGTGGGCCAGCTCCTCCATTGGTCTAGTCTGCGCCACGTCATTCTGACAGGTGTGCCCCACATGTCGGTTTCCCTGTTTTCCCGGCCATAATTGAGCGTCAGTGCTCCGTGTTGCACATTAGGTGTAGAACAAGTGGTTTTTGTGCCCTGGTTCAAATGTGATACAGTACCAAGTTGTTACCCTAGCCCCAAGTGTGGTGGTTTTGGGTATGGTGCCACCCTTTTCATTTTCAAGTAGTGAAGCGTAACACTTGATTAAGTAGCCGGATGGTGTGCTAAATGTAGGTGTCCGACTGTTTGAAAGAATAATTGAGGTGTGCCCGGTCCATGCCCGCATTTAGGGGTCCAACTTACCATGTTGCGGTAGTAGTCCCTGCGTACTCCCTTTGTTCTTATTTACTCCGCATTTTAGCTTTGCTCAAAGTCAAACTTTGTAAACTTTGACAAAGTTCATAGACAGAAATAATAACATATACAATAACAAATCAATACCATTAGATTCATTATTGAATATACTTTCACATCATATATATTTGCTATTGTAAATGTTCATATTTCTACTCTTACTAGCAAGATGCCAGTGCGTTGCACGTAACATCAAGATGCATTTGTATGACTAGTTTATCTTGTGAGAGAAAAGGATGAACGAGGGAAAGCCTTATTTGCAATTGTGGAGAGGTGTGTGGGTACCTTTTTTTTCAAAATTGCCATAGTTTCCTTCCTATCCATCAGATATAAATTGGACGACCTATATCGCAGGATGGCATACACACCATCATCACCAACTCTGTTTTCTATAAGAGTCCGTCCGATTTATATCTGACGGATAGGAAGGAAACTATGGCAATTTTGCAAAATGATACTCACACCCCTCTCCACATTTGCAAATAAGGCCTTCCCTCATTCATCCTTTTCTCCCACAAGATAAACTACTCATACAAATGCATCTTGATGTTCCGTGCAATGCACGGGCATCTTGCTAGTGTACATAAAAACAAGAGTTGGTGATGATGGTGTGCCTGCCATCGTGCAATATAGGCTGTCCAATCTATATCTAACGGATAGGATGGAAACTATGAAAATTTACCCGCACTCCTCTCCACATTTGCAAATAATGCCTTCCCTCGTTCATCCTTTTCTCCCACAAGATCTTGATGTTCCGTGCAAGGCACAGGCATCTTGCTAGTTTTCTATAAACTTGGTCAAATTTTATGAAGTTTGACTTCAGTCAAACCTAATATGCAAAGTAAATAAAAACAGAGGGAGTATCTTACTCCATGACCAAGACGGAAGGGAAAATGAGACAACTTATTGTTTATTTGAGCCTTCAAGTATAATCATGCAGCGTTGCTTATTTCTCATTCCTCTCCAACCCTCTCCTCCATCAATCATGCCGCCCTCTGGTTGAGTCTATCCTCCCACATGCACCATTTGAACATTCCGCCGAGTATCATTTGCTTGTATTTCCAATGTTGTAATTTGTACATCATGCATACAAACAAACGATTCGTTTAAAGTTTAACTTTGCCTCCACTACGTGTCGCTTCCCATCTTAGTTTTGACATCCCATTCGGTTCATGCTCCGACACATCTTGACGAGATCGATTGATGTTTGAGAGATCAATTGTGTGTCGTGCAAGGAAATAAATGTTTTGTATGTTTCTATGATAGAATGATAGAAATGATCCGCGCAGAGGAGGGGGTCTGTGGGGATCAGAGTGAGTATATTGTATGTTCATAAGCGAAATGAACATATTGTACCCACCCTAGTCCTCTTTCAATCGATCTCCGGACCCCGAGATGAAATCAAGAGAAAACGAGTGGGTGCATGTCTGATACCTAAGGCGGATTCAAAATTTTGAACCGGTGAACATAGCATCCGCAAATCATATATAAAGGGTATTCAATGTTCGTCTCGCTTTTGGACGTACAATATACTCCCTCCATCCTTTCTAGTTTACATATAAGTTTTATGTGTAGTCAAAGTATATCTACTTTGATCAAACTTACAAAAAAAGTATCAACATTCAACAACACCCAATCAATATTGTTAGATTTGTACGTACTCCTAGATTTGTATTCAAATAGAGATGGTTTCCAATTTGTTTTCAACCACGTGAATGTGCTTGTTCTCGCGCATGCTCTTCCTACTAGGATTTCGCCATGTATAGCCAATCCAATAGTAACTTTTTTTAAGCTCCCTGTCCAATAGTACTAGTGGAGTACTGACAACATCTGTAGTAGAGTATGTAGTGCTCATAGTACTCCCTCCTTCCATTTATATAGGGCCTAAGAGCAAGTCTAATAAGGCCTAGTTAGTAGGCTATAAGACTTGTCATGTCATTAAAATCCTACTTGGAGGAGTGAGAAGAGAGGAGAGAGAGTGAAGTGGGCTCTTATATTCTACAGCCCGGCCATAACACATAGATCAAGAAAAAAAGCATGCATGCAACTCTCTTCCAATCATATACCTTTCTCATGAAAATATTAAATGCTTAGAGCCAACCTAATAGCCATTAATAGCCAACTTACATGGCACTTTTGCCGATGTGAAGGAGAGAGATGTGAAAAACTAAGGGGAGGGAGCTCTCATGCAAGAGCCTAGCTATATACGCATTCCTAGGTAAATACAATAAATATGAAGAAAGAGATAGTAGAGAGGAGATGGGAAAAAGTACAAATACAATAGCCAACCTTTTATATTATTTTTTTGTGGGAAATAGCCAACCTTATAGCCCACACTATTGTATGAGTGCATATAGATGATGGCTATAGATGACATGGCAGTTCCTTATAGCCATCGGCTGGCTATATTATTAACCATGCTCTAATGCATTTTTCAAAACCGCCTTTGACTATTGACAAGATTAATAGTACATGAGATGTATAATGTGAAAATTATATCATTGGAAGCTCCTTTCACATACGAATTTGACTGTATGCTTTGTGTAAATTGCATGTCATATATTATTACTCTAACATTTGGTCAAAGTTAGCCTCGAAAAATGCATTAGGCCCTGTAGATGGAAGGAGGGAGTAGTAGTGGAAGTGGATCCTCTGACTTAGGATCCCTGCCTTACCCTCCCTTTCAGTCACTTACTGGCGGACCCATGCTTGCTAGGCCCCTCATGTCAGTTACTCAATGGGTTCAGCCACGTCAGGGGATCCTCATCCGCAGTATACTCCCTCTGTTTTTATTTACTTCGCATAAAATGGAGGGAGTGGTAGTATAAATGACGCGGGCGGGGGAGGGGTAGGGATGTCGGTTTTCTCTCAACTGCGGTCCCACAAGCGAGCGAAAATGCAAGACGAAGCGTGTTCCATTCGGTGAACAACGTTAAGGGTTCAGCGTGCCGGGGTGCAACAGAACGCGACAAGAGCGATGTACAGTCAAAACCGATTGACCAGTCGTCACTGGAACCACTATTCACACCAGAACCTTCGCTGCTTGGCCACTGCCCCAAAACAACACCTCCTCTCCAGACCATTCCCCCATCTTTCGATCCCCTAGCCCGCATCAAACGTTCCCTAGTTCGCCGGAATGCCATGGTGCGCCGCAAGATCACGTACTACAAGATGCTAATGCCGAAGCGCCGCGCATAAATCGTGGCGGCGGTTGGCGCCATGGACCTCCATTCCCAAGCTCGCTTTGCGGCGGGCCAATCCCTGAGTTCTCTGGAGCCAAGCTACAAGGAGGAAGCCGATCCAATGTTCATGGCGGAGGTCGCGGCGCGGAAGGCCCCCGATGATTATGAGAGGATGGACGTCGACTTCGTGCCGGCGTCCGGATCCCCCATGGTGCAGGCAGACCAGCGGTTCAACCTCGCGATACTAAAGGAGGACTGGGAGGCAGAGGTTTAACTCGATGCGGAGCACGCGCATGCCGCTGCCATCGAGGCTGTCCTGTAGGAGGAACCGGATGTCGTGGATGTGAACTGGGCAGCGGAGGCTCAACTCAACGCGGAGCGCACGGATGCCGCTGCCATCGAGGCCCTCCTGCAGGCGGAACCGGACGTCCTCGACTTGAACTGGGCGGCGGAGGCTCAACTCAAAGCGGAGCATGCGGATGCCGCTGCCATCGAGGCCCTTCTACACGCGGAACCAGACGTCCTCGACTTGAACCGGGCGGTGCTCTCGTCTGTGTAGAGCGCCCGCACGCTCTGCATGAATGAGTAGCTGGAGGCCGAGGACAACCACGGTGCGGAGACACACGTCGGCAGCTACGGCTGATTCGTGCTGGTAGCCAAAGACGACAAGGCCATCTCGTTCCGAGAGCAGTGATAGTTTTTCTTTGTGTTGTTGTTTTTAGGGGTCTTTTGCTGTGTAAAAACATATTTTTTATGCAAGTTGCCTGACTTTCATGATTTGGGTCAGTCTACCATTTCAGGCAGTTGGATGAATATCCTACGTCTCCTGACCCTTCTTCCTCACCTCTTCTTCTTCCCCAACAGAACACCGCACGGGCTGTACGGATCCACCCCAACATGCGGTTGGATAAACCTAATGTATGAACGAAAATTATCTGTTAGCGGTAGCACGTGTTAGTGAGGGTGCGTTCCCTTGGTTGGGTTTGCGGCGTGCAGGAGCGACTGTGTGAGGGTGCGGTGCGACCGCGACGTCCAGGAGCTACTGTGTGAGGGTGCAGTTCGATACAAATCGTTGTTTAACGTGTCAATTAATGGGTGTTTTCTTCTCCAACGCCTAAAGAGCTAACCATCTCACTCCTCATCGCTTGATTAATGCAGCGCCATGCAAACAAACCTTCTCACTTCCGCATGCATGCAAAGGTATATTAAAGTCCTTGGTTGCTAGTACGAGGCAAACCCCATCAATTTTGCCTCGATTAGTGTTAGTGGCCTTTTGCAAATTGTAATTTTGGTATACTGTCCTGGTGTACAAAAATGGAGGTAGCAACTATTTGACTTCCTTCCCCATTGCGGTGACATCGATGATATCTCGAACATTGTGGTTTGGTGAAGTGCGTTCGACGGAGAACACCATTGAGGGAGACCACAGTAAGTCGCTCGCAAGTGCCGCCTGCAAGCCGAGACAACTACCTTATTTGCATCCAGGAAGTCCATTGAACCAAAGGACGCATAAATGTAGTAGTACTGCTAGTACACAATAGCACTGTCCGTCCAGCTTAGTGTAGTGAGGTGGTTTCTTGAAGAAGACGATGGATAAGCGGAGTCAGCGAAGAGTGAAATGATGGTTGCTTCATCCGTTCTTTGTGATTTGACTCCTCACTGCTTTGTGATTTGTGATAGAAGGGACAGGGGAGTAGACTCTGTGCTCTATACTGTACATGCGTCTAAGCACGGGAGAAAGAGGAGAGACGTTGCATTTTTCAATTCCTTCAATCAATCAATCAGGGAGCTTCGGTTCCATCTTTTTGGCTTTGGCAGCACCATCCATAAATGATTCCCATCGATGACAAAAGCTATTTTCACATTTGGCTACACATTGTGGATGCCCTTAACCATACCACTTGGTTTTGCTCCTGTGTGCTATCTATACAAATCTCAACTATATTGATCTAAAAAATTATAGAATCAAGATTAGTAAAAAGGAGGTGATTTTGCCGCGCGGATGGCAGGGGAGGTTTCTTATTTTTAGAGGACGTTGGCCTGGCAGTTTGCTAACATGCGGTCCCATGTGTGAGTGCTTTACCAAGCCGATCCGCGTCCCACATGAGGCAGAACAAGGCAGAAGCAACATGTGGTTAACTTGAAGAAGATGAGGGAGAAGCGGATTCAGCAATGAGTGAAATGATGGTTGCTTCATCCCTCCAACTTATTTTATTTTTTACTAGCATTATTATTACTTCGTCCCTCCAACTTAACTACGGGAAAGGTGCATCTTCCTGATTTGACGCCTCATTGCTCATTACTACTCCGGCGCCATGACTGGGGTGCTTCACCCCTGCTGCTCTGCACTGTATTTCGGTATGGCATGTGGCCCGGTATAGCTTGATGTCCCACATGTTGGCGAAAGGGACTAGAACATTTATGAAAGAGAGTGCTTCACTCTTACGACGAAGGAGTACACGACACGGTGGCCCAGTGAACTGTCACTTGTACTATATACTAGTACTATAGTTTTGTTGTTTTGCACGATCCATCGATACAAACCCAATTAAACAGGAAGGGGCAGTATTTTTCCCGCGGGGTAGATGATACTGGCCATATATTTCAAAGGCAATTTTAATGTATGCAAACTGAATAATTAAGTAACAATATGATATCTAGTAAAACTAAAAACACATATGATTTATTTTGTTAGAGTGTAGTAGTACTGCTGTATTGCATAGTTGTTAGATGTAACATGCGAGAACGTGTAGAGATGTAGTTTTGGAGGGCCTATAGAGAGAAAGCATAATACGGTCACCGAACTTCAGAATACGCTCATTACGGTCACTATATACGTTTTGCGGTGATCATACAGTCACTTGCTCACCGGTCAGCACCGGATTGCACTCTGTTGACCGACCAAATAGTCTGCGTGGCACCATGTTGACTAGTTAAATTGACCATGTTCCTTATGGGTCCCACCTGTCAGGTCGCATAGGAAAAAGGTCAGATAAACACAAATTTACGCAGGCGCGACAAGACTCAGACCCGTGCGCGGGAATCACCTAGTTATGTATGTGTCTGTTAGGGCCTGATGTGTGTGCATGCACGTGTTGGTTGAGCACTTGAGCGTGAGAGTGTGTGTTGGTCGTGTGGTGTGTGCATGCATGCGTGTGTGTGTGTGTGTGTGTGAGTTTTGAGTGCGTGTGTGGCTGCGTGTGTACGTGTGAGTGTCGCGTGCGTGCGTGGCTGCATGTGTTCGTGTGGTGTTGCATGCATGCAGTTCATGTGCATGCGTGCGTGTGTGTATAATCACCACACCAGCTCGTGTGTGTTAAAACAGACGGCTCAGCATACCAATACAAGGCCACCTTGTCTGTTGTGCCCACGGTCATGACTTCGAGCCACCGTCCAATATTTTTTTGTCGTTTGTTTTCATTCTTACTAGCAAGATGCCCGTGCGTTGCACGTAACATCAAGATGCATTTGTATGACAAGTTTATCTTGTGAGAGAAAAGGACGAACGAGGGAAGGCCTTATTTGCAAATTTGGAGAGGTGTGTGGGTACCTTTTTGCAAAATTGCCATAGTTTCGTTCCTATCCATCAGATATAAATCGGACGGCCTATATTGCAGGATGGCAGGCACACCATCATCACCAACTCTGTTTCTTTATAAGAGTGTAGAAGAGTAGATACAAACCGACAGGTGGGCCCAATGGTAGTGAGATAATGTGATGCAACACTAGAGGTGCCACATGGATCATTTAACTAGTCAACTAACCGTGTCTTGAGCAAATACAGAGATGTACGGTGAGCCCGTGACTGTATAATAACCACAAAACATAAATGGTGACCGTAATGAGTGGATTCTGAAGTCCAATGTATGTATCGTGCTTTCGCTCCAAATACAATGATCGTCGTTGTATATATAGCGAGAGAAGGATGAAACATGCGTGAATGTGCTAGGGGCTTAATTTTAGAGGACCTGGAGATAGTTTGTGTGCGTACGTGGAAGGGGCATAGAGGGGGTGTATGCGATGGGGAGAGAGATGCTCTTCGTTTCTCTTTATTATGACTAACTTTATATATAGTATGAAAATATAAAAATTCACAGTGTGGAATACATATCATTGTGGGCACCATGCAACAAATTAACGTTCATACTCCTCCATACAACTTTGTAATGTTGTATATATGTAGAAATTATAAAATAATTTTTTGGCCACACTTTATTCAAAAGGATGTTGTATGCGAAATAAATGTGAAGAGAGGGCTTTTTAGATAAATGGGGTAGGTGATGTAACATGTGTGAATGTTTAGTTGATGTATTTGGCAGGGCCTAGAGAGGTATGTGTGTGTATTACGTATTCGAGAGATGCATGGATAGAGGGGCCGACGGGGGGAGGGCGCGTGGGAGAGATAGCACGAGAAATGAGAGAGGTCTAGAGAGAGAGAGACTAATATGATGTCACGATGAGAGATTCCCTTGAGTGTGTATATGCAAGGGGGAAGGGGATAGAAGCACAAGGAGATTTTTTGTGTGGTGTCTATGTTGGTCTGTGTGGGTGTGAGAAGATAACGAGACCTAGGGGCAGAGGGTGTGTCACCGCGTGAGGTCCGGTGGGTCAAGGTGAGGCCCTTGGTTAATTTTCTGCGCCACATTGGTCGGCCCGTGATTCATTTAGGGAGACCCATGGATGACTTGTCGTATAAGACAACGATAGCAGAATTATGAAGGACTCTGTGTCCACTGACAAAGCCGGCTAGGATTTGTAACCCTGAGTTCTCGTACTAAGGTAACCCCTTATCTCTGATATTACTATTCATCCAACCTAACTTTGAGGGGCATCCTACAGAATGCTCTGCTAGAATCATACTCGTCGATTAGGAAGAGAGGTGTGAGACAATGCGTGAGAGATAGACCTAAAGATAATGTGCGTACAGGAGACACATAGGCAGGTCTATGTATATAGAAAGGGTCGATGGGGATTGTGCGTGTGTATGCTTGTGAGAGGAATAGTGCTTGTGATAAAGGTTAGTGAAAAAAATCGTAAATGGTTATGAGGGGAGGGAGGGTTATATCGAGAGCATGTATGCGAGAAAGACACCTCGGGAGAGAGTGTGTGAGCATGTGTGAGAGACCACCGATGGAGAGTGAAACTACATGTACAAGACTAATGTACACACTGATTAAAGATATGAATTGTATCCAAATATTAGGATGGGATCATGATATTTGCAATTCGCGTAAGGAACTGTCATTGATCCATCAGACATCTAGATTATATCGAATTTGAGCATGTCTACATTATTATTTGACATAATTGATCCACATAGTTAGTATTTTGAACTCCAAACAATGCATCCTTTAGCAATCGAATATAAACGTGAGTATAGTTCATGTTGTGTGTGTAAAGCACATTATACATACTAAAGTTGCATAGTGAACATTATAAATAGCTAGCTATGAACTAGTATACATTTGAATTCAACTTAAGATGGTTTAAAAAAATCGAATTCAACATGAAGTCCATTCAATTATTTGAATTTGATATCATGGCATTTGTAAATCAAACCTAAATTATGGGGGCACCAATCTTTGCTCTGATTTTGTACATAATAGCATATATAGTCGTGTACAAAATAGATTCAAATTTAGCTCCTCCATTCCAAAATAATCATAGTTATAGGATTTTCAAGTGTCAAAATTTCAAAAAGAAGCGGACAATTTAATGAGCTTTTCAAACATACAATGTCAAATTTAACGTTGTCTATTTAGGTCAATCCTCAAAGTTCAAGAGTACTCTAAACATGAATGCTTCTGTTTCAAAATTTCGAATGAAGCGCCGAAAGAGCCTCTACTCGCTCGAAACCACGTGAGACCAATGTTTGGTAGTAGAAGGAAATTACTTTTCCAACTCCAACCCGTGGAACCTACCGGCCCGACGTCCAAAGGTCTAAACCGGGGTAGGTTTGTAGCTTCATCTAGACGCCACGCAACCGCCTCCGAAAAACATTCATACACAGTGGCCGCCTAAGCACACATGCGCGCGGCTGAAATCGCTCCCGCCCACTATTTGGGACGCATGGGATTACCATCCTACCCCCGACCCATAGTAGGTCCGAAATTTAAGAGGGGGACAAAGTTTGTACTTTCCCCAAATTTGAAACAAGCGCGTCCCATCTGTTCAAAAAAGCCAAAAACAAGCGCATCCCAGACCGAAGCATGGTTCTCCCTT
>NC_041382.1:410014404-410057777 GCF_002162155.2 Triticum dicoccoides
CTGATTCCCCATTCGTACTACGTGGGCGCTAAAACTACCTCTCCACCAGCCGCGAACCCTGGCGTCCTCCATCCGCCACCCATCCCACCCATCAACCGCCACCCTCCTCCATCACGCCGGAGCCGATACCCCGATGTCATCGTCCACCTCAACCTTAACCGCAACGCCCTCCAAGGCTAGTAGTTGAAGCCAAGGCCGAGCCGTCCGTACCCGAGCCAATTCAACCACGTCGTCCTGCGCCTCACCGCTGCCGCTCCAACTTGGCCACCGTCCACCGCACCGGAGTTGTTCCTGCTACGCCGTCCTTCGCCGGATCGGATCTGCTTCCCCTCCGCCGACATACGGCCATGGCTACATAGTCAACAATTTGGCCATGGGTTCGTCCAAGCCTGCACCCTCCTCCAAAACATCAGTTTCCCTACAAAAAGAAGAAGATCGGTGCGACATGTGGAGGCGACCACACTGGCAACCGAAAATGGTACTCCTCTTCCCTTATTCGTGCAAATCTTATGTGTCTGCTTGCATGGTATTCATCCCACAGAAGACACTGGTTGACCGCTTCTTCTTGATACTAGATGTTCCTAGTTACTCGCGATGCACAAGGTTTCTCCTCATATACTATTTCACCTTAGCTAGTGGTCCGTCGCCCCCCTGGATTTCAATTTCTGTTCAGTTGATTCCCAATTAACAAAAGCATTCCTCGGCGTAACAGGCGGTAGTCCACCTATTATGCCGGGGAAGCAGTGCCTCGGTGTTTATCTTAGGGGCGTGTGGGGCCTAGAGCTGCTGGCGCTCGATCTGGAGGTCGGCTGGGATTAAAGGTATGGCCTAGGGGTGCTGCCAAGCACGGCGGTGGTGTGAGGTCGAGGGGAGGGCGGGGCGGTGGAGGCAGGGCTCTGGGCCGGTGGTCGCTGGCCGTTCGTGAAAGATCGTCAACAGTGACTGGTGGGAGGTAGACGAAGGCCATCTGCCCGTTCCTATAGATCGGATGGTTTATAAAAAATCGACTGGCCAATTTATTTTCAGTCGACTGTTATCTTGATAGGACCACATGTGGTGGTGTGCTGGAGGAGTACCTGCATTTCCTGGGCTCATAAATTACAAAATCATACGAAGTAGAATCTAATTTTGTTTGCCATGCAATGTTGTAGAGCTATCATATGTCTCCTGTCATTTATTTTTCAGCCACCTGCTATCTGCTACTTTTACAGTGCACTAGTTCTGCACACACTTCACCCATACTCTCACTATGGTGTTTTTATGCAAGGGTATTTCAAACTCTACTGCCTTCATAGAAGCAGAAAATAAAAGCGAGAATTTGCTCCAGCATGGTACACGGCTAGGCCAGACACGTTTCAGCCATTTAAAGGCTGCAGTGTCAGCAGATGGAGACGGTAAATGTAGCTCTAGAGTTGATGACCTCGCTCCCAATGAACCACCATCCCATGTGCCTGCTTTAACTTCACGGTGTCATATGTGGTTGCATGTTGCATATGGTGTCTAGCTTGTATTCAAAAGGCCAAAGTCGGTCTTTATTAAGGTAAGGAAAGATAATTTTTACATGAACCACCATCCCAGGAGCACCAGAAGTCAAATGGCTAGTCAGGGCACTGGCCGAGCCAGTGATAAGCCCAACACAGATATGCATCACCTAGAAGCCAACTAAAAAGCCATGATGGTGGCGAAGCAGTCCGCCTCCCACCAGGCTCTCGGGTCTTAGATGATCATGCTCACCACTCTAGCCGGATGTCTAGCTTGTATTGCTTCCAATTTGGTTAAATCGCATCTGCTTAGCTTACACACTATAGCTTTGAATATGACATGCCTTCCTGTTTTTGGTACATACTAGTACATCTGTCTATTAACCATGTTCTTACAACAAACTAATGTTCTTGTGTATCCCTCCTCAATCAGTTATGATGAGGCAGTAAGGCAAGTGGACTATTGTGAGAAAATATCCTCATTTAAACATTGCAGCGTCAGCCTCCCCACATGATTCTCAAGAAACAACAAGGCCAGATGAAGATAGTGAACGTAGATCTATAGTTATTACCGCATTTCCCCTACACTAGCATCACAGGTGCTTGCTCTAACTTGGCAGCGTGATATGTGGTTGCATGTTGCATATGGTGTCTAGATTGTAATTCTTCCAATCTGGTTAAATTGCATGTGCTATTCTGCTTAGTTTATACATTATACATGTTAATGTGACATGCCTTCCTGTTTTTAGTGCATAGTACATATGTCTATTAAGCATGTCCTTACATAAAACTATTGTTTTTTGTATCCCGCATAAATCAATATGACGAGACACCTTTAGTATATGCAGTGTGATATTAGTTGCATCTTTCATATGATTTATAGCATGTGGTGCTTCTAATTTGTTGAAATGCCATTTATGATGGGACGCTTTTAATTTGAGAAAGACATATTGGTCGCATCTTTCATGTGGTGTCTAGCTTGCATTGCTTCTTATTTGTTGAAATGGTTTCTGCTTAGTTTACACAAACTATTGTGAATATGCCATGATGTCCTGTTTTTCATAATATTCCATCCTGGAATCATGTGTTTGCCTTACATCAAAGTAGTGATTGTCAGTATCATGCACGAATGAGTTCTGAAGAGTCAATTTTATTGCTTTTTCTTGTCGGCTTTACTTGACAATTCAAAATCAATAAAGCGGAAGGAAGTTAGCAAGGCAGCGAATGATGGTGCTCCTTCCAAACGGAGGGCCTCTACAGATTCTACTCCTCCATCCCCCCAAGATGATTTCCATGACAACACATGCATAGACACTCAACGTAGTTGTGTTGATGATGAGCACGTCTCCCCTAGTGCACCATCACAAGTGCTCCCTCTAACTTGGCACTGTTATATGTGGTTGCATGTTATGTATGATGTCTAGCTTGTATTGCTTCTAATTTTGTTGAATTTCATCTGCTTACTTTACACATTGTACTTGTGAATAAGACACGTGTTCCTGTTTCTAGAACATACAATATTTGTTTATCACAGCATGTTCTTACATCAAAGTACTACTGTTGTGTAACATGCAACAATCACTTATCATAAGACACGTTTGACTTGGGAGTGTGATATAGGTTACATCTCGCATTGTTTTCTAGCTTGTACTACTCCTAATTTGTTGAAATGGCACTTATGATGAGACAGTTTTAACTTGGTAGAGTGATATTCGTTGCATCTTTCATATGGTGTCTAGCTTTCATTGCTTCTAATTTGTTGAAATGCCTTCTCAGTTTACACATCATAAGTTGTGAATATGCAATCTTGTGAATATGCAATGGCACTAATGACGAGAGACCTTTAACTTGGTAGTGTGATGTTGTTTGCATATTGCATATGATTTATTTCTTGTACTGCTTCACATTTGTTTAAACGACATTTATGATGAGACACTGTTAACTTGGCAGAGCGATATTTGTACCATCTTTCATATGGTGTCTACCTTCCATTGCATTGCTTCCAATTTATTGAAATGTCTTCTGCTTAGTTTACACATCATAGTTCTGGTTATCTCATGTCGTCCTGTTTTTCGTCCATATTACAACCTCCTATCATGTGGTTGTCTAACATCAAAGTTCAGTTCGTCTGTATCACGCATCAATTTGTTCTAAAGAACTAAATTGTTATTCGTTTTCCTTGTCGTCTTGACTTAACATGGCATGGAGAAAGAGGAAGCAAGACAAAATGATAGGGAAAGGGAAGCGGAAGAATCCTGCACATTCTACTGGTACTAATGGTGCAATAGAAGGTCAAAGTCCAGCGGAAAATTGTACTGATAGGGTATCCCATGCTACACAAGCTACAGAACAAGCCAAACAGAAACAAATAGCTACCACAAAACAAGCAGAGACAGCCCTAGTTGTTGCAACACCTTCCATAGTACCACCACCTGCATGATTTACTCATTGGTTAACTCGGCTAGTAGCACGTTCCGAAGGTCCCTTGCCACCTGACACTACTTCTGAAGCACTCTTGACACAAGATGAGTTGGCAAGATTAGATGAACTTTGTGAGCTTCAACAGCAAGAAGGTAGTTGCTGGAGCCAAGTTACAATTGCATGCTTCTTTATATGTAGTCTCACAGTTTGATGTACACTAACACTTCCTATGTTTTTTGCTGGACTAGCACCTAGGCGCAAGAGGAAACAAACATCAGGGATAATGCTCGATAGGTTAACTAAATCTAGAGGAGGAAGAATGGAGATCCATTTTGAGGTAGGTTTTAAAAGGCCACGTGATGCTACAGAGTTAGCCAAGTTAGTATGAGAGGCAGCGGTTGCTGTTAGGTGTCATGTACGTATCCTCCCAACATGGATTCAGTACAGGAATGACAAAGACGAAACCCAGTTCAACACCTTCCTCGACCATTTGTCTGTAAGTATGGTTATGTATGGAAACTTGTAATATCGTCTTGCTCTGTCCAATACTTTCTAGGTTGCTGATAATGAGACTCCCATAATTTTCAACATATGAGGTTCAAGTTGGATAGCTAAGATGATGCAACCAGACAAGCTTCCACCCATGTTTCCAAGTCTGCTCTACGACAGTATAGGTATAACTTGAGGAAAACTCACTTTGAAGGCAAGGCTAACAGTGAACTTGCCCAAACATCTCTAGTGGAAAATATATCGGATGAAGACTGGAGAGGCCTCGTTAAACATTGGTCCGATCCGAAGTATCAGGTACATTATATATATGTGATCAGATCACATGTTGAAGTCCTATTTACGCATGTGCCACACAAATCTATCTTCTTGTACATGAACTGTTCAAAGAACAAGGCCAACCGTACGAAAGTGAAATTCCAACAGACGACAGGATCTCGTAGCTATATTGCACACTACGAGGCTCTTGTAATTAGCTGATGTTTCACTCTTTTCCCTATACCATATTATCATATCTATATTGACTTGTTCCAAATGCAGAGGAAAGCCTGCAAGGACCATAAAGTACCTTAACCAAATGCTGTGGAAATCTTCAAGGACTGTCACACCAGCAAGACAAAGGGCATGACTACACCAGTCAAAGCTGCTGTTGTAAGTCCTTAATCCTCATGCCTTTTAACTACTACTTACTCTGACTCGTGCCTTGAACTGCATGGTTTGCAGCCAATGTCTATTACTCTTTTCAATTTTATACACAATTGTCTTAGCGTATCATTGCACCTTACAAGGTTTAAAAGAGAGGAGTGATGTTCCTTTGATCTTGACATGTAATCTAGTTCCATGCTGGACTTGCCCACACAACGTTACAATTGCCTGTTTGTCTGTTCTCAGTTGTTTTGTGATATGAATGGTGTCATATTATGCTTACCATATTATAAACTTTGTCTCTTTATCCTTAATTATCAATACAATGTGAAGAAATAGACAATACATTAGCCATGGTACATGGTCATATGTTTGGAACCTGGTTTTATTATGTACTTTGCAGTAAAATACAACTAATATTTTACATGGGTTCACCAGAATAAGTTCTGTATATAGACCAAAGCTATTTTGTTTGGTTTTGTTGCCTCCTTAATATCTTTTGTTCTGGTACTAATGTAAAAACTCAACTTTTCAGCAAGCCATGGAAATAATGGTGGAACCACAACCTTCTGAAGGTGGCGAGGAAACTATAACCGCAATGTCAGCTCTTGGTGTAGTGGGTTAGTACCTGTCCACTAACAGTGCCAAAAGCACATTCCTGCGTAATACTAGGTTGGTTGTTAAGGCAATCTTGTCCAAACTGCCTCATAATCAAGACATGCAAGCTCAAAACAATGTTATATCTGCGCTCCAGACACAAGTGTGTTCCCTAACAGAGACCCTTTGTGAAACAAGGACAGACATTGTTCGATGTCGTCAAGATATGCATGGTTTTGAAACCAGACTATCAGACATTTGCTATGTTGTTCAGGAGCCTAGGAGAAATGAAGGTGAAGGTTATGGTGCTCCATCGGACAATACAGCATGAAAACGTAACAGTCAGGTCAAATGAACTGAGCTTCTGAACTTTTTGTGGTGCATTTATCTGCCAAACTGTTAACTTTTATGCCAACCTTCCTTTTGTTTTATAGTTGTAATTTGTTTTGTTGCGATACAAAATTTGTTCTTAACATGCAACCACCGACTGAAGAAAACATCAAGCCATTTTTGTATAGTGTAGGGTGTTCCCTATATTTGCACTGGTGGCTATCTTTGATGCCCAGTGGATGTAATTTTTACAACCGCCTTAATAGCCTAGCGATAGTTTTGGGCTTATTTATTTCCTAGTCTTCATTTTACCTGGTTTGCTAGTGGCCGCAACAACCATGGGCCATATACGCACCATGGTAACCATGACCCTGCTATGGGTCGTAGGATCCACGGGCCTCCTACGGGCCGTCTTTAAATGGGCCTCCAACACGGCCGTAGAATTGGTGGGCCTAGGGCCGTCGGATATATGGGTCTACATGGGCCGTAAACGGGCTTAATTGGTATCGGCCCAGCACGGTAACGAGCCATTAACACGCCGGAGGACAGCAAAGGCTTAATTCTGTCACAGACATAACGGGTCATTAATGGGCCAGAATATAGGAAGGGCTAGAAACAGCGCAACGGGTTAACAAGCCAGGAACGGGCCGACTCTTGCCACTGGCCGAATTTGGCCCATTAGAGCAACAGGCCAGTAACGAGCCGGAAGTAATCGAGGGCCGGAAAGGAGCCCAAGAACGTATGGGCCGTCAGTAGGCCGAAAGCTAACACGGACTGGAAACGGCCCATGTGAATCATGGGCCGTTAACGGGTATAAAGAAATTTACTATTCATTCTGGGCTAGAGTCACCGTGGGCCTTTAAAGGGCCTAAAGATATGAAGGCCTCATATGGGCTGAAAGACGTCGTGGGCCATACATGGGCCGAAAGTGAAATGGGCTAGTGTTATATTCGATGACCCACATGATGTTGTTGGGCCAATTTCGGGTAGGCCCTAACAGGCCGTGAGCTACCGGGCCGTAAAATGGGCTATTTGCGAAGAGACCGTTAGTAGGATTTTCATGGGCCAGCCCGCTAACTTTTGACCATGTCAAACGGGCCAGCCTTTATAAGCTAAATGGGCCGGTAGTGGGTTGTCGCACATGTCGACATATCATAGGCGCCTATCAGACCC
Source organism: Triticum dicoccoides (assembly GCF_002162155.2). Classification (NCBI taxonomy): domain Eukaryota; kingdom Viridiplantae; phylum Streptophyta; class Magnoliopsida; order Poales; family Poaceae; genus Triticum; species Triticum dicoccoides. Next base: position 410,021,559 of record NC_041382.1, read on the forward strand.
ACTGATGAGATGACACGTGTTTCCTCCGGCCAACCAGAATTTTACACGTGGAAATTTCCCATTGGTCCGGGCTGTTAACGGGTTATCGGATCCAAAACCAGACCCGGTAGCTTAACGGTGACCCGTTATGGTGGATGCCACGTGTCGGTCACCCTTGACAAAAGCAATTCTGTGACACGCGATTTATTGTCATGGAAGTGGACACTTTCGTGATGATAATTTTGGTAATGTCATGGAACACTTCTACGACAGCACAGGTATGACTATCTTGATTCTGTCATAAAATTGTCATGGATGTACATGCATGACAGAAAACGTGACCTACTGCGACAAACATGTATCGTCACGGAAGTGTCTTTTTTTGTAGTGTACCTTGCTGGTCAAAGTAACCTCGCTGCCGGTTGTTCGTCAAAGTGATGGACAACGACCTCGTGGGCCCACAGAAAGCGTCACATGCGAGTATTGAGTGTCGTGTAGGACAACCATCGACTGCATGTGGTCACAACATTTATGTATGACATGGTTGTGTAATGTTTTAAATAACGAGTTCACGACTCTGATGTGGCACCAGCCTACCTAACAAAATGGCTAACCCACACGGTGGCTCACAACTAGTAGTGTACTGCGAGCCACCCGCCACCCCCAGACGCACACACTCACACAAACCGTGAATCTACCGCAACTAGGATACATGTTAAATTAATTATCCCGCGGTAAACATACATGTTACCAAATGAGGGACGTTTTAATAAAAAAAATCACAGAGATCATTAAGAGGTTTTGGTACATTGATTGATTGATTTTCTACGGGTATAATGTGCAAAAATAAAATTTGAGCTACATGCACACGTGACAGTGCACCTAAATGGATTGCAAAAACACATGTGTCTCATTGGGTGCATGTTTACTCCCCGTGCAACAAATTTCTAACATTGAGAATCTTGATTTTTAAATTCTAGTACATCCAAAACTTATTTGAAGTTCATGAAACTTATCGTGTTGTGATATGGACACCAATACAAAGGGGCATTGTACTTTTTTGGATCAAATTTGAGACCAGTTTTGTTGTAATCTGTCAGATTACGGGTTCCGGCAAAACCCTTGAGGTTTGAACTCTGGGGTGCGCACGAAGATCTCTCTCCCCCTAGCTCACACTCTTCCAATGATCTCAAAGCCTAGCTCGCCGAACCCGAGGAACAAGAGACACAAGAGTTTATAGTAGTTCAGGTCACCGTTGTGGTGTAATACCCTACTCCAGTGTGGTGTGGTGGATTACCTTGTAGGCTGGGGATGAACAAGTAGAAGGGAAGAACAGCCTCTTGAGGAGAGGTGATCTTGAGCTCGATGAGCTTGTGTGTGTGTGTGTGTGTGTGTGTGTGTGTGTGGATGGTCTGGTTCCTCTCTAGATTGGATGAGATGACCTCTACGGTGGTGGCTAGTCCTGTTTATAGAGGCCTGGCTCCTCCTCTCAAATATTAGGCGAGAAGGGATCCCACAATGGCCAATTTGAAGGGGGACAGCTAGTACAAGATATACTGACAAAAGGTGGTCTTTGCCCGCCAAAGGCTCTGGTGGTGACGCCATCGTGGGCTCCGTGATGACCTCCTTCCTGCCGTCCTGCTGGTCTTGGTCTTGTTGCACCAATATGGAAACCTTTGCCTGATGCCTCAGGACTCCTCGCATGTGCTTGCCTCTTTAGCATCAAAGAGGAAACTGGCACTCTGCGCCCGCTGGCGCTCGCCTGGCGCCCTCCTAGCCCTGGTCGTCATGGCTCACGTCATGGAAACCTCACGAGGTACCCCTCGCCTTGATCTCTCCGCTCCTCGTGAGCCAGCCTAGCGAGGCTGCCCCTGAGGAGGTCTTGTGTCGTCTACCTCGCGAGGCTTGGCCCCTCGCGAAGGTCTTGAGTGTTTTTTGATGAAGTTGGATCGTACCAGGACGCTGGTGGAGCCACGCCTTGGGCCACAGGCAAGAAAGTCTGGGTACCACCGTTCCCAGAATGCCGACAGTAGCCCCAGGCTCAAGGCATGCTCGTGCTTGGCTTCACGGCGAAGCCAAGGGTCACATGTAGAGCGCCACAGGCCCTAACAGCCCGCGGCCTTGATTGACACATGGCGATTGACGAGACGTGGGCGTCTTCGCATCCTGACGCTGCCTCGGCAACTGCCCGACTTGACGAGTCCCTGTTGCATGCAGAAAAAGGTCATCATTACCTTAGATCATGGAGGCCGGCGGTTGGCCTCCCCTTGGCTATAAATGAGGGGAGGGGCAGAGCCCCCGTCGCTCATCTCTTCCTCCATTCCGCCTGCTTCTTCTTCTTCCTTCTTGCTCCACTGCCCGGCAGCGACACTCCTGGTGCTGGTGAAGAGGTTCTCGGCTGCCGAGAAGGGGAAAGCTTTCCAGGAGGGGCCTCGCTCGCCACCGCCTAAGAGGGGGCATGGTTGCCCCCGCAAGCATGCTGCAACCCCTACTGTGGTCCCTGCTGGACGTGGGCGAACTTCCCCGGGGTCCTGCACCATTGCTGGCAGCCGTGGCGGCGCCTCTTCACGCGGCGGGTGCCACCTAGGGTGTGGCAGTCTTGTCAATGAAGGGAGACGCACCATGGTCGCTCGGCCTCCTCGACCGTGCTTCCACTCGTCGGAGGTGCTGCCGGAGTTTGTCGTGTGGTCGGAGAACCCAGCCGGCACTTGGCTTCAACTTCCGTGCTCCTTCGTCACAGAACTGCTGGCCCCAGGTCCCGGCGGCCTCTGGTTGTAGGCCGACGGCTGCTGCAATAAGGCTTCGTGGGTCGCGGTGGCGATCTCCGCTACGGGCAATATAGGCCTAGCCCGTGGCTGGCAGACGTTCGCCCGCGCGTGCGGCCTGGGTAGGTGGTGCTGTCAGGACCCCGACTCAATGCCACATCGATCTAGCATGTAACACCCCATATCACCTTGCGGCCTCACGCACGGTATTCCCACGGGTGTCGCCTTACCTTTGCCCGGGACCGTTTGCGTCTTTTGGCACACGTATATGATAGTGTCGCTAGCATCCATATGGTAAGGAGCCCGGGCTGACATGGCTAGTCGTAAACCCAAAGTGGCACAAACTTACAGGGACAGGCATCCATGACCCAACATCGAACGTGTCGGTCATCAGCGAGTAAATCCAGGCTGTAGCACTGGGCTAGCAGGACTCCGGTGAACCGGGCTGTAGCGGGCTAACAGGACTCCGGTATTCATCGCGTGACATTTCCCCGAAGGGACAGACACAGGAACGAAGAAGGACACATGCCGCCCAGCCTAAGTGTTCCGGAGCAGTAGCAAGCTACCATGGCTCAGTGGAAACACTAGGAGACATTTCCCGGTAAGAGAGGCTACTAAGGATAAACAACTAGATAGTCAGATCCCACACATACCAAGCATTTCAACAACATACACACAATATGCTCGATATGTGCAGATACAACATGGCATCACAACATGACTCTACAACTCAAGTAATTATTCAATAGGCTCCGAGGAGCGAGATATTACAAACATGGGTCTCATGACCCAACAATCAGAGCATACAAGTCAAGCACAAACGGAAGCTATCATGTCTGAGTACAGACATCTATAAATGGAAAAGGCTGAGAATCCTGACTATCTACCAAATCCTGCCGAGGGCACAAGATCGTAGCTGAGGTAACAAGCTAAACGTCGAAGTCCACGCGGAACTACTAGTGAGACTGAAGTCTCTCTGCAAAAACATAAAATAGGCAAACGTGAGTACAAATGTACCCAGCAAGACTTACATCAGATCTATCTACATATGCATCATTATCAACAAAGGGGGTGGTGGAGTTTAACTGCAGCAAGCCAGCTTTGACTCGGTGGCTAACCTGAACTACGACTGCAAGTAACTCTTTTGAGGTGGCGCACACGAGTCCACATATTCACCATATCAATACACCACTATGGATCCGCTCCCGTCTCCCTACGAGAACGCCATACATAGCACTCACGCTTATCTTGCGTATTTTAGAGTATCCACTTTCACTTGTCTATGAACTATGCAAGGGGTCCAAGTTTCCATATCCGGGGAATCCGGCTATTCGAATAGATGATGTTAACCCTGCAGGGGTGTACTTCTTCACACACGCTTTCGCCACTTATCGCCCTGTACACGTCATGTACCTCGGCAACCTTCAAGCGGAAGCCGTGCGAGGGAGTCGGCCACGACCTGACTAACCGAACAAGTCTCTAGTCCAGGTTTATCGCCTATTCGGGTTCCATCCGCAAGGAGATCCGCCCGGGGTGTCGCTCACGGCCCCAAACGATGTGTGCAGGGTTCCCAAGCCCACCAACCGGGTGCCACTTGGTACACCGTGCCACTGTGCCTAGTCTGTCCCAAGCCCACCTGTACCGGGTGCCACTTGGTAGACTACTAACACTATCTACAAACACCAGAAACTAGTTGCAACTCCTGGACAGAGATCAAGTTGATTAATAAGTCGAGAGAGCTTGGAGCGCCCGGAGCCCAATGTGTGGTAGTAGCTGTTCATGGATCACAAACACAGAACTCAGTTCCTGAGGACGGCTGCAATGAGACAACCCACCATGTACTCCTACATGGCCTCTCACCGCTACCTTTACCAAATCGTGTTCACACACTTAGCACTCAACAGTAGGACATGTTCACACACCTCTGATTCATCCCCGATGAATCAGACCTGACTCAACTCTAAGCAGTAGCAGGCATGACAAACAAGCATGAATGAGTAGGCACATCAGGGCTCAAACAACTCCTACTCATGCTAGTGGGTTTCATCTATTTACTGTGGCAATGACAGGTCATGCAGAGGATAAAGGGGTTCAGCTACCGCAGCAAGTAACAAATATGTCGTTGTTGTCCTAATGCAGTAAAAGAGAGCAGGAGCGAGAGAGTGGGATTTTATCGGAATGAACAAGGGGGTTTTGCTTGCCTGGCACTTCTGAAGATAATAAAGCTCTTCGTCGGTGTCATCGATCACATCGCCGGTACACGTCTATCGAGAGGGGACAATTACCGGCAAACAAGGAAAAACACAATCAATGCAATGCGACAATATGATGCATGCTATGACATGGCAATATGAATGTGTTTTGGGCTAATGCACCTAGCTATGATTTAAATGAACTTGGTTTGAATACATGATTCAAATTCCAACTCCATATATGATTATTGAAATGCCCTTAATTTGTTTTGTCCAAAACAGAGGACAAACAATGTTCAAACATGCATGTAAATGGTATAGATGGATTCCTTGAATTTTTCTGATAATTTTTCATATATAAATTATTTCATTTGGAGCTACGGTTGAATTTCTATGAATTTTAGAAGTTTATACAATTTTCTGGAATTTTCTGAATTATAATAATTCCAGTAATTCATTACTGCGTCAGCCTGACGTCAGTGTGACGTCAGCAGGTCAACAGGGACTGGTCCGGGTCAAACCTGACCAGTGGAGCCCACTGGTCAGTGACTCAGGTGACTAACAAAGTTAATTAACTCTAACTAATCAAATTAATAGCCACGGGGCCCACTGTCAGTGTCAGCAGGGGTTAATTAGTTTAACTAATTCGATTAGTGCTAATCCTAATTAGCTAACAGGGCTGGGCCCACCTGTCATGGACACGGGGGGGGTCCCGCCGTGGTCAGAGTGGGTCAAACCCACCGGCGACATGACGCCGGCGAGGCCCGAGACGGCGGCGCGAATCAGAAATGCGCTACAGGGCACGGGCGAGGCCGTGCTTGGGCTCGTTGGAGAGCCCTTGCTGGTGCGCATCGAACGGTGGTGGTGGCCGTGCCTGTGGTGGCCGGTACCGACGACGGCGAGCTCGTGAGCGGCGGCCGGAGTTCGGGTGCGGTCGGGTTCGGCGCTGCTGCTCACAGACGAGGGAACTGAGGCGCTGGAGGGGCTCTACGGGTCGCGGCTAGCACAACGGGTGCACGCCCGTGACCGAATGGTCACCGGGGTTTCGCCGGCGACGATCCCATGCGGCGGCGGCTGCTGTTAGCAAGGGGGCGGCGGCTACGGCAAACAAACGAAGGCGGGATTAGGGGGAAGAGGACCGGGGGCTCACAGCGGTGCCAACGGAACGCTCGGCGAGGTCGGGGACGGTCCGGAGCCGACGAATTTGACGGTGATGGCCGGCGGGTCCGAGGTAGAAGACGACGGCGATGGAGACGAAGCAAAGCCCTCCGGCTCGTTTCCTTCGGCTTGGGGATGTGGTGCTCGATTGCGGAGCTGCTGGGCACGGCCACGGGACGAGGGGTGGCCGGTGGTCATGGCTACGGCGAGCGGCGCTCTCAGGTGCGTTCGGTGACGAAAGGGAGGGAGAGCAGAGGAGGAGGAGGGGGTCCAGAGAGCGAGGGAGAAGTGGGAGGGGGTCGGGGAGGCGCATGGCGTCACCGGGGCGTCCAGGCGGAGGAGAAGGCAGGCAGGCAGGGAGGAGGTGGCCGGGGCGCGTGGCCGCGCGCGCCGGGCGCGTGCTCATCCTCCTGGCAGAGGAGGAAGGCGACAGAGAAGGAGGCAGTGGTGGGCTGGGCCGGCTTCCGCAGCAAGCCGCACAGGTGAGTGGGCCTCAGGTAAGCGTCAGGTAAGTTCCTGCTCTTTTTTTTAATTTTTCTGTTCTGTTTGTTTTATTAATTTATTTTGCCACTATTTTGAATTTAAAATAATTCAAACAATGCCAAAAGCTCCTTTGAATATTTTTATATTGCTAGATGGACTTTTCCAAAAGCTTATAAAATATTTCAGGGGTACTTGAAATTATATTCTAATTATATGAATATAATTCAAATTCAAATAGCTAATGATTTAAATTCAAAGTCCCAAAAATAAATCCTTAAAAATGTTCAATATTTTGGTTGGGACCAGAACCCTTGCCAAAAATTATCAAACATTTAAGAAGAGCATTTTGGAACAATGAATGAAATTTTTAGGGTTTTTGCCCTTCTTTTATTTAGGGTTTTGAGGCTTCCAATATTCCTCAATTCAAGTTTCGAAAATATAGACATGATGCACACATGAAGCTAGCCTAGAGCACTACCAGCAGCTAGGGATGTGACAACTCACCCCTACTAAACAAAAATCTTGTCCCGAGATTCAAGCGTAGGGTAAGATGAAGGGGAAACGCAAACTAGTATAATCTTCACGATCCAGGGGGCATTCCATAAGAGTGTTGATTTGATCACCATCATTAACTTGATGTCTTGCTCCGAGAACTCCAACCAACATGACAACGAGAGGAGAAGGGAACTCTAGAAGGATCAATCTTCTCGAAGGTCGAACAACTCAGGATTAACTCTCGGAATGAGACATAGCAACATCTCTCGAGCTGAGAGACGAAGCACACCTCTAGAGGAATGGAGTGGAACAGATGATGAGGGTTCACTAGGTAGACAACAATTCCAGACTTAGGAATGTGGTGATCGGTTGTCAACGTAGTGAGGAGTTGAATTGCCATGATACCATAACGATGCACCTTAGGGAAGGTGACTCGTAGAAATATCCCCTTAAGTGGCAAAAAGAATTACCTTTGATTCAAAGATCATTGAAACTCTTTAAACCAGCCTAAGGCAATTCCCGAGCGATCGTTTGGAGAGGGTCGGTAGAATGGCATACTCGGACTTGGATGATGTGGATTACCTTGTTGAAGACAACGTCATAGATGATTTTTGCTTATCACCGGAAATGGAAGAGACCCATGGTAGGACCACTTTTGAAAATGATCCTGATCAGTAATTACTGAGAAAGGTAATCCAGAGTAGGGTGGCACGATGGCGGTGCAAGCCGGGAACAAAATGCAAATGCTGGGAATGATTTTGGTAACTGGGGAAGAACCCAACAATAGAGAGTGAATTCACTGTTTGAAAAGGTCATAGCATTGCCGAGGAAACTGAGAGCACTATATAGTTAATGCCGACGATCAAACCTAGCACTTGCGCGTGCTCTCAAGAACTTGAGCATTTCCATAATCATCAAGGTTTTACCAACATCCGTGTCAAGGATCCTGGCAACACAACTTACTACCATGATGAATGATGATGGATGATGCAGATGCAAAGGAAGATAACACTTTCTCAGATTTCACCCTTGGCGGGGCCAAGGAAATAAAATCTGGATGATCGACCGAGAGACATTTAGCACTCCGCTCCTAATGTTCTCCTTGATGTGCTAGCATATCCCATTCATTGAAATGGTTTGGTAGCTAGAACATCAAGTAAAGGTCGGACTTCAGGAACACAAAAATCCATAAGGAACAACTAGGGAGTAAATCCTACGAAATCCTTATGGGGAGGTGGCCAACCTCCTTAATCAAGATACTACAACAATGGGTCTTCCGGCTGGGTGTGTTGGCCACGACATCCACCTTACCGGTTATCGAGGGACCAATATTATAGTTCTTGGGAAATGTTCCAACCATCATATCTGCCTGAGATTCAGATCTGGTTGGTGTCAGGATATTCCAGACTCATCGAGTCTAGGAAGAAAAAGAAAGTTTGCAACATAAATCGACGAGATGACGTTGCGAGATTCTCGGGAAATGAACTACGATAGCAAGCTCCAAAACATGAGCTGGTTCTGCTACACATGTGTGAACACGCTGTCACAGACAAACATGAACACATGGTAGTCTTATAATAAAACACTACCGAGTTCCGGGGGAAAACCATCATCGAGGATATCGAAGTCCTTGCATAAGGTATACTCTTAAGAAGGAACTTCTTCTCCTTGAACAAATCAATCAGTGGCTTGGTGTGCTCGGGACACATATAGAATGGAGGTAGCTAATCTCACAATCCAATGTATACTTCACACATGCATGACTGACTTGGGATGATTCCAAGGAAGCAAAAACAATCTTTCTCGGATACACGGCGGCAACTTACACCAAGTGCACGTGAATTAGAGAAAGTCACATCTTTCATCCGGACATATGCTCCATGAGCGGGTCATGAAGATAATGCTTAGAAAAGTTTCCAGTACTAGCTGGATGTTCAACATAATCATGGAGAGGTTAAATATATTGCTGATGGGCTCAACAACAACTCATCCTGGTTTCCATGAAGAAGGAGTTCCATAATTATGTGAACGAGTGATAGCACTAGTCAGACCCAAACGATATAATGGTGTATGCTCGAGGAAAATCCACGAGTAAGACAACACTACGAACATCGTTGGTTCGGATTTGATTTGACGATAGCCCATACTCAAATCAAAGGTTTGGGTAAGATAATAGATCGAACAATTGATCACAAGGACCAATTGATGAAGATATCATCTTTCTTCAACACACACTACACAAGAATATCCCTTTGGAACGAACTAAGTCGGGCAAGCTTCCATCTTCCAACTTTCCAAGTTGTTGTTCAGCTTAGCCAACTAGCTCAGGGGTATCCCACACAGATTCTTGGAGAAGGGGTGGTTTACAAGGATAAACCAACTTGATCACGAGCTCAACATAGCGGTCGGGTGACGACCCGGTGATACTTCCGAGAAGATAATCGGAAAATCACAACCACCGATATGCGATTAGGCTCAAGAACAATCTTGCTTTTCAGGGCAAGACGATATGATCAACAGAGCGAGGGATTGGCACAATCCTAACTCATTGATCGAAGGGTGCACCGGAAATAAGGACTAGATAGCACGATCAGTCTTAGAATGATGATTCAAGAACCAACAGGCTAAGAATGAAATTATTGTCCTTTAACTACCAAACAACGAGGTTGCTGGGAGTATGGATTTCACACATCACAATTCATTTGTCGGTATTCCGGTTGCATCAACACGAGGGCCGAGGAATGACTAATGATGGTGAGAAGTATCACTACGTCAAAATTCATGAGAGTTGGTGCAGTTCTCATGACAATTCTGACATAAAGGGGGTAATACTCCAAGGTAGAACAGAACCAAAAGCTGGATTGGCATCTGATCTGCGGAATACAACTACTTTGACCCAATCCTAGATATGGATGAGGTACTGGAGTTTGTTTCTCCAAGTCATTCAGGACAGAATGGCTTGACGGACCACAAGAGTAATAGGCATCGACAAACGCACGCACGCATACTCTTGACTATCAATTGATAGACGAAGGTCAGTAGACAACTAAAGAGGGACAACTCAAAGGAACATATAACTTTCTGAGTTGTGGATGCATAGATTAGTATGTCGAACCAAGTTCAACATAATTCCTCCGGATAACCCATGCAGAAAGGTAGAACTGGCAGAATCACAATATATAATGGAGAACTCATCAAGAGCACTCTGGTTGTGATCGTTCAGTTCAACGAGGAACTTCTGCCATAAGTAGTTCATGGTATTTGGAAGAAGAAGATACCACGGACTTCAAGGACTATCGCAAAGGTTACTAATAACCTAAGGGAACTAGCAAACACTATCGACATGAAGTAAGTAGGGTGAATCTCGGGTTTAAGAAGCCCGGAATGGAATACCTACTAACTAAGTGGCATCAAGGGATGCTTACGAGAATGATGGCCAGAATCATCACACTGGGACACAATCATGGCTAAATTACTAGATGATCCCCTAAGACACCTAGGGTCATAATACCAACTCCAACATATATGTCAAGGCAATAAAGTACCTCAACTCACTGATTTGTGTGATTAATCTGACCATAGGCACATCGGAAACAGGAGGAAGGGATTTGCAAATGCATCAGACTCTTTGGAAACCTGGGATGACTCGGACAGCATAACGGCTGTAAATGCTTAGAAAAGATTTGAGACATTCACAAAAATGGTGGCATAACCACTCAGAAGCACAATATCAAGGTTTCGAGATCAACAGTTAACGTACGGAAGTAGTAGAAACTAAACTCAAGCTTAAATCCAACAATCTTATAAGTCTACGGATTAGTAACACATGATCCTGATAGAAAGAAGAGATAGCCTAGTTCTTAATCCCCGTCGGAAAGATAGGATGACTCAGATCAGAAGGGCATAAGGTATAAAGAGTAAAAAGAGCCTTACGTTCCATCCCACAATCAATTCCCTTATATAACTAAAGAATTTCTAGACTCCACTTCGACCAGTTTGGCTTGGTAATCCTACAGGCAGTCAAGCTCTGATACCAACGCTGTCAGGACCCCGACTCAATGCCACATCGATCTAGCATGTAACACCCCATATCACCTTGCGGCCTCACGCACGGTATTCCCACGGGTGTCGCCTTACCTTTGCCCAGGACCGTTTGCGTCTTTTGGCACACGTATATGATAGTGTCGCTAGCATCCATATGGTAAGGAGCCCGGGCTGACATGGCTAGTCGTAAACCCAAAGTGGCACAAACTTACAGGGACAGGCATCCATGACCCAACATCGAACGTGTCGGTCATCAGTGAGTAAATCCAGGCTGTAGCACTGGGCTAGCAGGACTCCGGTGAACCGGGCTGTAGCGGGCTAACAGGACTCCGGTATTCATCGCGTGACATTTCCCCGAAGGGACAGACACAGGAACGAAGAAGGACACATGCCGCCCAGCCTAAGTGTTCCGGAGCAGTAGCAAGCTACCATGGCTCAGTGGAAACACTAGGAGACATTTCCCGGTAAGAGAGGCTACTAAGGATAAACAACTAGATAGTCAGATCCCACACATACCAAGCATTTCAACAACATACACACAATATGCTCGATATGTGCAGATACAACATGGCATCACAACATGACTCTACAACTCAAGTAATTATTCAATAGGCTCCGAGGAGCGAGATATTACAAACATGGGTCTCATGACCCAACAATCAGAGCATACAAGTCAAGCACCAATGGAAGCTATCATGTCTGAGTACAGACATCTATAAATGGAAAAGGCTGAGAATCCTGACTATCTACCAAATCCTGCCGAGGGCACAAGATCGTAGCTGAGGTAACAAGCTAAACGTCGAAGTCCACGCGGAACTACTAGTGAGACTGAAGTCTCTCTGCAAAAACATAAAATAGGCAAACGTGAGTACAAATGTACCCAGCAAGACTTACATCAGATCTATCTACATATGCATCATTATCAACAAAGGGGGTGGTGGAGTTTAACTGCAGCAAGCCAGCTTTGACTCGGTGGCTAACCTGAACTACGACTGCAAGTAACTCTTTTGAGGTGGCGCACACGAGTCCACATATTCACCATATCAATACACCACTATGGATCCGCTCCCGTCTCCCTACGAGAACGCCATACATAGCACTCACGCTTATCTTGCGTATTTTAGAGTATCCACTTTCACTTGTCTATGAACTATGCAAGGGGTCCAAGTTTCCATATCCGAGGAATCCGGCTATTCGAATAGATGATGTTAACCCTGCAGGGGTGTACTTCTTCACACACGCTTTCGCCACTTATCGCCCTGTACACGTCATGTACCTCGGCAACCTTCAAGCGGAAGCCGGGCGAGGGAGTCGGCCACGACCTGACTAACCGAACAAGTCTCTAGTCCAGGTTTATCGCCTATTCGGGTTCCATCCGCAAGGAGATCCGCCCGGGGTGTCGCTCACGTCCCCAAACGATGTGTGCAGGGTTCCCAAGCCCACCAACCGGGTGCCACTTGGTACACCGTGCCACTGTGCCTAGTCTGTCCCAAGCCCACCTGTACCGGGTGCCACTTGGTAGACTACTAACACTACCTACAAACACCAGAAACTAGTTGCAACTCCTGGACAGAGATCAAGTTGATTAATAAGTCGAGAGAGCTTGGAGCGCCCGGAGCCCAATGTGTGGTAGTAGCTGTTCATGGATCACAAACACAGAACTCAGTTCCTGAGGACGGCTGCAATGAGACAACCCACCATGTACTCCTACATGGCCTCTCACCGCTACCTTTACCAAATCGTGTTCACACACTTAGCACTCAACAGTAGGACATGTTCACACACCTCTGATTCATCCCCGATGAATCAGACCTGACTCAACTCTAAGCAGTAGCAGGCATGACAAACAAGCATGAATGAGTAGGCACATCAGGGCTCAAACAACTCCTACTCATGCTAGTGGGTTTCATCTATTTACTGTGGCAATGACAGGTCATGCAGAGGATAAAGGGGTTCAGCTACCGCAGCAAGTAACAAATATGTCGTTGTTGTCCTAATGCAGTAAAAGAGAGCAGGAGCGAGAGAGTGGGATTTTATCGGAATGAACAAGGGGGTTTTGCTTGCCTGGCACTTTTGAAGATAATAAAGCTCTTCGTCGGTGTCATCGATCACATCGCCGGTACACGTCTATCGAGAGGGGACAATTACCGGCAAACAAGGAAAAACACAATCAATGCAATGCGACAATATGATGCATGCTATGACATGGCAATATGAATGTGTTTTGGGCTAATGCACCTAGCTATGATTTAAATGAACTTGGTTTGAATACATGATTCAAATTCCAACTCCATATATGATTATTTAAATGCCCTTAATTTGTTTTGTCCAAAACAGAGGACAAACATTGTTCACACATGCATGAAAATGGTACAGATGGATTCCTTGAATTTTTCTGATAATTTTTCATATATAAATTATTTCATTTGGAGCTACGGTTGAATTTCTATGAATTTTAGAAGTTTATACAATTTTCTGGAATTTTCTGAATTACTGCGTCAGCCTGACGTCAGTGTGACGTCAGCAGGTCAACAGGGACTGGTCCGGGTCAAACCTGACCAGTGGAGCCCACTGGTCAGTGACTCAGGTGACTAACAAAGTTAATTAACTCTAACTAATCAAATTAATAGCCACGGGGCCCACTGTCAGTGTCAGCAGGGGTTAATTAGTTTAACTAATTCGATTAGTGCTAATCCTAATTAGCTAACAGGGCTGGGCCCACCTGTCATGGACACAGGGGGGGTCCCGCCGTGGTTAGAGTGGGTCAAACCCACCGGCGACATGACGCCGGCGAGGCCCGAGACGGCGGCGCGAATCGGAAATGCGCTACAGGGCACGGGCGAGGCCGTGCTTGGGCTCGTTGGAGAGCCCTTGCTGGTGCGCATCGAACGGTGGTGGTGGCCGTGCCTGTGGTGGCCGGTACCGACGACGGCGAGCTCGTGAGCGGTGGCCGGAGTTCGGGTGCGGTCGGGTTCGGCGCTGCTGCTCACAGACGAGGGAGCTGAGGCGCTGGAGGGGCTCTACGGGTCGCGGCTAGCGCAACGGGTGCACGCCCGTGACCGAATGGTCACCGGGGTTTCGCCGGCGACGATCCCATGCGGCGGCGGCTGCTGTTAGCAAGGGGGCGGCGGCTACGGCAAACAAACGAAGGCGGGATTAGGGGGAAGAGGACCGGGGGCTCACAGCGGTGCCGACGGAACGCTCGGCGAGGTCGGCGACGGTCCGGAGCCGACGAATTTGACGGTGATGGCCGGCGGGTCCGAGGTAGAAGACGACGGCGATGGCGACGAAGCAAAGCCCTCCGGCTCGTTTCCTTCGGCTTGGGGATGTGGTGCTCGATTGCGGAGCTGCTGGGCACGGCCACGGGACGAGGGGTGGCCGGTGGTCATGGCTACGGCGAGCGGCGCTCTCAGGTGCGTTCGGTGACAAAAGGGAGGGAGAGCAGAGGAGGAGGAGGGGGTCCAGAGAGCGAGGGAGAAGTGAGAGGGGGTCGGGGAGGCGCGTGGCGTCACCGGGGCGTCCAGGCGGAGGAGAAGGCAGGCAGGCAGGGAGGAGGTGGCCGGGGCGCGTGGCCGCGCGCGCCGGGCGCGTGCTCATCCTCCTGGCAGAGGAGGAAGGCGACAGAGAAGGAGGCGGTGGTGGGCTGGGCCGGCTTCTGCAGCAGGCCGCACAGGTGAGTGGGCCTCAGGTAAGCGTCAGGTAAGTTCCTGCTCTTTTTTTTAATTTTTCTGTTCTGTTTGTTTTATTAATTTATTTTGCCACTGTTTTGAATTTAAAATAATTCAAACAATGCCAAAAGCTCCTTTGATTTTTTTATATTGTTAGATGGACTTTTCCAAAAGCTTATAAAATATTTCAGGGGTACTTGAAATTATATTCTAATTATATGAATATAATTGAAATTCAAATAGCTAATGATTTAAATTCAAAGTCCCAAAAATAAATCCTTAAAAATGTTCAATATTTTGGTTGGGACCAGAACCCTTGCCAAAAATTATCAAACATTTAAGAAGAGCATTTTGGAACAATGAATGAGATTTTTAGGGTTTTTGCCCTTCTTTTTTTATGGTTTTGAGGCTTCCAATATTCCTCAATTCAAGTTTCGAAAATATAGACATGATGCACACATGAAGCTAGCCTAGAGCACTACTAGCAGCTAGGGATGTGACAGGTGCACCCTCCACTTCAAGTACGACGGCGCAGCGACCCTTTTCATGAGGGTGTTCGGGGAAGACGGTCGCCGTGCCGGATGCTGCCCTGAAGATGACGACGATGGTGGTGAGGTGCTTGTCCTTGGCGATGGCCATGACGAACACGAGGGTGACCTCGCCCTCGGTGGCGGCGGCGGCTCGCCTAGCTATGGCAGCTCCGGCGAAAGCTCCAGCAGCGGTGGCTATGACCAACCGCCACACCGTCGGGCTCGCTTAGAGGACGGTGGCGGGTCATTCCATCATCGCGCCCAGGTGAAGCGCGAGGACTGTTCTGGCTGAGTACGAGGGGCTGATCCTCGTGAGCAGCCGCGTCATAGGAGCCACTTTTGCTTGTCCTCTCCTTCCCTTTCCCCTGCATTGTCAGAAACGGATATGGGGCCCTGCGAGGGTGTGTAATGAACCATGGTGCTTATATTGCTTTTGTGGTGTGTTTATTGCTTCCAGGTTGTGTTGTGAGATCTATGCCTTATACGGGTGTAGAGGGATAACTTAGCTCGATGCATCCGGGGTAGCTTTGTCCTCACAAGGGCACACGTCTCTGGGCACCTGGTGGGGATTCCACACTGTTGATTCGGGTGACATCGCGAAACTGAAAAAATTCGTTAAGAAATCCTTAACCCTTCTTGCGCGAGGCCTCGGGTATGGGCTGGTTATGGCCAAACGCACCGCGTCGCGGTACCCGTGGGGCACGGACTAAAAGGGGATGCGTCGATCACAAGCACAGACGGGAATGCCTCACATGGACCAGGGGAGTGCACATGCGCATACCACCTCTCCAGCCCCCCTGGCGGGGCGTGCGAGGGAGAGCGTCGGGCAACTGCCGCCCTCCCTGGCAAAAAACAAAGAATCGGGGGAAGAATCAGAAAGAAGAGGGGGTTCAACCAAACCATCGAGAAATGCCAAAACTCCAAATTTCGTTAAAGGAAAAAGGGGCAAGCCAACTACAGAAAGCAAATGAACAGCCGCGTCCGGCACCTAGTCTAGTCTTCTCACTAGCGTGGAGCTAAGTGCTGCCACTAGGACATGGGAGGGAGCCCTCGAGGCCTGAGGGCAGCAATTCGGAGACTCCGGGGCGTGTACAGCCCCACTCATTATTACGTGAGAGTGTCACGAGCGGAGACCTTCACAGGCACTTGGCCTTGCTTCATGGGTAGAACTTCTGGAGGTGCTGGATGTTCCAGGTGTTCTGGATGGGGATCCCGTCCTACATCTCCAGGCGCGCGGCGCCAGGCCTGGAGACGCGGGCAATCCTAAATGGGCCCTCCCACATGGGTGAGAGCTTATGCAGCCCTTCCCTGGAGAGCACCCGCCTTAGGACGAGATCACCCACCTCGAGCGTCCTGGAGGCGACGCTGCGACAGTGGTACCGTCGCAGCGCCTGCTGGTATCATGCTGCTCGGAGCGAGGCTTCACGGTGGTGTTCCTCCCCCAGCACAAGGTCCATCCCTCGCATGGCGTCCTGCTGCATCTCATCAAACGCCAGGACCTGCGCGGAGTGATGCCTGACCTCATGAGGGAGAATCGCTTCTGCTCCATAGACGAGGAAGAACAGGGTCTCGCCTATTGGCTTGGTAGCGGTGGTGTGGATGCACCATAGCATAGACTGGAGCTCGTCGTGCCAGCCCCTGCCGCAGGCTTCTAGCTTCTCCTTGAAGGTCCGAGTCTTGAGGGATCTCAAGACCTCGCCGTTGGCGCGCTCAGCTTGGCCATTGCTCTTGGGGTGTGCCACTAAGGCGTAGCAAATCTGCGTTACAAGGTTATCACAATAGGTCTTGAAGAGATTGCTAGTGAACTATGAGTCATTGTCGATGATGATGCAGTTAGGGACCCCGAACCGGCTCATGAGGCCCTTGATGAACTTAACTTCTGAACCGGCCGGGATGGTGCGGATGGCTTCCACCTCTGCCCATTTGGTGAACTTGTCAATGGCGACATAGAGGTAGCGGTAGCCCCCGGGAGCTCGTGGGAACGGACCCAGCATGTCCAGCCCCCATACCGCGAATGGCCACGGGAGAGGGATAGTCTGGAGGCCCTAGGCTGGTTGGTGGATTTGCTTGGCATGGAACTGGCAGGCCTCACAGGACATTACCAGCTCGGTCTGGTCGCTGAGTGCCGTCGGCCAGTAGAACCCGCTGCGGAGCGCCTTGCCAACCAGGGTACACCAAGATGAGTGATGCTCGCAGTGTCCATCGTTTATGTGAGACAGTAGCTCGTTCCCCTGCTCCCTGGAGATGCATCGGAAGGAAACATCATTTGGTCGTTTTCTATACAGCTCACCGTCCTGGATGCAGTATGCTGTAGCCTGCCAGGCCACACGCACCGCATCCTCCTCCTTCTCCGGCAGCATCCCATGCAACACATATGCCTTGAACTCCTCGGTCCAGCACACCTCCTGGGGCTCAAGCACTAGGAGTAGACATGCTCCTGAGGTCGGACCGCAAGCGGGGAGCCCCCGAGGCTGGTGGCTGGGGGAGTTCCTCTCGAGATGATGTAGTCTCCGCGGCCACGGGGGTTGCCGAAGGCTTGAAGAGTCACTCTTCGAAGATACCAGGTTCTTGGGGTAGACGCCTTGACGCCTTCTTGGCGATCTCGTTGGCCTCCTTGTTGGTGCCGCGTGGCACATGTTGTAGCTCTAGGCCTAGGAATTGCCTCTCCATCTTGCGCACCTCTGCGAGGTATGCCTCCATACACTCGTCCCTTGGTTCGTACACCTTGTTGGAGAAGTTGACGAGGAGCTGCGAGTCACCCTTGATGGTGAGACGCTTCACCCTCAAGGATGCGGCGGCCTTGAGGCCGGTGATCAACCCTTCGTATTCTGCGATGTTGTTGGAGACCTTCTCACCCTGCTAGAAGCAGAGCTGCACGGCATAGTATAGCTTGTCTTGGGTGGGTGAGATGAGCATAGCGCCAGCCCCCGTGCCTTGTCATGCGAAAGCGCCATCGAAGTACATGACCCAGCCATCCTGTGCTTCATGTCCCGGCGAGAGGGATCGGCTCTCACCTCTTCGGGCTCCGGAGCGTCGGTCCATTCTGCAATGAAGTCGACAAGCGCGGCTCCCTTGATAACCCTGGTCGTGCCGAACTCCAACTGAAATGCTTGCAGTTCAATGTTCCATTCAGCGACTCCCCCCGCGGCATTGTGGCTTCGGAGCACCCTCTCTAGGGGGTAGGTTGAGACGACCTTGATTGGGTGGCCTTGGAAATAATGGCGTAGCTTGTGTGAGGCCACCTGGAGTGCGAGTAAGAGCTTCTGTGACATTGGGTACCGTGCTCTCGCATCCTGTAGCACAATACTGACAAAGTATATTGGGTGCTCGACGAGGGCGGGAGCGTCGATGGAGCCTGTGTCCTCTGGAGGTTGTGGTGCCTTCTGAGGTGGGGGGACCTCAGGGGCCCGGTCACCCATCGGGGCCTCCTCAGGCCCGAGAGCGTCGTCTTGCAAGGCCTGATCGTCAGCTGAAGCCGTCGTGGCTTCGGTGGCGCTGCCTTGGTGCCGCATCATACCCGCCAAAGGTGCAGCGTTCCTCGACGGGCTCTTGGCCTGGCACTCCCCATGGACAGCCACAAGCGCCGCGCTGGCAGAGTGGGGCGTGGCACCAGGTAGAGCACTAGGGGCTCGAAGGGGCGAGGCGCGACCATCACTGGTGGGCTGGTCAAGTGTGTCTTGAGGTCTTGGAACGCCAGATCGGCCTCTAGGGTCCATTCGAACGGGCCCTTCTTCTTCATCAACTTGAAGAATGGCAGAGCGCGCTCTCCCAACTTGGAGATGAAGCGCCCAGCGAGGTCACGCAGCCTATAAGTTTCTACATTTCCTTGAGAGTTTGCGATGGGCTCATGTCTTCTATTGCTTTGACCTTCTCGGGGTTAGCCTTGATCCCCCTGTGAGACACGAGGAAACCTAGTAGCTTGCCGGAGGGGACACCGAACACACACTTCTTCCGGTTGAGCTGCAAATCCACCTAGCGCAGGCTAGCAAAGGTCTCCTCCAGGTCCTGAATCAGGGTTCTTGCCTCCCTAGATTTTACCACGATGTCGTCAACATAGGCTTCGGTGTTTCTCTCGAGCTGCTGACCCAGGGCGATGTGCATCAGCCGCTGGAAGGTCGCCCCGGCGTTGCGCATTCCAAATGGCATATAGGTGTAGCAGTACACCCCATACGGGGTCAGGAAGGCGGTCTTCTCTACATCCTCCACTGCCATCTTGATCTTGTGGTAGCCTGAGAACGCATCCAGGAAGCACAGCAGGTCACACTCGATGGTGGGGTCGACGATCTGGTCGATGCAAGGAAGCGGGAATGGCTCTTAGGGACAGGCCTTGTTGAGGTTGGTGAAGTCGACGCACATGCGTTCCTTCCCGCCTTTCTTTGGCACGACGACAGGGTTCGCCAGTCACTCCGGGTATCGGACCTCGCGAATGACACCTGCCGCCTCTAGCTTGTGAGTTTCCTAGATGATGAAAGACTGCTTCTCCGTAGACTGTCGCCGCACCTTCTACTTGACATGGTGCACATTGGGGCACACCCTTAAGTGTCAAGACCGGTTTTCCAATAAAATATTTATTGAAAAATCGACCATTTTATCATACCAGTATAAAAAAATCCTCCTTACTGGTAGAAAAATCCTTGATACAGAAAACCAGAAGTACTAAATATTATACAGGGTTGAGCTGAAGTACTAATATTATACAGGGTTGAGCTGAGGCTGCTCAACAAGTTATTACAAGCACGCCGATATTACACATAAAGGCGAAAATGACACAAAGGGTATGGTGGCATAACTACTAACTCGTAATAGAAGTGGTGGTGGATATGTCCCAGAGAAGTGGGTGACATGACTCCAAAATCTTACAGCTCATCAAGCGCTGGAGTGAGGATGAATGATTTTACTAGGGTAGCGGAAGCGTATATAATACAAGTGACCAACTCCAGGATCGCACGGGACTGACTGGGACTCCTCTAGGCGTCAGACTCGCTATCGTACTCTTCATCCATCAGATCGCCTTCATCAACATCTGGCCAAATCAACAAGCCAGGTGAGTACTTTGAATGTACTCGCAAGACAGTTTGGACATAAGATATAACAAATGCAAACATGATGCATATGAGCAGACTAGTAATGCGCACTCGGATAATAAATTTGCAATACATGTTAAATAAAAAGGAAGTCGGGCGGTAGTCCTCCCGAAATCCCAATAAAATAGCTGAAGACCGATCGGGTGTTTGAAGCGACGCCTCTAAAGGCAAAATAAATCAACATGCCGCAGTCGGGCGTCGGGGCGACACCACATAAAGGGCTTATATTGAAACGTAGATGACAGTACATGCCACAGTCGGACGTCTAAGCGGCATCTCAAAAACGGCTTATAATGAAAGTAAATAACTCGGATTCCACAGTCGGACGTCTGAGCGACATCACATAAAGGGCTTATATCAAAATTAAATAACAAGAATGCCACAGTCGGACGTCTGAGCGACATCACATAAAGGGCTTATATCAAAAGTAAATAACAAGAATGCCACAGTCGGACGTTTGAGCGACATCACATAAAGGGCTTATATCAAAAGTAAATAACAAGAATGCAACAGTCGGACGTCTGAGCGACATCACATAAAGGGCTTATATCTCATCATTCGAATTCAAGTAGCTCATGAAGGTAACATCATTCCACGGAATACTCGATACATGATAATAAACCGGTTAGTCCATCCACAGGAATAACATTCAGCCGGGTTTACCACTCTCAGTTTCGTGCTTATTCTTCGGAGACTGTCACTGGGGCTGGCACTGAGATTTACACTGAGACTGACACAGACACTGAGATGTTATTCAAGTCCTTGACCATGGACATGGTTACTCGAATGGTTATGACTCTGCAGAGTTTGTACTCTTTAACCACAGCCAACGGATTTCAATAGTCACAAAGGACTAGTTCCGTTTACGGTATTTTAGGAGAAGCACATCTAACCAGTACACACCCATTCCACATTCTGCTGCCGGGAATCACCCTAGGCAACGTTCAAGAAAAACTCTAAGACGGGGAGGCTACAACCTCGAATAGCATGGGATCAAATTTATATCATGCGCTCTAAGGGGTTACCCCCTCTCGGTCCCAACCGGAAACACCCATGCCCCCTGACCAGATGACGAGCTTTAATCCAGGGCCATGGAATCCTCATCACGGCCCCTCTATTTGGTGTGTACAAGGAAAGAGGTTTGCAACTTACTAAATCGTATTCTTTGTAGAAAACATGTGGTAGCACGGAAGGGGACGAACGGGAACAAGACTTGCTCCACGTTAATACTGGAGTTAAATAGTTGATATAAAACTGGCATGCTTCAACAATACCATCTTGCAACCTATCATGCCACCACATGATCAGGTTATCTCACCATCATTAGAACACATCAAATTTCGAAGCTCACTTGCAGCTTGCTTGCATGAAATATAACATTCACAAATGCTTATATAAATGTGTCATGAGAAAACCACTTAAGCAATCATGAAAAACACTCGTCATATCAAAGGTTCAAACATGCTTGCCTGGTTCGGAGTAGTCGGAGTCTAGCTCGGCGAAGTTTGCGGCTCCGTCACCTCCTTCGGTATGTATGTTATAAAAGAAATCCGATACTAAAATAAATACCGTGCGTGCATAAAATTGTTCCAAATATTTTTCAAATAAATATGATACGAAAACTGGGTAGAAAAATAAAGATGTCAGAAAAAGAATCAGCTCAAAATCATCTTTTGTTTAAAAGTTATAAAGGTTTTAGTCCATGGACTAATCTGTGATGAAATAGAAACTTTCCAGGGGCTAGTTTAGAAAAACAGAAAACGCTTCAGTTGGAATACGCCTTCTAGAGGGGAAAACGTATCCGGGCCGAAGGTGCCAACGGAAAACGGTTCGAAGGGGGAGGGGGAGGCTGACAAGGGGGTCCCACCCGTCAGGTTTGAAATTCAGAAAAGAGTCCCACCAGCGCCCGAGGCTCACGGTGGTCGTCGGCGTCAATCCACGGCGAGGTAGTGGGAGTGGAAGGTACCTATGGACTCACGGAGTTCTCCCGCTTCTGTGGGTGGTGGAGTTGGTCGTCGGCGAGCACCACGTCGATGGCGGCCTCCACTCCGGCGGACGGTGGTTCGATCGAGGATGATTCTCTCCGAAGGGAGCTGCAAACTCCAAATTGAAGCGCGGGTCAGGCAAGCGGGTGCACTAGGATGCTACTTGCACAGTTTGGGGAGCGGGGGTGCACTCACTAGAGAGAATCTTGCCAGAGCCCGAAGCGGATCGGGGCAGCCGGAGTCAGGGAAGAAGGCCTCCTCGAGGTCCTCCTAGCGGCTGGGCGCAGTTCTGGTGAGGTGGAGGAGTGGTGCTGGGTAGAAGGCGAGCTCGGGGCCTCCATTTATAGCCGGCCTGAGGCGGCTGCCGAGAACGGGATCACTCCGGCGAGCGATTACGGCGAGGCAGTGGTCGGGCTGGAGGTTTAGGTAACTGGGCATCTTTTGATTGGTCCACTGGCTCCATTCAACAGCTAAGCTTGATCGGATCTGGCCTGCTCCCGTGGCTTCGACGAAATGGAGCTCACGAGCTCGTCGGCGGCAGAGGGTGTGCTCTGCGCCTCTCAGGCCACGGCGATGGTTCTGCAGCGCGCCCAGAGAAGAGGACGGCGATGCGGAGGCTCCTGGTGGTGTGGGTGGTGTGGGCGGTGCTGGCCGGTGCCGTACTGCAGGGCTGGCCCCTGCTGGCCGCCACGGGCGGTTCTGCCACCGCGGGAGGCACCGGAGTTGGCGTGACACGTCGCCACCGACGCTCGCGGCCGACCAAACAACCGTGCAGCGCACTGGATAACAAGGGGAACAGGGAGCAAGAGGCCAGTGCGAGCACTAGCGAGATTGACGCCAAGCTCTGAAGAAAACGACACTGACGACTGAAGCTTAACACTGAAACTCTGAATTTGAACAGGAACAGTGCACACCAGTTGTTCGACGAAATGTTTGGCGCACGTGGAAATTTTTTCTTGAGCTGAAACTTGGTGAGATGGCCTCTTGATGCATCCAGAGACTGCCTGAATTTTCTCAAAAATTTTGGAAAAGGAAAAGAATGAATTTCACCAAAAACGGAAATCTGGTCCAAACTTGCAGCAAGTAAATTTTGAAAAATTTGAACTGTGGACCAGCAGATCTTGATGGATCTAGGTTGAGGGTACTAAGGAGTAGCTAGGGTAAGTTACTTGGGCTTAGAAACTTAAGGAATCTGGTACCTCCTTTGTAAATCCCAGGAGTCCAAAATAAATTACAGAAAAAGGTTTGAGGATAAAATAAATATAAATATAATCTAAAAGAGGTTGATACTTGCTGGAATTGGATGCTTGGCTTGACCCAAAGTAGGGAGGTGGGTTTTGGAAGAAAGTTTTCTACATAGGCCATGGAAAGAGAGTACTTTTTGAATGGGGAAAAATTCATAATTTATAGGAATTCTTTTTAATAAAAACGAATTGTAAAAACCTTCCAAAATTATTTGCGTTGAGCCAACACAAGATGAAAAATCTTCAAGACCAACAATCAAGGTTGGGAAGAACCCATAAAAATACTTGTCATAAAAGAATTTTTTTGAGAAGGAGTGTCTTTTAGAAAAAAATTAAATAACCTCCTTCTAATTAATTAAAGAATTTGATAAAAACCAAATCAAAATTTTTGGAGTGTTACAACACCTACCCCCTTAGGAAAAATCTGGTCCCTGAGATTTCAGCTGATCCTCAAATAGGTGTGGGTACTCTGCCCGAAGGAAATCCTCTCTTTCCCATGTTGCTTCATCCTCGGTGTGATTACTCCACTGGACCTTGAAAAACTTAATTGTTTTCTGACGGGTCCTTCTTTCAGCCTCCTCCAATATTTTTATTGGACGTTCCGTGTAGGTGACGTATGGTTGCATGTCAATGTTCTCGTGAGATACATGCTTTTCTAGGTTGCTTACACATTTCCTCAACTGTGAGACGTGGAACACGTCGTGGACGTCTGACAGTTCTTTGGGTAGGTCTAGCTGGTAGGCCACTGTGCCTCTTGGTGCAATCACACAGAAGGGTCCAATAAACCGTGGTGCTAGCTTTCCTTTGACTTTGAATCGTTGCAGGCCCCTCATAGGAGATACTCGTAGATACACATATTCACCGGGTTCAAAGCTGACTTCACGATGTTTTTGATCGTAATAACTCTTTCATCGGCTCTGGGATGTCTTGAGTTGATCCCTGATTAGTCTAACTTTCTCCTCAGCTTCCTTGAGCATGTCTGGGCCGAAGATACGACTGTCTCCTGTTTCTGACCAATTTAATGGGGTACGGCATCTTCGCCCGTACAAGGCTTCAAAAGGTGCCATTTGTAGACTGGCTTGGTAACTGTTGTTGTATGCGAACTCGGCATACGGCAAGCTTTCTTCCCAACTGGTTCCATAGGTGAGAACACATGCTCTCAGCATGTCCTCTAGAATTTGGTTCACACGTTCAGTTTGTCCTCCAGTCTGGGGGTGGTATGCTGTGCTGAATACTAGTTGAGTTCCCAGAGCTTGTTGTAAATGATCCCAAAATCTAGAGACGAATTGAGTGCCTCTGTCGGATATTATAGTCTTCGGAATTCCAGGTAGACAAACTATACAGGAGAGATAAAGTTTGGCAAGCTTCAGAGAGGTGTGGGTTGTCTTTACTGGGATGAAATGTGCCACCTTAGTTAATCTATCTGTGATGACCCATATGGCATCATTTCCGTGTTGTGACCGAGGTAGTCCGACAATAAAATCCATTCCAATTTCGTCCCATTTCCACTCACGTATCCTGTTTGGCTGTAATAGTCCTGCTAGTTTTTGGTGTTCGACTTTAATGGGCTGACATGAATCACAACATGCAATGAATGTGGCTATATCCCTCTTCATACCGTGCCACCAAAAAATTCCTGAATGTCCTTGTACATTTTGGTTCCTCCAGGGTGGATTGAATATGGAGCGGTGTGGCCTTCGGCTAGAATTTGCTGTTTAAGGTCCTCTATATTTGGTACGCATAGTCTGTCTCAGTACCATAATATTCCCTTATCATGTACGACGAATTCTGAAGCCTTGCCCAGACTCACTTTTCTTTTTATGCCTTCGATGCTGGGGTGTCCATGCCGAGCCTTCTTAATCTGTTTCATTGGGGTGGGCTGTATTTCCAAATTTGACACATTGCCTTTAGTGACCATCACCAAGTTGAGTTTGGCGAACTCCTGCTAAAATTCAGGTCTCAAGTTCTGTAGACTGTCGTTGCCTGAGATGGGGTTTCGACTAAGAGCATCTGCCACTACATTCGCCTTTCCTGGATGGTAGTCAATGCCAACATCATAATCTTTCACTAATACCAACCAGCGCCGTTGTCGTGAATTGAGTTCTGGTTGTGTGAAAATATATTTGAGGCTTTTATGGTCCGTATATATTTCACAACGATTTCCAAGCAAAAGTGCCTCCACTCTTTGAGTGCATGAATGACTGCTACCAATTCCAAGTCATGAGTAAGATAATTTTCTTCATGCTTTCATAGTTGCGTGGAAGCGTATGCGACTACTTTGCCTTCTTGCATTAGTACGCATCCGAGGCCCTTCCGGGATGCGCCACAATATACATCAAAACTTTTGTGTATGTCTGGTACAACCAATACGGGTGCTGTTTTTAACTTCCTTTTGATTTCTTGGAAACTTTTCTCGCAAGCTTTAGTCCATAGAAATTTCTTATCCTTCTTGAGTAACTGTGTCATTGGTTTTGCTATGGTGGAGAACCCCTCAATAATCCTTCGGTAATATCCAGCCATTCCCAGGAAACTTCGTACATCAGTTACGTTGGCTGGTGGTTTACAGGCAAGTACGGCCTTGACTTTTTCTGGGTCCATGGCAACACCTTCTTGGGTCAATACGTGGCCTAGAAAACCAACCTGTCTTAACCAAAATTCACATTTGCTGAATTTGGCGTATAATTGATGTTTCCTTAATTCTCCCAGTACAATTCTAAGATGTTCAGCATGTTCTTCTGGTGTCTTAGAGTATACCAGAATATCATCAATGAACACCACAACAAATTTGTCCATAAATTTCATAAACACTTTGTTCATGAGGTGGACAAAATATGCGGGGGCGTTTGTCAGTCCAAACGGCATTACTGTAAATTCATATAATCCGTATCTGGAGGTGAATGCTTTCTTAGGGATATCTTCTGTCCGTACTTTTAATTGATGATACCCCGACCTTAAATCAACTTTTGAGAAAACCTTGGCTTGTGCAAGCTGGTCAAATAAATCAGTTATCCGTGGCATCGGATATTTGTTCTTGATGGTGACCATGTTGAGTGCTCGATAGTCTATACATAATCTCAGTGTCCCATCCTTTTCTTGGCAAATAATACTGGTGAACCCCAAGGTGAGGAGCTGGCCCATATAAACCCTTTGTCCAGTAATTCTTTTATTTTCTTCTTTAATTCTACCAACTTGGAGGGTGCCATTCTATAGGGTTTCTTGTAAATGGGGGTGGTTCCAGGTGCTAGTTCAATGATGAACTCTATTTCCCGGTCTGGTGGCATGCCTGGTAGTTCTTTGGGAAATACGTCAGGGAACTCACACACCACTTGAACTTTTCTTAACTCTGAAATGTCCACCTTGTTCAACCTTGGTTGCCGTGATATTGGTCTTTCTTCAGCTGCAATTTTTATCGTCTTCCCGTGATGATGAGTAAGAATTACAGTCCGATTGAAGCAGTCAATAGATCCCTTGTTGGTCGTTAACCAGTCCTTTCCTAGGATGACATCTAGTCCCTTATTTTCCAATACAATGAGGTTTGCCCAAAACTTTAGTCCCTCAATCTCAATAACCACACCTTGGCAGTAACTCTGAGTGATTTGCTTAATCCCGAGGGACTTGATGGTCATGGATTTTTCCAAGGGAAGCATCGAAAAATCATGTTGCAAAGCAAATTTCTTTGAAATGAACGAGTGAGAAGCTCCAGAATCAAACAAAACCGTGGTAGGTATTGTGTTGACAGGGAACATACCGAGTACGATATCCGGGGCATTCTATGCTTCCTCCTTGGTCACATGGTTCAAGTGACCCTTCTTGTGATTGTTATTGGGGTTGAAGTTGTTACGCTTGGGTGTTGAATTATTTCCACTGTTGTTCGGCTTGGGGGCCGAGTTTCTTGGCTTTGGGCACTGTTTGGCATAGTGTCCTTCCTCTCCACAAGCGTAGCAAGTAACACCTGGGTGATATGTAAAATCCTTGTCTCTTGCATGAAATTTTTTGTTTGGGCGTGGAACAATGGTTGTGGATTTGTTCGCTCCAATTTTCTGAAAATCAGTCTTGTTCCGATTGCGGCGAGCATGAGTAGTCTTGACCCTTTTGCGCTTGCAAAAATCCTCCAATCTGCGGCGCTCATTTTCCAATGTAATAGCTTTGTCCACAAGTGTTTTGAAATCCGGAAAGGTGTGTACGACCAGCTGGCATTTAAGTGCTGGTGCCAGACCGTCCAGAAATTTTTCCATCTTTTTATTTTCAGTCATATGCTCTTCGTTGGCATAACGAGATAATTGAGTAAACTGACTATTGTACTCAGTCACTGTCATGCTTCTCTGCTTGAGGTCATGAAACTCCCTTTTCTTGATCCTCATAATGCTTCTGGGAATGTGCGCCCCACAAAAACCTTCTTTAAATTCTTCCCAGGTGATTTTATTTTCATTGGGGTGCATGTGTATGAAATTTTCCCACCATGATGCAGCTGCTCCGGTGAGGTAGTGAGGTGCATAAAGTACCTTCTCACGGTCCAAACATTGTGCAATAATTAACTTCCTTTCAATGTCTCGAAGCCAATAATCAGCCTCAAGAGGTCTATCAGTGTGAGAGAACGTTGGGGGACGTGTCTTTTGTAGTTCAGACAATTTGGAATGCTGCTGATATGGTTCATGGTGATTTCCCATATTGATAACATGGTTCATCATTTCTTGATGCTGCTGCTGGCTTTGCACATAAAGGCGGCATACTTGATAAAATGTTGCTTCACTGCCTTGCTGACTTGACTACCCCTGTGTGAAATTGTTACTTGTCTGGGTACCATAATTTTCTTCCGGCGGACTTGGCATGGAACGAGTCCAGGGACGAGGCATTTTCCACTCTGGGGTATTTTTTGCAGAACTCATGAGAAAAATTGAGCGGCAAAAATAAATAATTTTACAAAGGCGGATTTATTTTAAAAAAAACTCCAAATTTTTTCAAGAAAATACTTGATTGCGCATGGAGAAGGACCGCTCAGTACATATCTTACACGCAAGCCGTAATTATACAATACATCACTCAGGATGTGCGTACACATTCCTGACATGTTATTTAGGCTAGTGCACTTCTCCGAGTTCCTACATGATGTGCACACAAACTACTTCTCACCAAACCTAGATACATATAAACATATCATACAAGCTGGTACATCGCACGGCTGCTTTGCGCACTCAGTCGGAGATGGTAAAAAGTTCCCTCGGCCTGCCGAGGGTAAGACCCAGTGATGCTGGAGACTCAACCTCCTCCTCAATAATAGGCTCTAGGCACGAAGTACTGGGATGAGGAGCTGGTGCAGGCGCGACAGGTGGTGCAGCACTGACTGTAGTAGGAGCAATGACTTGGTCAAACTCCTCAGTGGTAGGCAGGCGGCGAGCGGTGGCTAAGATGGCAGGTGTATAGGATGCTGAGGACGAGACGTAAGTCAGTGGTGGTGCTGTATGGAGGAGCTCCCTCCTATTGGCGGAACAGCCCTGGACGAAGTCCATACAAGCAGCCACAAAGTCGTCCACGAGGTTATCAAAAGCTGCCTCAAGAGCTTTGAGATACTCAACCAACATTTCAATAGCCTCATCTCTCTCCCCCTAGCGCAAGCGAACGCATAGTGACATGTGTATGGCACGTGGCATGGGAGGTAGCGGTAGCAACGAGCCTTCATCGAAGGGAGGGCATCCATGAGACGAGCTATCACCTCACAGGCAGCCATCTGCATGGCATGCCTCACCGTAGGAATGGCCCTTCCCACAAATTGGAAGCGGCGTGACTCAGAACGTCCTCCCTTGAATTGCACCGCGGCCTGGTGCATAGACACGTTGTCGATGATCTTGTGCTAGTAGAGTGTGAACTCCGGACGAGCCGATGGCCCGATCGTGACCTTGGTGATGGAGACGAGAAGCTTGATAAACCCCTCAGGTACATTGGCAAACACCTGTGACTCACAGTCGCTGCCAGAAAATTGCTACAATTGCAAAATGTTAAAATAGCACTTATTACGCTAATAACCGATTAGCGATCGCACCTAGTGGCTTCCTACAGTCAGCCTGGCTCTGATACCAAGGTTGTCAAGACCGGTTTTCCAATAAAATATTTATTGAAAAATCGACCATTTTATCAGACCAGTATAAGAAAAATCCTCCTTACTGGTAGACAAATCCTTGATACAGAAATCCAGAAGTACTAAATATTATACAGGGTTGAGCTGAGGCTGCTCAACAAGTTATTACAAGCACGCCGATATTACACATAAAGGCGAAAATGATACAAAGGGTATGGTGGCATAACTACTAACTCATAATGAAAGTGGTGGTGGATATGTCATAGAGAAGTGGGTGACATGACTCCAAAATCTTACAGCTCATCAAGGGCCAGAGTGAGGCTCGATGATTTTATTAGGGTAGCGGAAGCGTATATAATACAAGTGACCAACTCCAGGATCGCACGGGACTGACTGGGACTCCTCTAGGCGTCAGACTCGCTATCGTATTCTTCATCCATAAGATCGCCTTTCGTCAACATCTGGCCAAATCAACAAGCCAGGTGAGTACTTTGAATGTACTCGCAAGATAGTTTGGACATAAGATATAACAAATGCAAACATGATGCACATGAGCAGACTAGTAATGCGCACTCAGATAATAAATTTGCACTACATGTTAAATAAAAAGGAAGTCAGGCGGTAGTCCACCCGAAATCCCAATAAAATAGCTGAAGACCGATCAGGTGTATGAAGCGACGCCTCGAAAGGTAAAATAAATCAACATGTCGCAGTCGGGCGTCGGGGCGACACCACATAAAGGGCTTATATTGAAACGTAAATGATAGTACGTGCCACAGTCGGACGTCTAAGCGACATCTCGAAAAGGTCTTAGAAAGTAAAAAACTCGGATGCCACAGTCGGACGTCTAAGCGACATCACATAAAGGGCTTATATCAAAAGTAAATAACAAGAATGCCACAGTCGGACGTCTGAGCGACATCACATAAAGGGCTTATATCAAAAGTAAATAACAAGAATGCCACAGTCGGACGTCTAAGCGACATGACATAAAGGGCTTATATCAAAAGTAAATAACAAGAATGCCACAATCGGACGTCTGAGCG
This sequence comes from Triticum dicoccoides, assembly GCF_002162155.2. Classification (NCBI taxonomy): domain Eukaryota; kingdom Viridiplantae; phylum Streptophyta; class Magnoliopsida; order Poales; family Poaceae; genus Triticum; species Triticum dicoccoides. The sequence goes on from NC_041382.1 coordinate 410,052,305, forward strand.
ACATCACATAAAGGGCTTATATCTCATCATTCGAATTCAAGTAGCTCATGAAGGTAACATCATTCCACGGAATACTCGATACATGATAATAAACTGGTTAGTCCATCCACAGGAATAACATTCAGCCAGGTTTACCACTCTCAGTTTCATGCTTATTCTCCGGAGACTATCACTGGGGCTGGCACTGAGATTTACACTGAGACTGACACAGACACTGAGATGTTGTTCAAGTCCTTGACCATGGACATGGTTACTCGAATGGTTATGACTCTGCAGAGTTTGTACTCTTTAACCACAGCCAACGGATTTCAGTAGTCACAAAGGACTAGTTCCGTTTACGGTATTATAGGAGAAACACATCTAACCAGTACACACCCATTCCACATTCCGCTGCCAGGAATCACCCTAGGAAAAGCTCAAGAAAAACTCTAAGACGGGGAGGCTACAACCTCGAATAGCATGGGATCAAATTTATATCGCGCACTCTAAGGGGTGCCCCCCTCTCGATCCCAACCGGAAACACTCATGCCCCCTAACCGGATGATGGGCTTTAATCTAGGGCCATGGAACCCTCATCACGGCCCCTCTATTTGGTGTGTACAAGGAAAGAGGTTTGCAACTTACTAAACCATATTCTTTGCAGAAAACATGTGGTAGCACGGAAGGGGATGAACGGGAACAACACTTGCTCCATGTTAATACTCGAGTTAAACAATTGATATAAAACTGGCATGCTTTAACAATACCAGCTTGCAACCTATCATGCCACCACATGATCAGGTTATCTCACCATCATTAGAACACATCGAATTTCGAAGGTCACTTGCAACTTGCTTGCATGAAATATAACATTCACAAATGCTTATATAAACGTGTCATGAGAAAACCACTTAAGCAATCATGAAAAACACCCGCCATATCAAAGGTTCAAACATGCTTGCTAGGTTCAGAGTAGTCGGAGTCTAGCTCGGCGAAGTTTGCGGCTCCGTCACCTCCTTTGGTATCTACGTTATAAAAGAAATCGGATACTAACGTAAGTACCGTGCATTCATAAAATTGTTCCTAATAATTTTCAAATAAATATGATAAAAAGCCTAGATAGAAAAATAAAGATGACAGAAAAAGAATCAGCTCAAAATCATCTTTTGTTTAAAAGTTATAAAGGTTTTAGTCCAGGGACTAATCTATGATGAAATAGAAACTTTCCAGGCGCTAGTTTAGAAAAACAGAAAACGTTTCAGTTGGAATACGCCTTCCAGAGGGGAAAACGTATCCGGGCCGAAGGTGCCAACGGAAAATGGTTCGAAGGGGGAGGGTGAGGCTGATGAGGGGGTCCCACCCATCAGGTTTGAAATTCAGAACAGAGTCCCACCGGCGCCCGAGGCCCGCGGTGGTCACCGGCGTTGATCCACGGCGAGGTAGGGGGAGTGGAAGGTACCTACGGACTCACGGAGTTCTCCCGCGTCTGTGGGTGGTGGAGTTGGTCGTCGGCAAGCAGCACGTCGATGACGGCGTCCACTCCGGCGGACGGTGGTTCGGTCGAGGATGATTCTCTCCGAAGGGAGCTGCAAACTCCAAATTGAAGCGCGGGTCAGGCAAGTGGGTGCACTAGGATGCTACTGGCACAATTTGGGGAGCGGGGGTGCACTCACTAGAGAGAATCTTGGCGGAGCCCGAAGCAGATCGGGGCGGCCGGAGTCAGGGAAGAAGGCCTCCTCGAGGTCCTCCTAGCGGCCGGGCACGGTTCTGGTGAGGTGGAGGAGTGGTGCTGGGTCGAAGGCGAGCTCGGGGCCTCCATTTATTGCCGGCCCGAGGCGGTTGCCTTGAACGGGATCACTCCAGCGAGCGATTACGGCAAGGCAGTGGTCGGGCTGGAGGTTTAGGTGACTGAACATCTTCAGATTGGTCCACTGACTCCATTCAACAGCTAAGCTTGATCGGATCTGGCCTGCTCCCGTGGCTTTGACGGAACGGAGCTCACGGGCTTGTCGGCGGCAGAGAGCGCGCTCTGCACCTCTCAGGCCACGACGATGGTTCTGCAGCACGCATAGAGAAGAGGACGGCCGCGCGGAGGCTCCTGGTGGTGTGGGCGGTGCTGGACGGTGCCGTACTATAGGGCTGGCCCCTGCTAGCCGCCACTGGCGGTTCTGCCACCGCGGGAGGCACCGGAGTTGACGTGACACGTTGCCACCGATGCTCGTGACTGGCCAAACAACCGTGCGGCGCACTGGATAAGGAGGGGGAACAGGGAGCAAGAGGCCAGGGCGAGCACTGGCGAGATTGACGCCAAGCTCTGAAGAAAACGACACTGACGATCGAAGCTTAACACTGAAACTCTGAATTTGAACAAGAACAATGCACACCAGCTGTTCGACGAAATGTTTGGGGCACGTGGAAAATTTTTCTTGAGCTGAAACTTGGTGAGATGGCCTCTTGATGCATCGAGAGATTGCCTGAATTTTCTCTGAATTTTTGGAAAAGGAAAAGAATGAATTTCACCAAAAATGGCAAATCTGGTCCAAACTTGCAGCAAGTAAATTTTGAAAAATTTGAACTGTGGACCAGCAGATCTTGATGGATCTAGGTTGAGGGTACTAAGGAGTAGCTAGGGTAAGTTACTTGGGCTTAGAAACTTAAGGAATCTGGTACCTCCTTTGTAAATCTCAGGAGTCCAAAATAAATTACAGAAAAAGGTTTGAGGATAAAATAAATAGAAATATAATCTAAAAGAGGTTGAAACTTGTTGGAATTGGATGCTTGGCTTGACCCAAAGTAGGGAGGTGGGTTTTGGAAGAAAGTTTTCTACATAGGCCATGGGAAGAGACTACTTTCTGAATGGGGGAAAATCATAATTTATAGGAATTATTTTAATAAAAAAGAATTGTAAAAACCTTCCAAAATTATTTGAGTTGAGCCAACACAAGATGAAAAATCTGTAAGACCAACAATCAAGGTTGGGAAGAACCCATAAAAATTATTTGATTTGGCTTTTATCAAATTCTTTAATTAATTGGAAGGAGGTTATTTAATTTTTTTTCTAAAAGACTCTCCTTCTCAAAAAATTCCTTTCATTAAGTGATGCTCGATTACCCCCCTTGGGACCCCTACCAGCTTCTTGGGTTCCTAGGCGAATACCTCCTTGTTCACGCGCAAGAACTTCACCAATGCCTCCTCTTGATCTGGGTCGAGGTTGGCGCCTATGGTGAAGGTGGCTCTCGATGGTCCACCTTCCTCGACCGGCACTTGCTTCGTTTCGGCCCGGTCTTGAGTGAACAGCTGCTTCTTCTTCGCCGGCGCGGCCTCCTTAGCCCCTGGGGTGGCTTCACCAGCCAGGCGCGGTGCCGCTGCGGCCCTGAACGTAAGCTTGAGGGCTGCCAGAGCATCCTTGGTGTCTCCAGCCACGGTGAGTACGCCGCTACTGCCCGACATCTTCATGAGGTTGTAGGCCGGATGGGCCGCTGCCATGAACTGAGCCAAAGCAGGGTACCCGAGGATGGCGTTGTACGGGAGGCCGATGCGGGCGATGTCGAAGTAGATGAGCTCGGTACGGTAGTTGTCCCGGGTACCGAAGGTGACCGGGAGGCGTATTTGCCCTAAGGGGCTGGTAGATCCACTTATTACATCGAATGTCTCAAGCGAGAACTTATTACAATAATATGGCTTAAGGCCATCTAATGCGATAACAGCGGAAGGCTTGGAAGATAAAGTGAGTCCATCAACTCCAACGGCATAGCTGAGCTGCACGACAACGACCTAACAAACCTTACTCGTCTGAAAAGTCCGCAACATAATACTTTGCAGCCCGAAAACAGGTCAGCACATGGAATATGCTGGCAATGTAACACAGTAGAGCATGAACAGAGTATTGCTATAACTATATGCATATTTGGCTGGTGGAAAGCTCTATGGTTATAGTTTTGCGAAAAGCCAATTTTTCCCTACAACAAAGGAATAGATTTTAATTTAACTATCATGGTAGTTGAACAATATTGAGAAGGTACCCCCAACTCAATCCCAAATTAAAGTAGTTAACAACCCAATAATATTAATTAAAAGTGACGAGATACATGCGATAACCCAAGTACTAGATACTCAAGATTGTCCATAACCAGGGACATGGCTAACCATGATTAGATTGTACACTATGCAGAGGTTTGCACATTCCCCACAAGACTTGATCGCCTCCGATGTATTTCTCGCACTACAAGGTGTTTGAGAAATGGATGATCGAGACACAGTCTTTCAGAAACATTAACTCTCTACTCCGGGCAGACCATACCAAACCTACAAAACCCACTACCTGGTGATCCACCTCTTCGAGAGCTTCACGTAATTTACTCAACTATGTAGAGCCCATAATAGCGTGTGGCTGCACACGGAAGTTTCTAGCATGAATCATCTCAGTTCCCTTTGAGCCTGGGTGGCGGTCCATATGAAGATCACACGGGTACCCCGAGATTTCCAAAAAAAATCAAACAACACTGGGTTCCCCAGGTGCCTCAATCCACCCAGATGTTAATTTAAGTTGCCACCTTAAGTTGAACCATTAATTAACAATCTCACATCTATCATGGATTTCACTCAAACCCAAACCACGTCTACAAGCATACCATAGCATAGTAATATAAGCAACGCATAGAAGTAACTCCCAAGGGTTGATAGTAACAGGGCAATAGGTTCTACCTCAATAACTACTTCCCAACCCACAAGTTAACGACATCCTAATCATGCAATGTTTGAGGATTTGAACTAATGCATAAAAACTGGGTATGGAAAGAGTATGATCAACGTGTTACTTGCCTTGCTGACGATCCGCGAATCCTAGGGACTCGTACTAACACGCTTCGCACTCCGGGTGTTCTATTGCAAACAAACAATAACATACATAATCAACAAGAAAATATGCACAAGCAAAACTCAAATAACAGAGGTTGACCAGAAAGTTCAACTTAAGAACTCCAATTAGCAAAAAGAATCAAATCCAACGGAGCAACGAAACTCAAACGGCGAAAGAAACAAGATACATTTACTAATATGGACCTAGGTCAAATTTTACAGTAGCAAAAACTTGTGCAAGTGGGTTAAACAAAAAGAGGGTCTCGAGACAAAGATCTAGGCGCTTGAATCGCCTGATTCCGACTAACGAGCGAAAAGATAAACAGAAACTAAGATCGGATCAGAAATCGCGATCGAGAATTATCGCGGATTGATCCGATAAAAGAAACTGACGAATAGACTAACGAACAAGCGTTCGTTAACTGTAACTAACGGGCGAAAACCGTTCGTTAAAACGAACGTACGAACGAACGTCCGCTAATTAGAAGAACCGAGAAAAACCGGTGAACCGATCTAAAAAAATGAACTAGGGTTTCTAAAAAAACCGAGCGGTTGCTTAAAAAAAACCGGCGGCTTGGATCCGGCGCGGTACCTCCGGTGAGGGGCTCCGGCGAGGCGGGGTTGGGCGGCGGGGCTC
>NC_041382.1:410058388-410066411 GCF_002162155.2 Triticum dicoccoides
AGTCCGAGCCGGACTCTCCTCGGCGTCCGTGTCGTGCACGGCGGCGCGGGCGAGGGAGGCGGTGGCGCGGGCGGGCCGGCCTGGCTCGGCTGGGCTTCGGCCCAGTCGGGCACGGGGAGTTAAAAAAAACAATTTCGCCGATAGAAAAAAATCCAAGAAAATAAAATAAAAATCTAAAAATGCCAAAACAAATTTTCACTTTCTAAATAAAATATTTAGAACGAGATGAACATTTTCTTGGCCCTAAAATGAAATTCTGAAAACATGCAATTGTTCTAATGCAAATAAAATCCAAATAAAATCAAATAAAAATCAAATAAATGATTTTAATATTTTTCCTCCAATATTTCAATTATTTTGGAGAAGTCATATTATCTCCTCTCTTATATTTTAATACGAAATATTTTTTGGAGAAAATAATTAAAATCAAAAATCCTCGTTTCATTATTTGATAAAAATCAAATATGAAAACCGGGAAATCCCCAACTCTCTCCGAGGGTCCTTGAGTTGCTTAGGATTTTGAGGATTGGGAAACGAAAATGCAATAAAATATGATATGCATGGATGACCTATGTATAACATTCCAAATTGAAAATTTGGGATGTTACAAACCTACCCCCCTTAAGATGAATCTCGCCCTCGAGATTCGGGTTGGCTAGAAATAGGTGTGGGTGGTCTCTGAGTAGATCATCCTCTCGTTCCCAGGTGGCTTCATCCTCGGTATGGTGGCTCCACTGAACTTTGCAAAACTTGATAACCTTGCTGCGGGGGACTCGGCTAGCAAACTCAAGAATCTTAACTGGCTTCTCCTCATAAGTCAAATCACTGTCCAACTGAATCGCCTCCAAGGGTAGTGTATCTCTTAACGGTATATCGGCCATCTCAGCATGACACTTCTTCAGCTGTGAAACGTGAAACACATCATGAACTCCTGACAATCCCTCGGGTACTTCCAACTTGTAGGCAACTTCTCCCATCCGTTCCAAAACACGATACGGTCCTACAAATCTCGGGGCTAACTTTCCCTTAACTCCAAAACATTTCACTCCTCGCAAGGGTGATACTCGCAGATATGCTCTATCTCCAATTTCATAGGTTAGCTCCTTGCGTTTTGAATCTGCGTAACTCTTCTGCCTAGACTGAGAAATCTTCAGTCTATCACGAATCAGTTTAACCTTCTCCTCAGACTCCTTGATCAAGTCTGGTCCAAACAACTGTCGGTCTCCTACCTCATCCCACATCAACGGTGTTCTGCACATGCGTCCATACAGGGCTTCAAACGGTGCCATCTTCAAACTGGCTTGGTAGCTATTGTTGTATGAGAATTCTGCGTAAGGCAAATTTTCATCCCAGCTAGATCCATAATCTAGCGCACAGGCTCTCAACATATCTTCCAAAATCTGATTGACTCTCTTAGTCTATCCATCTGTCTGCGGGTGAAACGCTGTGTTGAACTCCAATCTTGTTCCCAAAGTCTGTTGTAACTGATGCCAAAACTTTGAAGTAAACTGTGTTCCTCTATCTGATACGATAGTCCTCGGAACTCCATGCAGACATACGATCCTGGACATATATATCTTGGCCAACTTCGCACTTGTATAGGTAGTTTTCACTGGGATAAAGTGAGCCACTTTGGTCAAGCGATCAACTACTACCCATATAGAATCATATCTTGCTTTGGTTCTGGGCAATCCAGTGATAAAGCCCATGCCAAGTTTATCCCACTTCCATTCGGGTATCGGCATAGGCTATAACAGTCCTGCTGGCTTCTGATGCTCTGCCTTTACTCTCTGACATACATCACATACGGCTACATACTCGGCAATATCCTTCTTCATACCAGTCCACCATAAACGTTCCTTCAAATCCAAATATAACTTGGTGTTTCCGAGGTGTATCGAGTATGGTGAGTCATGAGCCTCTTGAAGTATCAACTTCCTGATCTCAGTGTTATTGGGCACATAAACTCGGTCCTCAAACCATAAGGTATCGTGCTCATCCTCACGAAAACCTTTGGCCTTTCCATTGCTCATCTTCTCCTTTATCTCAGCAATCTCTTTGTCATCCTTCTGAGCTTCTAGAATCTTGCCTAATAATGTAGACTGAACCTCCATTGTTGCAATGAAGCCTCTTGGAACAATCTCCAATCGAAGTTCCATGATGTCCTCTGCTAACTCCTTCGGCAATCCCTTACTTTCAAGGATATTGGCATAACTCTTCTGGCTCAAAGCGTCTGCTACGACATTGGCCTTTCCTGGATGATAGTGTAGCTTCATGTCGTAATCCTTTATAAGTTCCAACCATCTCCTCTACCTAAGGTTCAGCTCCTTCTGTGTGAAGATGTACTTCAAACTCTTATGATCCGTGTACACATCACAACGGTTTCCAATAAGGTAATGTCTCCAAGTCTTCAATGCATGCACTACGGCTGCTAGCTCCAAATCATGCGTGGCATAGTTCAACTCATGAGGTTTTAGTTTTCGTGAGGCATATGAAACAACTCTTCCGTCCTGCATAAGCACACATCCAAGTCCTAAGCGAGAGGTGTCGTAATACACTTGGAACTCCTTATGTATATCTGGCAATGTTAGCACTGGGGCTGTAGTCAAACTTTTCTTCAACTCCTGGAAACTTGCCTCACAATCTTCCGTCCATTTGAACTTACTATCCTTCTTCAATAGTTCAGTCATTGGCTTTGCAATCTTGGAAAAATTCTCAATGAACCTCCTGTAGTAACCTACGAGTCCAAGGAAACTGCGGATCTCGCTAACTGAAGTGGGTGCCAACCATTCTGTGACTGACTGAACCTTGCTGGGGTCTACTGCTATACCTTCTCCTGATATAACATGTCCAGGAAATCCGACTTCCTTCAACCAAAATTCGCATTTGCTAAACTTAGCATACAACTGATGTTCCCTGAGTTTCTCGAGAACTAACCACAAATGCTCCTTGTGCTCTTCTTCATTCTTTGAGTATACCATAGTATCATCAATGAACACCACAACAAACTTGTCCAAATATTCCATGAACACCTTGTTCATCATGCTCATAAAATAGGCAGGGGCGTTAGTCAGTCCAAACGACATGACTGTATACTCGTATAATCCATACCGCATGGTGAACGCTGTCTTTGGTATATCCTTCTCTCGAATTTTCAACCAATGATATCCTGATCGTAGATCGATCTTCGAAAACACTTTAGCTCCTTGCAGCTGATCAAACAGATCATTGATCATCGGCAGTGGACACTTTTTCTTAATCGTTACTTCATTCAAAGCCCGATAATCAACAACCATCCTTAGGGATTTATCCTTGTTCTCAACGAAAAGTACTGGGCTCCCCAAGGTGACGAACTTCTTCGAATGTAACCTTTCTCCAATAACTCCTTGATCTGTTTCTTAATTTCCTCCAGATCATTTGCGGGCATCCGATAGGGTCTCTTGGATATTGGCCCTGTACCTGGCAATAGCTCTATCAAAAACTCAATGTCTCTATCCGGTGGCATGCCTGGTAACTCCTCTGGAAAAACATCCGGGTAGTCCTTCACTACAGGAACTTCCTCCTGACCAACTCCTGTGAGGGCATTCAGTTGGCTCCTCCTAGGCACATGCCTACATACATACTTAATCCTTTTTCCCTCTGGGGTGGTGAGATAAATCGACTTACTAGCACAGTCAATACTTCCTCCATACTTTGACATACAGTCCATACCTAATATCACATCCAATCCTTGTGACTCCAAGATAATCGGGTCGGACGGAAAAACATGTGTGCCAATGGTTAGGGGTACCTGGTCGCACCATCGGCTAGCCATGTACTCTGCTCCGGGTGAACTCACTAGGAGAGGGGTCCTAAGGGTTTGGGTTGGTAGTTTAAACTTATCCATGAATCCCTTGATATTTACGAATGCGATGCACCAGTATCAAACAGAACAAGAGCGGTAAATGAATTAACCAAAAACTTACCTATTACCGCGTCTGGCTGCTCTTCAACCTCCTCAACGTTAACGTGGTTCACTTGTCCTTTGTTGAAGGGATTAGGCTTCTTCAAAGCGCTCCCATTTCCGTTTTCATTCCTTCCTTCGGGGCAATCATTGGCATAGTGCCCTGTCTTCCCGCACTTAAAGCAAGTAACTTGACTTAGGTCTCTTTTGACGGGTGTGGCTAGGTTGGAGCGGTTCTGATTGTTGTTAGCTCCGTTCCCATTTCCATTCTTGGCACCATTGTGATTATGCGATCCTCCTCCAGTGTGGTTGTGACCCCCATGGTTATGAACAAGTCCTCCCAAGTTCGGGGTTAGGCGAGGCTTCTGCTGAGCTCCTGAGTTATACTTCCCTTGTCCGTACTTCCTTTTACGGCTCTCAATCTGCTGCTGCTTCCCTTCAATCATAAGAGCCTTATCTACCAACTCCTGGTAGTTGTTGAAGGTTGCTACCATCAACTGCATGCTCATCTCATCATTCAGCCCTTCCATAAACTTTTCCTGCTTCGCGGCATCTGTGGCCACATCATCAGGGGCATAGCGTCATAACTTGCTAAAATCATCCACGTACTAAGCCATAGTACGGTTTCCCTGGCGTAATTTGCGGAACTCCCGCTTCTTCATCTGCATAGCTCCAGTTGAAACATGGGTTGTGCGGAAAGCTTGCTGAAACTGGTCCCAAGTGACATTGGCTATGGGGAAAGTGGTCGTGTAATTCTCCCACCATGAGGCTGCTGGTCCATCCAATTGATGTGCGGCAAAGCGCACCTTTTCAGCATCTGTGCAACCTGCGGTGGTCTACTCCCTTCCAATACGGCGTAGCCAATCATCAGCAACTATAGGCTCGGTGCTACTGGAAAACACCGGCAGCTGCAACCTCAGAAAATGGGCTAAGTTGTCAACCGGTGGTGGTGGATTGTTGTTGTTGTTGCCTTGGTCTGAACTAACAACTACATCAGGGTATTCTGCTGTTGGATCAACTGAGTGAGCTCCGGCGGGAAAGCAAAACTGGTGTCACGTCTCGGAGGCATCTGATGGGTTTAGAGGGGAGATATTAGAATAGAATAAGGTCTAATGAGAAAGCACTACCCATATGCATATGAGACAAACACAATCATTTCACTCAATCAATCAATCAATCAAGGGCATACAAGCGGTCTAGAACTATTGCAAAAGTGCTCAACTACTAATGAATACATGGGGAAAATACTAATAATATATGGTGGTCATCTAGAAATTTTTGATCGGTGGAAGACTCCATAATATCTGCTCTAGCTTCGTCTTTGAAGCCATCATCACTAGGATCGGAATCGGTGTCGTCAATGAGATGTAGTTGTCCGGGAAAGTGGAATCGTCATCTTCTACTCTCGGTGCTGGTCCTCCCATGAATACTCTGATCTTCTTAATCAGGTCGTCATTCTTCTCAAGTAGTGTCTTGATTTCCTCCTCATATCCATCGCGTGTAAACTTGAGTTCTTCCTCCAGCTCGATGATCCTAGTCTTGGCCTTCTTCAAGTCCATCATGTCTGCGCACATCTGGTTCTCCTGACGTTGAATGTGCTGGTTTAACTCCTGGATGAAGGCTGCAATGGATCTATCCTTCTTGGTGTTGATTACTTCCCATTGCTCGTCTCGGCGCCAACATATTTGGTACATAGTGTCTTTCAGTTCCCTGTTGTAGACTTCTCCAATGCGTCCCATGATAATGTGGGCTGCCATGCTCTTGCCTAGACTCCAGGTGGGTGCTTCAAAAGAAAATTCTATGGGTTTAGAGGTTGGCGAAAACGTCCTTCCTGGAACTTGAACTTGAATCATCCAACGCTCTTCTTCTGGTAAGGTGGCGTTGTACATCCCGGTGAAGCCTGGTATTCCAATGTTCAAGTACCTAGTGACTTCCTTCAAGTGGCGTCCAAAAGGTGTGTCTTCATCCGGTTGTGCAAACTTGTTCTTCATCTCCATCATCCTAAAGAGTAGAAGATGGAGAGGAGTCAGAAATGAGTAGAGAAGTGTGACATATGGTTTATCTTAGTGTTCGTGTCCTACACTCAGCGTGTGCTCTGATACCATCTTGTCACGGCCCGACCTCAAACGGTCAAGTCTCTATGCTTCAGTGTCATCCCTGTATCGGTAATGCTGACACACACAGTACTCGAGGATTTATAGCAGACTAGCAATCACACACTTATTACATCGAATGTCTCAAGAGAGAACTTATTACAATAATATGGCTTAAGGCCATCTAATGCGATAACAGCGGAAGGCTTGGAAGATAAAGTGAGTCCATCAACTCCAACGGCATAGCTGAGCTGCACGGCAACGACCTAACGAACCTTACTCCTCATCTGAAAGGTCCGCAACATAATACTTTGCAGCCCGAAAACGGGTCAGCACATGGAATATGCTGGCAATGTAACACAGTAGAGCATGAACAGAGTATTGCTATAACTATATGTATATTTTGCTGGTGGAAAGCTCTATGGTTATAATTTTGCGAAAAGCCATTTTTTCCCTACAACAAAGGAATAGATTTTAATTTAACTATCATGGTAGTTGAACAATATTGAGAAGGTACCCCCAACTCAATCCCAAATTAAAGTAGTTAGCAACCCAATAATATTAATTAAAAGTGACGAGATACATGCGATAACCCAAGTACTAGATACTCAAGATTGTCCATAACCGGGGACACGGCTAACCATGATTAGATTGTACACTCTGCAGAGGTTTGCACACTTTTCCCCACAAGACTTGATCGCCTCCGATGTATTTCTCGCACTACAAGGTGTTTGAGAAATGGATGATCGAGACAGAGTCTTTCAGAAACATTAACTTTCTACTCCGGGCAGACCATACCGAACCTACAAAACCCACTACCTGCTGATCCACCTCTTCGAGAGCTTCACGTAATTTACTCAACTATGTAGAGCCCATAATAGCGTGTGGCTGCACACGGAAGTTTCTAGCATGAATCATCTCAGTTCCCTTTGAGCCTGGGTGGCGGTCCATAGGAAGATCACACGGGTACCCCGAGATTTCCAAAAAAATTCAAACAACACTGGGTTCCCCAGGTGCCTCAATCCACCCAGATGTTAATTTAAGTTGCCACCTTAAGTTGAACCATTAATTAACAATCTCACATCTATCATGGATTTCACTCAAACCCAAACCACGTCTACAAGCATACCATAGCATAGTAATATAAGCAACGCATAGAAGTAACTCCCAAGGGTTGATAGTAATAGGGCAATAGGTTCTACCTCAATAACTACTTCCCAACCCACAAGCTAACGACATCCTAATCATGCAATGTTTGAGGATTTGAACTAATGCATAAAAACTGGGTATGGAAAGAGTATGATCAACGTGTTACTTGCCTTGCTGACGATCCGCGAATCCTAGGGACTCGTACTAACACGCTTCGCACTCCGGGTGTTCTATTGCAAACAAACAATAACATACATAATCAACAAGAAAATATGCACAAGCAAAACTCAAATAACAGAGGTTGACCAGAAAGTTCAACTTAAGAACTCCGATTAGCAAAAAGAATCAAATCCAACGGCGCAACGAAACTCAAACGGCGAAAGAAACAAGATCCGTTTACTAATATGGACCTAGGTCAAATTTTACAGTAGCAAAAACTTGTGCAAGTGGGTTAAACGAAAAGAGGGTCTCGAGACGAAGATCTAGGCGCTTGAATCGCCTGATTCCGACTAACGAGCGAAAAGATAAACAGAAACTAAGATCGGATCAGAAATCGCGATCGAGAATTATCGCGGATTGATCCAATAAAAGAAACTGACGAATAGACTAACGAACAAGCGTTCGTTAACTGTAACTAACGGGCGAAAACCGTTCGTTAAAACGAACGTACGGACGAACGTCCGCTAATTAGAAGAACCGAGAAAAATCGGTGAACCGATCTAAAAAAATGAACTAGGGTTTCTAAAAAAACCGAGCGGTTGCTTAAAAAAACCGGCGGCTTGGATCCGGCGCGGTACCTCCGGTGAGGGGCTCCGGCGAGGCGGGGTTGGGCGGCGGG
>NC_041382.1:410067007-410075104 GCF_002162155.2 Triticum dicoccoides
TCGGCGTCCGTGCCGGGCACGGCGGCGCGGGCGAGGGAGGCGGTGGCGCGGGCGGGCCGGCCTGGCTCGGCTGGGCTTCGGCCCAGTCGGGCGCGGGGAGTTAAAAAAAAACAATTTCACCGATAGAAAAAAATCCTAGAAAATAAAATAAAAATCTAAAAATGCCAAAACAAATTTTCTCTTTCTAAATAAAATATTTAGAACGAGATGAACATTTTCTTGGCCTTAAAATGAAATTTTGAAAACATGCAATTTTTCTAATGCAAATAAAATCCAAATAAAATCAAATAAAAATCAAATAAATGATTTTAATATTTTTCCTCCAATATTTCAATTATTTTGGAGAAGTCATATTATCTCCTCTCTTATATTTTAATACGAAATATTTTTTGGAGAAAAATAATTAAAATCAAAAATCCTCGTTTCATTATTTGATAAAAATCAAATATGAAAACCGGGAAATCCCCAACTCTCTCCGAGGGTCCTTGAGTTGCTTAGGATTTTGAGGATTGGGAAACGAAAATGCAATATAATATGATATGCATGGATGACCTATGTATAACATTCCAAATTGAAAATTTGGGATGTTACAAACCTACCCCCCTTAAGATGAATCTCGCCCACGAGATTCGGGTTGGCTAGAAAATAGGTGTGGGTGGTCTCTGAGTAGATCATCCTCTCGTTCCCAGGTGGCTTCATCCTCGGTATGGTGGCTCCACTGAACTTTGCTAACTTGATAACCTTGCTGCGGGGGACTCGGCTGGCAAACTCAAGAATCTTAACTGGCTTCTCCTCATAAGTCAAATCACTGTCCAACTGAATCGCCTCCAAGGGTATTGTATCTCTTAACGGTATATCGGCCATCTCAGCATGACACTTCTTCAGCTATGAAACGTGAAACACATCATGAACTCCTGGCAATCCCTCGGGTAATTCCAACTTGTAGGCAACTTCTCCCATCCGTTCCAAAACACGATACGGTCCTACAAATCTTGGGGCTAACTTTCCGTTAACTCCAAAACATTTCACTCCTCGCAAGGGTGATACTCGCAGATATTCTCTATCTCCAATTTCATAGGTTAGCTCCTTGCGTTTTGAATCTGCGTAACTCTTCTGCCTAGACTGAGCAATCTTCAGTCTATCACGAATCAGTTTAACCTTCTCCTCAGACTCCTTGATCAAGTCTGGTCCAAACAACTGTCGGTCTCCTACCTCATCCCACATCAATGGCATTCTGCACATGCGTCCATACAGGGCTTCAAACGGTGCCATCTTCAAACTGGCTTGGTAGCTATTGTTGTATGAGAATTCTGCGTAAGGCAAATTTTCATCCCAGCTAGATCCATAATCTAGCGCACAGGCTCTCAACATATCTTCCAAAATCTGATTGACTCTCTTAGTCTGTCCATCCGTCTGCGGGTGAAACGCTGTGTTGAACTCCAATCTTGTTCCCAAAGTCTGTTGTAACTGATGCCAAAACTTTGAAGTAAACTGTGTTCCTCTATCTGATACGATAGTCCTCGGAACTCCATGCAGACATACGATCCTGGACATATATATCTTGGCCAACTTCGCACTTGTATAGGTAGTTTTAACTGGGATAAAGTGAGCCACTTTGGTCAAGCGATCAACTACTACCCATATAGAATCATATCCTGCTTTGGTTCTGGGCAATCCAGTGATAAAGCCCATGCCAAGTTTATCCCACTTCCATTCGGGTATCGGCATAGGCTATAACAGTCCTGCTGGCTTCTGATGCTCTGCCTTTACTCTCTGACATACATCACATACGGCTACATACTCAGCAATATCCTTCTTCATACCAGTCCACCATAAACGATCCTTCAAATCCAAATATATCTTGGTGTTTCCGAGGTGTATCGAGTATGGTGAGTCATGAGCCTCTTGAAGTATCAACTTCCTGATCTCAGTGTTATTGGGCACATAAACTCGGTCCTCAAACCATAAGGTATCGTGCTCATCCTCACGAAAACCTTTGGCCTTTCCATTGCTCATCTTCTCCTTTATCTCAGCAATCTCTTTGTCATCCTTCTGAGCTTCTAGAATCTTGCCTAATAATGTAGACTGAACCTCCATTGTTGCAATGAAGCCTCTTGGAACAATCTCCAATCGAAGTTCCATGATGTCCTCTGCTAACTCCTTCGGCAATCCCTTACTTTCAAGGATATTGGCATAACTCTTCCGGCTCAAAGCGTCTGCTACGACATTGGCCTTTCCTGGATGATAGTGTAGCTTCATGTCGTAATCCTTTATAAGTTCCAACCATCTCCTCTACCTAAGGTTCAGCTCCTTCTGTGTGAAGATGTACTTCAAACTCTTATGATCCGTGTACACATCACAACGGTTTCCAATAAGGTAATGTCTCCAAGTCTTCAATGCATGCACTACGACTGCTAGCTCCAAATCATGCGTGGCATAGTTCAACTCATGAGGTTTTAGTTTTCGTGAGGCATATGAAACAACACTTCCGTCCTGCATAAGCACACATCCAAGTCCTAAGCGAGAGGTGTCGCAATACACTTGGAACTCCTTATGTATATCTGGCAATGTTAGCACTGGGGCTGTAGTCAACCGTTTCTTCAACTCCTAGAAACTTGCCTCGCAATCTTCCGTCCATTTGAACTTACTATCCTTCTTCAATAGTTCAGTCATTGGCTTTGCAATCTTGGAAAAATTCTCAATGAACCTCCTGTAGTAACCTACGAGTCCAAGGAAACTGCGGATCTCGCTAACTGAAGTGGGGGCCAACCATTCTGTGACTGACTGAACCTTGCTGGGGTCTACTGCTATACCTTCTCCTGATATAACATGTCTAGGAAATCCGACTTCCTTCAACCAAAATTCGCATTTGCTAAACTTAGCATACAACTGATGTTCCCTGAGTTTCTCGAGAACTAACCACAAATGCTCCTTGTGCTCTTCTTCATTCTTTGAGTATACCATAGTATCATCAATGAACACCACAACAAACTTGTCCAAATATTCCATGAACACCTTGTTTGCTCGTTAGTCAGTCCAAATGACATGACTGTATACTAGTATAATCCATACCGCGTGGTGAACGCTGTCTTTGGTATATCCTTCTCTCGAATTTTCAACCAATGATATCCTGATCGTAGATCGATCTTCGAAAACACTTTAGCTCCTTGCAGCTGATCAAACAGATCATTGATCATCGGCAGTGGACACTTTTTCTTAATCGTTACTTCATTCAAAGCCCGATAATCAACAACCATCCTTAGGGATTTATCCTTCTTCTCAACGAAAAGTACTGGGGCTCCCCAAGGTGACGAACTTCTTCGAATGTAACCTTTCTCCAATAACTCCTTGATCTGTTTCTTAATTTCCTCCAGATCATTTGTGGGCATCTGATAGGGTCTCTTGGATATTGGCCCTGTACCTGGCAATAGCTCTATCAAAAACTCAATGTCTCTATCCGGTGGCATCCCTGGTAACTCCAATGGAAAAACATCCGGGTAGTCCTTCACTACAGGAACTTCATCCTGACCAACTCCCGTGAGGGCATTTAGTTGGCTCCTCCTAGGCACATGCCTACATACATACTTAATCCTTTTTCCCTCCGGGGTGGTGAGATAAATCGACTTACTAGCACAGTCAATACTTCCTCCATATTTTGACATACAGTCCATACCTAATATCACATCCAATCCTTGTGACTCCAAGATAATCGGGTCGGACGGAAAAACATGTGTGCCAATGGTTAGGGGTACCTGGTCGCACCATCGGCTAGCCATGTACTCTGCTCCGGGTGAACTCACTAGGAGAGGGGTCCTAAGGGTTTGGGTTGGTAGTTTAAACTTATCCATGAATCCCTTGATATTTACGAATGCGATGCACCAGTATCAAAAAGAACAAGAGCGGTAAATGAATTAACCAAAAACTTACCTATTACCGCGTCCGGCTGCTCTTCAACCTCCTCCACGTTAACGTGGTTCACTTGTCCTTTGTTGAAGGGATTAGGCTTCTTCAAAGCACTCCCATTTCCGTTTTCATTCCTTCCTTCGGGGCAATCATTGGCATAGTGCCCTGTCTTCCCGCACTTAAAGCAAGTAACTTGACTTAGGTCTCTTTTGACGGGTGTGGCTAGGTTGGAGCGGTTCTGATTGCTGTTAGCTCCGTTCCCATTTCCATTCTTGGCACCATTGTGATTATGCGATCCTCCTCCAGTGTGGTTGTGACCCCCATGGTTATGAACAAGTCCTCCCAAGTTCGGGGTTAGGCGAGGCTTCTGCTGAGCTCCTGAGTTATACTTCCCTTGTCCGTACTTCCTTTTACGGCTCTCAATCTGCTGCTGCTTCCCTTCAATCATAAGAGCCTTATCTACCAACTCCTGGTAGTTGTTGAAGGGTGCTACCATCAACTGCATGCTCATCTCATCGTTCAGCCCTTCCATAAACTTTTCCTGCTTCGCGGCATCTGTGGCCACATCATCAGGGGCATAGCGTCATAACTTGCTAAAATCATCCACGTACTAAGCCATAGTACGGTTTTCCTGGCGTAAGTTGCGGAACTCCCGCTTCTTCATCTGCATAGCTCCAGTTGAGACATGGGTTGTGCGGAAAGCTTGCTGAAACTGGTCCCAAGTGACATTGGCTATGGGGAAAGTGGTCGTGTAATTCTCCCACCATGAGGCTGCTGGTCCGTCCAATTGATGTGCGGCAAAGCGCACCTTTTCAGCATCTGTGCAACCTGCGGTGGTCAACTCCCTTCCAATACGGCATAGCCAATCATCAGCAACTATAGGCTCGGTGCTACTGGAAAACACCGGCAGCTGCAACCTCAGAAAACGGGCTAAGTTGTCAACTGGTGGTGGTGGATTGTTGTTGTTGTTGCCTTGGTCTGAACTAACAACTACATCAGGGTATTCTGCTGTTGGATCAACTGAGTGAGCTCCGGCGGGAAAGCAAAACTGGTGTCACGTCTCGGAGGCATCTGATGGGTTTAGAGGGGGGAGATTAGAATAGAATAAGGTCTAATGAGAAAGCACAACCCATATGCATATGAGACAAACACAATCATTTCACTCAATCAATCAATCAATCAAGGGCATACAAGCGGTCTAGAACTATTGCAAAAGTGCTCAACTACTAATGAATACATGGGGAAAATACTAATAATATATGGTGGTCATCTAGAAATTTTTGATCGGTGGAAGACTCCATAATATCTGCTCTAGCTTCGTCTTTGAAGTCATCATCACTAGGATCGGAATCGGTGTCGTCGATGAGATGTAGTTGTCCGGGAAAGTGGAATCGTCGTCTTCTACTCTCGGTGCTGGTCCTCCCATGAATACTCTGATCTTCTTAATCAGGTCGTCATTCTTCTCAAGTAGTGTCTTGATTTCCTCCTCATATCCATCGCGTGTAAACTTGAGTTCTTCCTCCAGCTCGATGATCCTAGTCTTGGCCTTCTTCAAGTCCATCATGTCTGCGCACATCTGGTTCTCCTGACGTTGAATGTGCTGGTTTAACTCCT
Source organism: Triticum dicoccoides (assembly GCF_002162155.2). NCBI lineage: Eukaryota > Viridiplantae > Streptophyta > Magnoliopsida > Poales > Poaceae > Triticum > Triticum dicoccoides. The sequence goes on from NC_041382.1 coordinate 410,072,525, forward strand.
GGATGAAGGCTGCAATGGATCTATCCTTCTTGGTGTTGATTACTTCCCATTGCTCGTCTCGGCGCCAACATATTTGGTACATAGTGTCTTTCAGTTCCCTGTTGTAGACTTCTCCAATGCGTCCCATGATAATGTGGGCTGCCATGCTCTTGCCTAGACTCCAGGTGGGTGCTTCGAAAGAAAATTCTATGGGTTTAGAGGTTGGCGAAAACGTCCTTCCTGGAACTTGAACTTGAATCATCCAACGCTCTTCTTCTGGTAAGGTGGCGTTGTACATCCCGGTGAAGCCTGGTATTCCAATGTTCAAGTACCTAGTGACTTCCTTCAAGTGGCGTCCAAAAGGTGTGTCTTCATCCGGTTGTGCAAACTTGTTCTTCATCTCCATCATCCTAAAGAGTAGAAGATGGAGAGGAGTCAGAAATGAGTAGAGAAGTGTGACATATGGTTTATCTTAGTGTTCGTGTCCTACACTCAGCGTGTGCTCTGATACCATCTTGTCACGGCCCGACCTCAAACGGTCAAGTCTCTATGCTTCAGTGTCATCCCTGTATCGGTAATGCTGACACACACAGTACTCGAGGATATATAGCAGACTAGCAATCACACACTTATTACATCGAATGTCTCAAGAGAGAACTTATTACAATAATATGGCTTAAGGCCATCTAATGCGATAACAGCGGAAGGCTTGGAAGATAAAGTGAGTCCATCAACTCCAACGGCATAGCTGAGCTGCACGGCAACGACCTAACGAACCTTACTCCTCGTCTGAAAGGTCCGCAACATAATACTTTGCAGCCCGAAAACGGGTCAGCACATGGAATATGCTGGCAATGTAACACAGTAGAGCATGAACAGAGTATTTCTATAACTATATGCATATTTGGCTAGTGGAAAGCTCTATGGTTATAGTTTTGCGAAAAGCCAATTTTTCCCTACAACAAAGGAATAGATTTTAATTTAACTATCATGGTAGTTGAACAATATTGAGAAGGTACCCCCAACTCAATCCCAAATTAAAGTAGTTAGCAACCCAATAATATTAATTAAAAGTGACGAGATACATGCGATAACCCAAGTACTAGATACTCAAGATTGTCCATAACCGGGGACACGGCTAACCATGATTAGATTGTACACTCTGCAGAGGTTTGTGCACTTTTCCCCACAAGACTCGATCGCCTCCGATGTATTTCTCGCACTACAAGGTGTTTGAGAAACGGATGACCGAGACACAGTCTTTCAGAAACATTAACTCTCTACTCCGGGCAGACCATACCGAACCTACAAAACCCACTACCTGCTGATCCACCTCTTTGAGAGCTTCACGTAACATACTCAACTATGCTAGAGCCCATAATAGCTTGTGGCTGCACACGGAAGTTTCTAGCATGCATCATCTCAGTTCCCTTTGAGCCTGGGTGGCGGTCCATAGGAAGATCACACGGGTACCCCGGGATTTCCAAAAAAATACAGACAACACTGGGTTCCCCAGGTGCCTCAATCCACCCAGATGTTAATTTAAGTTGCCACCTTAAGTTGAACCATTAATTAACAATCTCACATCTGTCATGGATTTCACTCAAACCCAAACCACGTCTACGAGCATAGCATAGCATAGTAATATAAGCAACACGTAGAAGTAACTCCCAAGGTTTGATAGTAACATGGTAATAGGTTCTACCTCAATAACTACTTCCCAACCCACAAGTTAATGACATCCTAATCGTGCAATGTTTGAGGATTTGAACTAATGCATAAAAACTGGGTATGGAAAGAGTATGATCAATGTGTTACTTTCCTTGGTTAATGACATTCTAATCATGCAATGTTTGAGGATTTGAACTAATGCATAAAAACTGGGTATGGAAAGAGTATGATCAATGTGTTACTTGCCTTGCTGACGATCCGCGGATCCTAGGGACTTGTAGTAACAGGCTTCACACTCCGGGTGTTCTATCACAAACAAACAATAGCATACATAAGCAACAAGCAAATATGCACAAGAAAAACTCAAATAAGAGAGGTTGACCAGAAAGTTCAACTTAAGAACTCCGGTTAGCAAAATGAATCAAATCAAACGGAGCAACGAAACTCAAACGGCAAAAGAAACAAGATCCGTTTACTAATCTGGACCTAGGTCAAATTTTACAGTAGCAAAAACTTGTGCAAGTTGGTTAAACGAAAAGAGGGTCTCGAGACGAAGATCTAGGTGCTTGAATCGCCTGATTCCGACCAACAGCGAAAAGATAAACAGAAACTAAGGTCGGATCAGAAATCACGATCGAGAATAATCGTGGATTAATCCGATAAAAGAAACTGACGAACATACTAACGAACGAGCGTTCGTTAACTGTAACTAACGGGCGAAAACCGTTCGTTAAAACGAACGTATGGACAAACCTCCGCTAATTAGAAGAACCGAGAAAAACCGGCGAACCGATCTAAAAAACGACCTAGGGTTTCTAAAAAACCGAACGGTTCCTTAAAAAAACCGGCGGCTCGGATCCGGCTCGGTACCTCCGGCGAGGGGCTCCGGCGAGGTGTGGTTGGGCGGCGGGCGGCGGGGCTCCGCGGCGG
>NC_041382.1:410075586-410107561 GCF_002162155.2 Triticum dicoccoides
GGCGGCTGCGGGCGGTGCGACGGCGGCAGGCGGCGCGGGGCGGCAGCTGCGGCGGCCGTGGTGGTGTGGGGGGCTCAGCGGCGGGCTTTAAAGAGGGGGGTGGCGGCGACTTGCTTGGGAGAGGGGGCGCCGGGGGAGGAGTCCGAGCCGGACTCTCCTCGGCTTCCGTGCCGGGCACGGCGGCGCGGGCGAGGGAGGCAGTGGCGCGGGTGGGCCGGCCTGGCTCGGCTGGGCTTCGGCCCAGTCGGCCGCGGGGAGTTTTTTTTAAACAAGTTCGCCGTCAGAAAAAAAATCCTAGAAAATAAAATAAAAATCTAAAAATACCAAAACAAATTTTCACCGTCTAAATAAAATATTTAGAACGAGATGAACATTTTCTTGGCCCTAAAATGAAATTTTGAAAACATGCAATTTTTCTAATGCAAATAAAATCCAAATAAAAATCAAATAAATGATTTTAAAATTTTTCCTCCAATATTTCAATTATTTTGGAGAAGTCATATGATCTCCTCTCTTATACTTTAATACGAAATATTTTTCGGAGAAAAATAATTAAAATCAAAAATCCTCATTTCATTATTTGATAAAAATCAAATATGAAAACCGGGAAATCCCCAACTCTCTCCGAGGGTCCTTGAGATGCTTAGGATTTTGAGGATTGCGAAACGAAAATGCAATAAAATATGATATGCATGTATGACCTATGTATAACATTCCAAATTGAAAATTGGGATGTTACACAGAGGATCCTGGCAGGTTGAGCAGCGAGGTGCGTGTCGCACCAGCGAGGGCCATGGGGACCAGTTGGCCATGACCTTGTCATCGCCTCCAGCTTCCAGGATGGCCTCCTCGTATGCCAACAGGAAGGCCGACGGATCCGCTGCACCGTCGAAGCAAGGCGGGCTCTCTGGCTTGAACTTGTGCGACCACTGCACCCGCCGCAAGGTGGGGGGTGAAAGCCCTGATCCCCCTGGCGCCGCCATGGTCGCCCGTCGATCCAGTCAGAGGAGCAGCGCTGGTCATGGGGACCAGACAGAGAGGCGGAGCCAACGGAGGAATGGAACTTCGGCGCACCCCTACCTGGCGTGCCAAATGTCGGATTATGGGTTTCGGCAAAACACTTGAGGTTCAAACTCTGGGGTGCGCACGAAGATCTCTCTCCCCCTAGCTCACACTCTCGCAACGATGTCAAAGCCTAGCTCGCCGAACCCGAGGAACAAGAGACACAAGAGTTTATACTGGTTCGGGCCACCGTTGTGGTGTAATACCCTACTCCAGTGTGGTGTGGTGGATTGCCTTGTAGGCTGGGGATGAACAAGTAGAAGGGAAGAACAACCTCCTGAGGAGAGGCGTTCTTAAGCTCGATGAGCTTGTTTATGTGTGGATGGTCTGGTTCCTCTCCATATTGGATGAGATGACCTCTACGTTGGTGGCTAGTCCTATTTATAGAGGCCCGGGTCCTCTTCCCAAATATTAGGCAGGAAGGGATCCCACAATGGACAATTTGAAGGGGGGAAGCTAGTACAAGCTATCCTGACAAAAGGTGGTCTTCGCCTGCCAAAGGCTTTGGTGGTGACGGCATCGTGGGCTCCATGATGCCCTCCGTCCTGCTGTCCTGGTGGTCTTGGTATCATTGCACCGATATGGAAACCTTTGCCTGATGCCTCGAGACTCCTCGCCTGCGCTTGCCTCTTTAGCATCAAAGAGGAAACTGGCGCTCTGCGCCCGCCGGCGCTCGCCTGGCTCCCACCTGGCCTTGGTCGTCATGGCTCACGTCACAGAAACCTCACGAGGTGCCCCTTGCCTTGATCTCTCCGCTCCTCGCGAGCCATCCTAGGGAGACTGCCCCCGAGGAGGTCTTGTGTCGTCCGCCTCGCGAGGGTCTTGAGTGTTTGCTGATGAAGATGGGCCGTACCAGGCAGCTGGTGGAGCCACACCCTGGACCGCCGGAAGGCAAGTCCAGGTACCCCCGTTCCCAGAATGCCGACATAATCTTTATCTAATTACAGATGGGAGATTATTAATAATTGGGAACCAATATCCCAAACAAATTATTTATTCGAACCGTGAGCATTAGACCAACAATGGATACGTGCCATGCTTCGGTTAAGAAATAAAGCGACATCATTAATCATCCAAATAGAAAAACAATATACATGCCGCCACGCGACCCGTGTGGCACGCAAGCAGGCGTGAGTTGATGGGATGCGTCTGGCGCGTAGGCACACGGGGAGGCGTGCGTGCAGGTGTGTGAATTGACGGAGGCGTGCTCGCTACGCAGTGTCATCGGGAGGCGTGCGAGTAGCTGTGTGAAACTTTTGTAGGCATGCCAACAGTCTGGTGTGCAGGCTCACCGGGAGGCGAGCCATTGTTTTGACCGCTGCCCGCCTCTCTCCCACAACTCCCACTACTCCATATTAATGGTGCGCCTGAGCGGCCGCACCCCCCATCCTCGCCATACACACAATTCTCTTTCTCCGCTTGCATCCTCGACGCCTCTGTCAGTCCTCAAAGCCGTCAGTGTATGAGCATGCCACCGAAGCGCCTCATCGGAGGGAGTGGCGACGCCGGGGCTGCTAAAGCACTGGAGCACGGCGTGGAGATGGAGACAGAGGTTGCCGTCACCGTCGGCGAGTTATCGCTGCACCCTAACGTCATCGACGGCGTCGAGCTTCCATAACCGGAGGCGGAGTTCCACCCCGACTCCGACGACCACTCCGGCGACGACTCCGACGACCACTCCGGCGACGACTCCGACAACGATGGGCAGCTGGTTAGTCATCTATACCCATTTATGTGTCAAATAGATCATTGGGTTTCTCTGGTTACTCCTGCCTCGCCCTTTTTGGAATAGAAATCTCTATGGTTATGTTCTCCCAATCCATGAAATCTGAGTAAGTTTCGTTAGATCCATGTAGTGTATTGATTGTTTGAATGGTACAGGTGATAAGTGATTAGTTGTTTCATCTGTGCAAATGATTTCTGCTAGTAATCCGACTAGGGTTAGTGTTCGTGCTAATAATTCCTAGCCAGGGCTTGACAATTGATTTTTAATGACCTACATATGTTTGTGCCATTATTTTCTTCAAGATTGTTCTGTACATAGACGACTACGTTTAAAAATCGAACCATAATCTCTAGATATGTATAAATAAATAGCCATAAATTCCTAATCCTACTTTAGGGCATGTAATCATTGATTTGATGCCAAATTTGTTTTACTATTTGTATTGGTGATGTCTGACGATGTGGACAACGAGGATGAAGATGTCCAGAGGAGGTACAACAGGCAGATCCTGAGGGAGCTTTTATGTGAGAATGCATATCAGGCCTATTAGGACCTGGAACGGCAGCTATGGATGCCCATTTTGCAACCAGAAGCTTCATGACATGTCTCTAAGTGTTTTGGCGCATGCAAGAGGACGGGCCGTTGGCTCCTTCAAGCAGAAGTATTCTCGCAGGGTGGCGCACGACGCGTACACCGAGTACCTGGAGAAGCTTCAGGATCGTGCCGGCCTGTGAGATGAGATGTGGGATGGATGGAACTACATATGTATGCTTCAGTATCCTTAATATTGTTGAACTATGTACTACTTATGGTTGAACTATGCTTATCTACGTGTACGCTTATTATCTATGTCTGAGTATGTTAAATATTTCGCCAAATTTTGGTAAAAATTACAACGGGGGACCAATAAACTAGGACGGAGGTAGTACGTCAATCACACACGGTTCCCAAAATTGGAACCCTATGCAATGACTTTCATTTTGCCTATTGCGTCAATCACACACGGTTCGCTCTAGCAAACCGTCGCCCCCAAAATTCTTTGTGGGACAGAAAACCCTCACCACCCAATTCAAAAAAGAAAAAAGAAAACCCTCACCATCCCCACGTCACAAAACCCTCACCCCCTCGGCCCCTCCGGTACATTCCCCATTCACACCTGCATAAGCTCCTCGCGTCTATGCCATGGCACCGCCTACCGCGACAGTAAACACTTAGCTCGACGCCTGTCGCCGCCAGGCTGCCGGAAAGCCCACTGCATTTCACCACTTCCGCTTGCCACCGCCTATCGCCATCGACTTTCTCGACGCTGCTCGCGGTCGACCCAACTCCGCTCGATTGGGGAATCTGCCGTACTGAGGGTTCTTTCTCATGGATGACAAGGTAACTAGTTTAACGAGATATTATCTCATCTCTTATCCCAGTTCATCTGCCTCCTTTAATCACCCGACGGAAATCACCGTGAATTCATTTTTATTCGAGCTGATTTGAGGGTTTTCTTTCATTCGTAGCATGTATAGTGCGCCGACACTTCAGGATTTTGCCACCGCTGCCAGATATTCCATCTCTCTGTACCAGATAACTTGAGCACGTGCGCAGTATGTTCAATCTGACCCTAAATCTGTTGGCATGGCCTACTTTCCTGAACATATTCTAAATATTGCTACATTTGGATAAATGGTGCCACATGCACCATATACGTCAAAGGGAATTTCCCCCCTCTTCTTTCTATATTAGGAAATTAATGATGTATTGTTCTTTCGATTACTCTCATTTTCCATGACATCATGCTTACCCTATCTGTTTAGTTATAGATTTTTGTCCTTAGATTTCAACCGATGTATAGTTCTTTCAATTTGGGCCCATATTTGGATGTTACCATATTTTCTTTAACAATCCTACCATTTTCTGCAGAACATCCCTTACTATGCAACAGATTATGTAGTGCACAATTTTTCCCTTTACATACATCAACGCTCCACGGATGCCATACTACACACAAACCATGGATTTACAATTGTTGCTACTGTAAGACTTGATGAACATGGTGACTCCTATATTGGCACTGGCTTTTGGAATGAAATTGCAAAGTTTTATGTACTAAAAGCTATCACTAAAATTGCACTGCACATAAAAGCGCCTGGCCATGAGATATATGCTAACTTCCCCGACAAAATCATCCGTCCAGACTTTATTCGAAGTAAGTTTTCTTTTCAACTATCTGCATATGTTGACTTACCCCGCAATGTCAAATGAATTGTGTAGTATTTAAGCAACCAATTGTTATTCCCTTTTCTTACTATATTCCTACCTAATAACTTCTAGTTACCAATACACTTTTCTATTGCCCTGTTTTAACTAAATATTCCCTGTACTCCCATTTCTATCAGAAAGTGTCGCTGACAAGGAGACTCTGGAGGTGGATGATACGTATCCATCGTATCTACTTTTCCAAACAGTTTTGCTCTTGTTTTGGACTCTAACTTGCATGATTTGAATGGAACTAACCCGGACTGATGCTGTTTTCCGCAGAATTGTCATGGTGTTATTTTTCTGCAGAAATAAAAGTTCTCGGAATGACCTGAAAATCAACGGAGATTATTTTTGGAATATATAAAAATATTGGAAGAAGAATCCACGTCAGGGGGCCCACACCCTGTCCACGTGGGTGGGGGCGCGCCTACCCCCCTGGGCGCACCCCGCTGCCTCGTGTGCCCCTGACGCTCCACCGACCTCAACTCCAACTCCATATATTCGTGTTCGGGGAGAAAAAATCAAAGAGAAGGATTATTCGCGTTTTATGATACGGAGGCGCCGCCAAGCCCTAAACTCTCTTGGGAGGGCTGATCTGGAGTCCGTTCGGGGCTCCGGAGAGGGGAATCCATCGCCATCGTCATCATCAACCTTCCTCCATCACCAATTCCATGATGCTCACCGCCGTGCGTGAGTAATTCCATCATAGGCTTGCTGGACGGTGATGGGTTGGATGAGATTTATCATGTAATCGAGTTAGTTTTGTTAGGGTTTGATCCCTAGCATCCACTATGTTCTGAGATTGATGTTGCTATGACTTTGCTATGCTTAATGCTTGTCACTAGGGCCCGAGTGCCAAGATTTCAGATTTGAACCTATTATGTTTTCATGAATATATGTGAGTTCTTGATCCTATCTTGCAAGTCTATAGTCACCTACTATGTGTTATGATCCGGCAACCCCGAAGTGACAATAACCGGGACCACTCCCGGTGATGACCGTAGTTTGAGGAGTTCATGTATTAACTATGTGTTAATGCTTTGGTCCAGTACTCTATTAAAAGGAGGCCTTAATATCCCTTAGTTTCCAATAGGACCCCGCTGCGACGGGAGGGTAGGACAAAAGATGTCATGCAAGTTCTTTTCCATAAGCACGTACGACTATATTTGGAATACATTCCTACATTACATTGATGAACTGGAGCTAGTTCTGTGTCACCCTATGTTACTAAATACTTTGCTGCAGCTATTAAGTTTTCAGGTGTGGTTGAGTTGACAACTCATCTGCTAATACTTGAGAATATTCTTTGGCTCCCCTTGTGTCGAGTCAATAAATTTGGGTTGAATACTCTACCCTCGAAAACTGTTGCGATCCCCTATACTTGTGGGTTATGAAGACCATTTTCTGGCGCCGTTGCCGGGGAGCATAGCTCTATTATTTGAGTCACTTGGGATTTATATCTGCTTATCATTATGAAGAACTTGAAAGATCAAAGAACCAAGATTTTTCCCTCAACTACGAGGGGAGGTAAGGAACTGCCATCTAGCTTTGCACTTGATTCACCTTCTGTTTTGAGTAAGCTTGCGACACCTAAACCTGCTTCTGCTATTAATTCTGATATGTCGCATGTTATTGATGATGCCACTTCTGCTATGCATGATACTTATGATGAAACTACTTCTATGCTTGATACTACTGTGCCACTTGGTGAATTTCTTGATGAACAACTTGCTAGGGATAGAGAGAATGAAATTATTGAAACTGATAATATTGATGAAAGTGATGATGAAGATTCTCCCCCTAGATATGAATTGCCTGTTGTGCCTGAGGGTTATGTTATGGATGAAGAAACAGCTAGAGACTTTCTTGCCTGCAATGATAGAAATGATCTTAAGAAACTATAAGCTAAGCTGAAAGAAAAATCTTTGAATGCTAGAATGAAATATGATCCTACTTATGCTACTTCACCTATCTGTATTACTGATAAGGATTATTATTTCTCTGTTGATCCTAATATAGTTACTCTTGTTGAATCTGATCCTTTCTATGCCTATGAATCTGAAACTGTTGTGGCACATCTTACTAAATTAAATGATATAGCTACCTTGTTCACTAATGATGAGAAAACTCGCTACTATTATATCCTTAAATTATTTCCATTCTCATTAAAGGGTGATGCTAAGATATGGTTTAATTCTCTTGATCATGGTTGTGTGTGTAGTCCCCGGGATATGATTTACTACTTCTCTGCTAAATATTTCCCCGCTCATAAGAAACAAGTTGCCTTAAGGGAAATATACAATTTTGTGCAAATTGAAGAAGAGAGTCTCCCACAAGCTTGGGGAGGCTTCTCTAATTACTTAATGCTTTGCTTGATCATACTCTCAAGAAAAATGAAATACTTGATATCTTTTATAATGGACTAACCGATGCTTCCAGAGACCACCTGGATAGTTGTCCTGGTTGTGTTTTCAGGGAAAGAACAGTTGATCAAGCTGAAATTCTATTGAATAATATGTTGACCAATGAAAATAATTGGACACTTCCTGAACCAACTCCTAAGTCAACTCCGAAGAAAAGGGGTATTCTATTTCTCATTCCCGAAGATATGCAAGAGGCAAAGAAATCTATGAAAGAAAAAGGTATAAAAGCTGAAGATGTTAAGAATTTACCTCCTGTTGAAGAAATACATGGTCTTAATTCATCACCTATTGAAGAAACACACGGTCTTGATAACCCGACACAGGTAGTAAAGGTAAATTCTCTCTATAGATTTGATGAAGGTGATATTCCTCGTAATAAGTCTGCTAGCCAATGCTTAGATGAGTTTGATAATTTTATTGTTAAACAAGAAAACTCCAATGCTTATGTTGGTAGACAATTGAAACATAATGCTTATATGATTGAACACTTGAGTGATTATATAGCTAGTGTTAAAGGTGAACTTAAACTTATTAGCAAACATGCTTCTATGGTTACCACCCAAGTAGAACAAGTGCTTAAAGCTCAGAATGATTTGCTCAATGAACTAAATAATAAGAAAAATGATAATGCTGTTAGAGTTATGACTAGAGGTGGTAAAATGACTTAGGAACCTTTGTATCCTGAGGGCCATCCTAAGAGAATTGAGCAAGATTCTCAGAGAATTAATATTGATGCACTTACTCCTTCTAAAAGGAAGAAAAAGAAAAATGATAGGACTTTGCATGCTTCTAGTGAATCTATTGTAGACACACCTGAGAATCCTAATGATATTTCTATCTCTGATGTTGAAACACAATCTGGTAATGAACATGAACCTAGTGATGTTCATGTTGATGCTCAACCTAGCAATGATAATGATGTAGAGATTGAACCTGCTGTTGATCTTGATAACCCACAATCAAAGAATCAACGTTATGATAAGAGGGACTTTGTTGCTAGGAAGCACGGTAAAGAAAGAGAACCATGGGTTCAGAAACCCATGCCTTTTCCTCCTAAACCATCCAAGAAAAAGGATGATGAGGATTTTGAGCGCTTTGCTGAAATGATTAGACCTATCTTTTTGCGTATGTGTTTGACTGATATGCTTAAAATGAATCCTTATGCTAAGTATATGAAGGATATTGTTACAAATAAGAGAAAGATATCGGAAGTTGAAATTTCCACCATGCTTGCTAATTATACTTTTAAGGGTGGAATACCAAAGAAACTTGGAGATCCAAGAGTACCAACTATACCCATGCTCCATTAAAAGAAACTATGTTAAAACTGCTTTATGTGATCTTGGAGCCGGTGTTAGCGTTATGCCTCTCTCTTTATATCGTAGACTTGATTTGAATAAGTTGACACCTACTGAAATATCTTTGCAAATGGCTGACAAATCAACTGCTATACCTGTCGGTATTTGTGAGGATGTGCTTGTTGTGGTTGCAAATGTTACTATTTTAACGGACTTTGTTGTTCTTGATATTCCCGAGGACAATAGTATGTCTATTATTCTTCGAAGACCCTTTTTGAATATTGCAGGGGCTGTTATTGATTGCACCAAAGGCAATGTGACTTCTCATGTTAATGGTAATGAGCATACGGTACACTTTCCAAGGAAACAACCTCAAGTCCACAGTATCAATTCTATTGGAAAAATTCCATTGATTACTATTGTAGGTTTTGAATTTCCTCTTCCTAGTGTCACATAGAGATATGATATTCTTATTGTTGGGGATGTGCATATCCTCGTTGAGGTAACATAGTGTTATTCGAAATTTCTCCGGTTCCATGTTGTTCGGAATGAGTTTGTTAACAAGACTTGATCAACCTTGTTAGTGGATTCCTTTTGATGAGAATGAGATGGATGAAGTTAGAAAACACAACCCTCTGTACCCTCTTTTTACTTTCTGTTATTTATATTAAATAAATGTCACAGCCCTAGCTATGGCCTTTGCTTGTCTTTGCATATGCATCCATGCATCATCTTAAATTCAAGGAAATTGAATTGAGGGAATTCTCAAGCCTCGGAAATCTTTTAAAAATGATCAACATCAAAATATTTTCAAATGAGCCCAACAAAATGTTCCTGCTAATCTCTGAAAATATTGGCAAGAGCTAAAACTCAAACCAATATTTTTGGAATCACAGAAATGATTATTTTGGGACTTTGAATCAAACCAATCATTATTTGAATTGGATTTATATTCATAATAACTAGTTTATGAATCCAATAATTCTGAAAAATGGTGAGTGGCTCCAAATATTTTATATCTAGCCACATGATAATTTTCAAAAGTTAAGAAAATGGTTTGGTTTTTGAACTAAACCAAAACAAATTGCAGAAATACAAAACAAATCAGAAAAGGGAAAGGTTTTACGTGGCCTTACCTGGAGGCCAAGCGGCCGGCCCAGCTCACCTGATGACCCACTTACCTGGCCCAGTCACCGGGGGCAAGGTTGTCTTCAACCTTGCGCCTGCTGGCAGCCAGCGCATGCGCCCGAGCGGCCACCTCCTACTTCGTGCCGTCGACGCATCCTTCGCCATCATCTTGCACCGTGGAGCCGCCCTGGATGCCCTGAACCTTCTCCCTCTCTCTCTGCCCCCTCCCTCGGCCTCTAGCCCAATCTCTCGAATGCGTCTGAGTGCTTTCGTCGCTGCTGCTCGCTGCCACCGACGCGCCGAGAAGCTCCGACACTTCGTCCTAGACCCCCTCACTGAGCCACGCAACGCCGGACGCCCTGAAGCCTTGCCAACACCGTCGTCCCCCTCGTCGGTCGCCGCGGATCCTCACCGCCGATTCAGGAGCTATAGGACCTCCCCGAGCACTCTGAGCTTCTTTGCGAGTCCTCCGTGAGGCCCTCTTTCCCCTACCCCTAACCTCGTTGCTTCGCTCGACCTCTAGCTAGCGCTGCCGCCATGGCCGAGCTCCGTCGCCGCCTGCCTTTTCGTGCGCCACCATTACAGCCTGCACCCGTCATTGCAGAGCACGGCAACTAGCTCGTCGTGCCTCCAGGAGGTCGGCTATCCCTTTTGCTAGCTCGCCCATGCCCCGTAGCACCGCTGCCCGCATGTGCCTGAGCGCCGTCGATGCCCACCTCAACGCTGACGAAGCCACAACCTTCCCTTGCAGCTGCCACTTGCACCACCTGACGCACCTCTCTGCGAGCTTTCGAAAGAGCCTAGCCGCGCTTCAAACAGCCGCCGGAATCGGTCGGCCGGAGTACCTCCGCCGTCGGCTGTGGTCGCCGGTGACTAACCGCCGGCGTAACCAGCCATTAGGGCCTAAGCACCCTGCTAATTACCCCCTGCAGTCAATGATAGCTGGGCCCCACCACATTACTAACTGGCTAACCAAATAGTTTAAGGATAATCTAATTACCGTGGGGCCACGTGTTAGTTTTGACTACGCTGACGTGGCCGTTGACCGGGCCCACCTGTCAGTGACCCTGGCCAGCACCGTGTCACTGACCAGTGGGACCCACTGGTTAGTTTTGACCCAGAACAACTCAGTTGACCTACGGATGTCACACAAACGTCATGCTGACGCTATAAATCATTTTCTGGATTTAAGTTTATTCAGGAAATTCCAGAAAATGCTCAAAACTTCTAAAAATCATAGAAATTAATCTATAGCTTCAAATGAAATAAATTATATATGAAAAATGATCAGAAAAATCCAAAGAATCTGAATACGGCATTTTCGTGCATGTTTGAACAAGTTAACCTCACTGAATAGTACAAATGATGATTAGGGCAATTTATGAAATAACATTTGGAGTAGGAATTTGATCTTGTTTGAGTTCCACTTCAATTAACTTGGCTAGATATTGCATTAGGTGAATTCAGAACCTTAACATGAAATGTCATTCATGTGAATGTGCATTACATTTATTGTGTTCCTTCTTTGCTAGTCGGTGGTTGTTCCCCCTCAGTAGACGTATGTTCCGACGATGAGTTCGATGACACCGATGAAGAGCTACTATCTTCAGAAGTGACAGGCAAGCAAAAAAAACCCTGTTCATTCCGATACAATCCCACTCTCTCGCTCCTGCTCTCTTTTACTGCATTAGGACAACACCGATTCAACTGTTACATGTTGTGGTAGTTGAACCCTTTCCTCTGCATGACCTGTCATTGCCACAGTAAATAGATGAAACCCACTAGCATGAGTAGGAGTTGTTTGAGCCCTGATGTGCCTACTCATTCATGCTTGTTTGTCATGCATGCTACTGCTTAGAGTTGAGTCCAGTCTGATTCATCGGGAATGAATTGGAACGTGGTGAACATGTCCTACCGTTGAGAGCTAAGTGTGTGAACACGATTTGGTAAAGGTAGCGGTGAGAGGCCATGTAGGAGTACATGGTGGGTTGTCTCATTGCAGCCGTCCTCAGGAACTGAGTCTTGTGTTCGTGATCCATGAACAGTTACTACCACACATTGGGTTCCGGTAACTCGGCCCCTCTCGGCTTATTAATCAACTCGATCTCTGTCCAGGAGTTGCAACTAGTTTCTGGTGTTTGTAGGTAGTGTTAGTAGTCTACCAAGTGGCACCCGGTACAGGTGGGCTTGGGAGAGACTAGGCACAGTGGCACGGCGTACCAAGTGGCACCTGGATGGTGGGCTTGGGAACCCTACACACATCATTTGGGGCGGTGAGCGACACCCCGGCCGGATCTCCTTGCGGATGAAACCCGAATAGGCGATAAACCTGGACTAGAGACTTGTTGGTTAGTCAGGTCGTGGCCGACTCCCTCGCCCGCTTCCGCTTGAAGGTTGCCAAGGTACATGACGTGTACATGGCGATAAGTGGCGAGAGCGTGTGTGAAGAAGTACACCCCTGCAAGGTTATCATTATCTATTCGAATAGCCGGATTCCTCGGATATGGAAACTTGGACCCCTTGCATAGTTCATAGACAAGTGAAAGTGGATACTCTAAAACTCGCAAGATAAGCGTGAGTGCTATGGATGGCCTTCTCGTAGGGAGATGGGAGCGGATCCATAGTGGTGTATTGATATGGTGAATATGTGGACTCGTGTGCGCCACCTCAAAGAGTTGCTTGCAGTCGTAATTCAGGTTAGCCACTGAGTCAAAGCTGGCTTGCTGCAGTTAAACTCCACCACCCCCTTTGTTGATACCGATGCATATGTAGTTAGTTCTGATGTAAGTCTTGTTGAGTACATTTGTACTCACGTTTGCTTAATTTATGTTTTGCAGAGAGACGTCAGTCTCGCTAGTAGTTCCGTGTGGGCTTCGACGTTTAGCTTGCTACCTCAGCTACGATCTTGTCCCCTCGGCAGGATCTGGTAGATAGTCAGGCTTCTTAGCCTTTTTCATTTGTAGATGTCTGTACTCAGACATGTCAATCTTCCGCATGTGTTTGACTTGTATGCTCTGAATGTTGGGTCATGAGACCCATGTTTTTAATATCTCACTCCTCGGAGCCTAATGAATAAATACTTTGAGTCGTAGAGTTATGTTGTGATGCCATGTTGTATTTGCACATATCGAGCATATTGTGTGTATGATTGAAATGCTTGGTATGTGTGGGATCTGACAACCTAGTGGTTTATCCTTGGTAGCCTCTCTTATGGGGAAATGTAGTCTTGTGCTTCCATGAGCCATAGTAGTCCGCTACAGCCTGGTTCACCGGAGTCCTGCTAGCCCAGCACTACTGCTCAGGACACTTGACTGGCCGACATGTGTTTAACTTCGTTCCTGTGTCTGTCCCTTTGGGGAAATGACACGCGGTGACATCCGGAGTCCTGCCTAGCCTGCTAAAGACCAGGTTACCGGAGTCCTGTTAGCCCAGTGCTACAGCCCGGATTCACACGCTGCTGACCGACATGCTCGAAGTTGATTCATGTATGCCTGTCCCCATGGGTTAGTACCGCTTTGGGTTCACGACTAGCCATGTCGGCCCGGGTTCTCTGTCATATGGATGCTAGCGACACTATCATATACGTGAGCCAAAAGACGCAAATGGTCCCGGGCCCTGGTAAGGCGACACCCGTGGGAATACCATGCATGAGGCCGCAAAGTGATATGAGGTGTTACCAGCTAGATCGGTGCGACTTGGAATCGGGGTCCTGACAGCGTTGGTATTAGAGCCTGACTGCCTGTAGGATTACCAAGCTATACTGGTCGAAGTTGAGTCTAGAAATGCTTTAGTTATATAGGGGAATTGATCGTGGAAGGGAACGTAAGGCTCTTTTTACTCCTTATACCTCATTCCCTCTGATCTGAGTCATCCTATTCCTTTCTACGGGGATTAAGAACTAGGCCTTCTCATCTATCTATCAGGATGACGAGTTACTATGCTAGAGACTTATAGGATTGATGGATTTAAGCCCCAGTTCAGTTTCTACCACCCCCGTGTGTTCATAGTTGGTCTCGAAACCTTGATTTTGTGCTTTTGAGTGGTTATGCCACCATTTTGCAGGATGTCTCAAATCTTTTTGAGCATTTACAGTCGTTATGTTGTTCGAGTCATCCCAGGTTCTCTAAATAATCTGATGCACTTGCAAATCTTTCCTCCGTGTTCCCAATGTCCTTTTGGGCCAGATTAAGCACAATAATCGGTGTGTTGAGGTACGCCACTACCTCGACATATCTGTTGGAGTTATTGTTATGACCTTAGGTGTCTTACGGAGTCACCTAGTAATATAATCTAGCCATGTTCTATGTTCCCAGTGTGATGATTCTGGCCATCATTCTCAAAAGCATCCCGTGATGCCATTTAGTTAGTAGGTATTCTACTCCTAGGTTTTGAACCCGAGATTCCCCTACTTCATGTTGATAGTGTCTGCTCGATCCTTTAGGATATTAGTAACCTTGCGACAGTCCTCGAGGTTCGTGGTATTTCTTTCTTCCAAATACCATGAATCATTAAGGCAGAAGTTCTTTGAACCAAAATATCACAATCAGAGTACTCTTGAGGAGTTCTCCATTCATAATTGTGATTCTGCTAGTTCTACCTTCCTGCATGGGTTATCTGGAAGAAACCTATTGAACTTGGTTTGACATATTAATCTATGCATCCACAACTCAAAAAGATATATGTCCTCTTGAGTTCTCCCTCTTCATTTCTATTCCGACCATCGTCTATCAATTGATAGTCAGGAGTAATTGTGCATCCGTGTCTATCAATGCTTATTATTCTTGTGGTCCGTCAAGCCATTCTATTCCAGAATGACTAGGAGAAACAAGCTCCACACTACTAGAAAAAGGGCTATAGATGGGATTGACACTAATGGCGCACCAGACAAGCGGTGCGCCATTAGTATATACTAATGGCGCACCACCTTCTGATACGCCATTAGAGTTGAAACTACTAATGGCACACCTGGCCCAGGGTGTGCCATTAGTATCAAAAAAAAATTTAACTAGTGCGCCTGTCCAAACATACTAATGGCGCATCCAGACACAGTGCGCCATTACTAGTTGTAACTAGTAATGGCGCACCTGCCGGAAAGTGCGCCACTAATGTTGTTTTTTATTATATTTTTTATTCCCTTTTTTGCAAAACTACTAATGGCGCACTGTTCCACCGTGCGCCATTACTAGTTTAAACTAGTAATGGCGCACTATGGGACAGTGCGCCATTAGTATGTTTTTTTTTGCAAAACTACTAATGGCGCACCACCAGAAGGTGCGCCATTAGTAACCTGGATTACTAATGGCGCATTTAGAGTTGGTGCGCCATTAGTAAGTGGGCAGCAACAAGATATTTTGGACAACCTCTCCTACCCACACTCACTTTCTCCCCACTTTATTCTCTCCACCTCCTCATTGTCTCGGGTGCCTCCTCTTTTTCACCTCATTTCCACCATAGATTCATTCAATTTAAGTGGTTAAATTACCTTGTTTTGATAGGTAAGTAAGGGGGGAAGCTATATTTATGTTGTTCTCCCTACAACAATGTGCACATGCACTTTTTATGGCCTAGCTAGATCTATGTATGTTCGTGGTGTTGCATATGTTTGTGGTGTTGCATATGTGTTTGTGTTTGGAGGTGTACCGGTATTTGAAATGCGATAGTTGCCAATATTTTGCCGGAATGTTGATTCATTTCCGTTTCGGTGAGAATTTTGGCATTAAGCATTCTTTTTGGTCTGATTTTTAGGGAAAGTCATGCCAAATTTTTTCTTGGTTCTAAAATATCGTTTTGCTCTACCCCGCAGGCGACCATGGTCCGCATGATGACCGAAGGCATCGTGAATAGGTTTTCGAGGTCCGCGAAGGCCGAGATGCTTCAAAAGAACGAGATGGAGATAAGATGTCCGTGTCGAAGATGCAAGCTGAAGAGCCTTATTGCGGACCCGGAATCCGGGCAGGTGCGGGACCACCTGCTCTTGCATGGTTTCATGGATGGCTATCAATGGCAAGGTGATGAAGATGACTACGAAGTCGTCCATGGGGGCCGGGCAAGAAATGAGGAAGGGCAGCAAGACAACCACCGCGGCTCGGGCGGGCGAGAAGACGAAGAATCCCCAGGAGGTGATCACGACGGTGATGCTGTACACAGTCATCATGTAGAAGATGCAGGACATGATGATGAGGAAGATGCCGGAGCAGACGACGGGCATGATCATGAAGATGATGATGCCGGCGGAGCAGACGACGCTGGACCATCGATGGGCTGGGTGCAGGACCCTCATATTCAAGAGCTGCTTCTCAAGCAGATGGATAACGCAAGAGCTGCCGCCCGAGAGAAAGACAAGATGGATCAACTTGAGTTAGACGCGGTTACTCCATTGTATGAAGGATGCAGGACCGAGGATACCCGCCTGAAAGTAACTCTCATGGCTCTGGAGATGAAGGTAAAACACAAAATGACCGACGCATGCTTCGACGAGAACATGTCATTCTGGCACGAACGTCTTCCCAAGGGGAACAAGTGCCCAACCAGTTTGGAGGAGGCGAAGAAAATCGTGTGTCCTCTGGATTTACCGCACGTGAAATACCATGTGTGCATGAACAATTGCATCATTTATCGGGACGAGCATGCGGAGTCTACCATATGTCCGGTGTGCGGCGTCACTCGATACAAGAAGAGGAAGAAAGCTCCTCGAAAAGTGGTGTGGTACTTTCCGATCACTCCTCGTCTGCAGCAGTATTTCGTGGACCCTAAGGTAGCAAAGCTCCTGCGTTGGCACGCGGATAGGGAGGAGAAGAAGCGAGAAGATGACGCAAATGATCCGGAGATAGATAAAAAAGACAAGATGCTGAGTCACCCTAAGGATGCGAGCCAGTGGCAAGCGTTGAACTTCGAAGACCCCGAATTTGGGAACGATCCAAGGAACATCGTGCTGGGCACGAGCACCGATGGAGTCAATCCGTTTGGCAGCCAGAGAAGCACACATAGCACCTGGCCTGTGTTTGTGTGGATGTACAACCTTCCCCCCTAGTTGTGCATGAAGAGGAAGTACATTCACATGAGTATGCTAATTGAAGGACAGAAACAACCAGGGAACGACATCAATCTATATCTGGGGCTGCTGAAAGAGGAGCTTGACACGCTGTGGAAAACGCCAGCCAATACGTGGGACGCCGCAGAGAAAAAATATTTCCCTATGAGAGTCGCGCTGCTCACGACGGTGCACGACTATCTCGGTTACGGATATGTCGCGGGGCAGGTGGTCCACGGATTTTCTGGATGCGTTAGGTGCATGGATGACACAACGTATCGCCAGCTAGATAGAGATCCCGGGTCTTCGAAAACCGTGTTCATGGGACATCGAAGGTGGCTTCGCGATGATGACCCGTGGAGAAAATGCAAGGATCTGTTCGATGGTGAAACCGAACCCCGAACACGCCCGCGTACGAGGAGCGGCAAGGAAATAGACGAGCTGTTGAAAAATTGGAAAGACTGCCCACTGCCGGGAAAGAAGCAAAAGGCGCCAGAGCCGGGAAAGAAGCGAAAGGCGCCAGAGCCGCTGCTGAAGGTATGCAAAATGAGGTCTGTTTTCTGGGACTTGCCGTACTGGAAGATCCACCGTGTGCCTCATAGCCTTGATGTCATGCATATCACGAAGAACGTGTGCGAGAGTCTGCTTGGTACCCTTCTCAACATGCCAGAGAGGACCAAAGATGGGCCGAAAGCAAGGGCAGACTTGAAATCAATGGGCATCAGGCAGGAGCTTCACGCTATATATGATGATCATGATGATGATGATGATGATGATGAGGTGAAGCAGGACACGGAAAGTCGTCGCAAAGGCAAGAAGGCCAAGAAGACTGGAAATGACTACCCTCCCGCGTGCTTCGCTCTTCTCTTCCCTTCCCTTCCATTCCCTTCCCTTTGATTTTCTCATGCGCTTTGGCTTCCTTTGCTCACGCAGGTGCACGCGACGCCACCAACCTTTGATTTGCTGGCCATGGCAAAAGCAGCTCTGCCTGCACATCTGGTTTGGTCTCTTAGACTAGGTATAATCCCATCCCCCTCTCCTCTGCCCTGCTCTTTCTCTGCCTGTGCTGTTTAGGGATGGAATGCATGCCCAACTGTGCGATTGCTTAATTTGTCTAGCCATTATTCTAGCTGATTAGGTTGGTTCTTTACCTGTCCCCATGTAATTACTCAGCCCGATCAAATTGCCTGGAACTCGTTGGCGAAAACCATTAGTAATTAGATAAGTGAACTTTTGCATCTTATTTTTCACACAAAAACCCTCTTTTGGCACTTGAAAAATGAAAAATTATTTTTTTATTACAAAAAGTTAGAACCTCCCATGTGCAATCTTGTTTGGCATGCTAAGCACCATGTTTGTGCCAACTATCGTCACATTATATAAAATTGACATGGATATAGCCATGAACTTGGTCATTTGGCTTGAAAGCCATGAACCTTCATATTTTTTAGGAGAGATGCCTCCCAAACAGACACATCTCCGTCCCATTCACATATCTTGTTCTAGAAAAACTGTTTTGAGAACCATGAAACTAACATGCAATGTATTCTGAAATGTTAGGAATATAGTATAATGACAAACTAAACTGCGACAACCATTGGTGATTTTATCTGCTTGGTGTCCTCGTTGGCGCTAGGACCCTAGCATAGCAGCGTGCATACGTGTTTGTGCTGTGCACGGAACTGACAGATGTCAGGGCGGGTTTCACTACGTTTCAATGGTTCTGGTAGGCCGAGCCACCTGCAATTTTTGTGCATTCCATCCCTAAACACCACCACGCAATCAACTGTTGGAGTATGTCTGTTTCCCAGTGCTGTTTGGAGCAGCAGCATGATCCTTCTTGTACTCCTAACATAGCAGGTTGCTTGTACTTCATGTTTGACAGTTTGAGTACTTCTTGTTGAAGGTTGCTGGTACTTCATGTTTGAGCAGTGAACATGACAGGTTAATTTCAGATATGACACTTTTTGGACATTAATTTGAGTAGATGAACATTTTGTGGTTCTGCTAGGACTTGCTCCAGATTTTTTAACCCTAGGATTTCTTTTCTTTTAGTTCTTTTCTTACAGAAAATTTACTGAAAATTCAGAAACTTGGAGTAACCTGTGGACTGTACTTTTGTGATCTCCTACTCCTGAATTTTCATGTCACTTGTGCTATTGCCAAGCATGACATGGCCATTTTTTATTCTGTTTTTGATGGAGCTTGGTGTGTGTTGTTTCGTACTACTAAGCAACCTATTTTGAAGTGAGTAATCAGCATGAGCAAAAATAGACGTTAGATCTTAGCGCTAATGAGAGATGAAAATTTCACATATATATGGTCTACTGCTTGCATACAGAGAACAACCTATGAAGCTGTATTTCTGAAATGTGGTGATGATCTTATCTGCAAGAATGAAAATGATGAGCTATGTTTCTAAAATGTGGTGATGATCTTATCTTAGCTGTATTTCTGAACTGGTAGCTAAGTGTATTACTTGTGATGATGATGCTGCTGCTGATGTACTACTTGTGATGATGTTGCTGCTGTACTACTTTTGATGCTGCTGCTAGTTGTGATTTTGTCAAGTGATGCTGCTGCTACTTGTGATCTTCTAAAATGACCCCTTTCTCCTGAAACGTTGATTAATTTCCGTTTCGGTTGAGAAATGGGGTACTCCTAGGTCAAGAAAATTAGCAAAGGTCATGCCCAATTTTCTTGACCTAGAAGGTGCCCGATTCTCAACCGAAATAAAAATTAATTTGCTTTAGTGGTTGGATTAGTTTAGTATTTTTTTCAGACACTCAGACACCCTTGCTTGCCATGTGTGTGAGAGAGATAGTGAGAGGAGACAAGAAGAAGGGGGTTAGGAAGATGTTGCCTGCTCATCAAAGCTAACCATCTCCCCCTTTTCACACCTTTTCCTTTGTCTTTTGTGGGTTGCAAGGAAGCTACTGTCTTAGCTAGCTTAGCTTGTGCACAAATCCCAATGTTACAATCTAGAAAATTAGCCTGCAAAGATGAGGTCCCATGCTGGCTGTACCATTGCATCATGCAACAGTGCCTTCAAGATCCAAGGCAATATCACAAACATCATAGGCAATTTGACCAAACTCACAACCTTGTATCTTTGCAGCAACCAACTTTCTAGACACACCCCTCAAGAACTAGGTTACCCTAAGAACGTGTACTTGGACCTTAGCAACAACACACTAACAGGTTCTATCCCAAAACACCTAGGCAATATCACAAACATCTCTCAATTGTTCCTTGACAATAACCAACTTTTTGGCGACATTCCTCGAGAATTAGGTTATTTGGTCAACTTAGAGATCTTGTTCCTTGACAATAACCAACTTTTTGACCAAACTTTGTTCCTATTTAGAGAGAAACATGTCCAACAACGATGAGGCCGGGGGTTCGCGCGTCAAGCCATTCTGGGAGCTGTCCCAGGAGATGGAGGAACAACCTCACTTGTATGAGGACGCCGCCTTCCCCACCGATCCTGAGACCACTGATGGTACTGCCGAGGATGACCCCACTGATGCCACCACTGATGGTGCCGCCGAGAATGCCACCACTGATGATGGCGGCGCACGCACAGATGGCAGCCAACCGAAGAGGCAACAGAAGGACCGGCGCCCGACCGTGCTCCGCACCCTCAAGGAGGAAGTTACTGAAGTGGACTCCGACGGGAATCCAACGGCGCCCGAACGAATAGTCAAGGGGTACTTGCTTCAGCTCGGGTGCATTCTCCGGAGCACCGTCTCGATCAACACCGAGAACCTGAGGCATCCTGACCGAGGGAATTTGTGCAACCTCCTCTTCACGAAGCTGCACGAACGATACAAGTTCCCCGCTGAATTTGAAAACACAAGCCTCAAAGGGAATAAAGTGAACAATGCTTCCCTCACGAAGATGAGCAAGGCCCTGTCTACTTGGAAAAGCAATGTGAAGAGAATGATCGAGAAAGGTGAGAGTTATGAGAATATCAAGGAGAAAAATCCTTCGATCACCGAAGATGACTACAACGACTTCAAGATGAATTGCTCGAGCACCGCACACTCCAAATCAAGTAAGTGGGGGAAAGAAATGCGGGAGCTAAACTTAGGGGAACACACACTCGGTCCCGGCGGTTACAGAGTGGCGGAGCCTATATGGGACAAGGAGGAGGCGGACCGTGCCGAGCAAGGCCTACCGCCCCTCTTCGATAAATACGGTGACAAGCAGACCAGGAACTTTGTCAGGGCCCGGTACAAGAAGGACCCGAAAACAAAGGAGCTTACCACGGATCCGAAGACCAGGGCGCTTGAACTTGTTCTGGTAAGGAATACACCCCCGCGTAATTAGCTCCATATGGTTGCATTCTAATTAATGAAGCCAAATTTCTAAATGGTTCACATTCCTTCCGCAGGCGACTGAAAGCAGTAGCGCGGGGTCGACTAAGAGCAACCCTTGGGACACCACTCTAAATAGGGCGTTGAATGTAATGAAGAACAAGGATAAGCTCAGTAAGCCGACGTCAGCTGGTCGTGTGGCTGGCAAAGGCTTGTCGACAAAATGGTCATCATACTATAACACTGGTGGGCGAAAGGAGAAAAAGACCAGCTTGGAAAGCCAGGCGCGTGAGGTTCAAGAACTCAGGGCATAGGTGGCGCGGATTCCGGAGATTGTCCAAGAGCAAGTGCAACAACAACTCGGAGCGACGATCACCGCCATTGTGCCTACCTTGATCCAGGGGATTAGTGCATGGATTGCGGGCGGCCAACAGGGGCCGCCCCCGATTCCTAGCTTCACAGCCAGCAACTCGCAGAACGCGATGGCGGGGCCATTGGTGTCTCCGGCGGAGGCGGCATTGGTGTCTCCGACGCCGGCATGGGAGCTTAATGCACCCGGGTGTACGTCGGCCGGCACCTCTGCAGCAAGCGGCCCCTCCGTCAACTGCACGCCCGCCGTTGGCGGTGCCTCGACATTAGCCGAGCTCGACGCCATCATCACGGTAACTAATTAAGCCTCTCTCGGTCGAGGACTTCATCTCCTTGCCTTTGACTGGGCATCCCTGACGCCCTACATGTTTTCGCAGGGCGCCACCGACGTTCCGTGCACTCTCCTGCACTTCGTGAACAACGAGTTAGTCGATGTCGCCAAGGGCAAAATCGTTCAACCGGGCAACCCCTTGTTCCAGGGTACCCAGATGCCACCCAACTTGTTTAGGGTTCAACTGGTTCGGGTGCTGCCAGGCTGCAACGAGTTGTTACCTCCGATTCGACCCGTCAGGGCCGACGATGATGACGTGATGACCCTCAGCGCCTGCCTGAGCTGGCCCCTGCTTTGGCCGAAGAGCCAGATTCGTTTGGGGGCGGGGGACACCACCCCAAAGACAACACCGCCAGTAGTGCCGGCGCCAAGTCGGCCCCATGGCAAGACCACCGCAACGGTGCCGGACATCCCTATGCCACTGGATCCAAACATGCATATGGCACAGGATCAGAACGACGACGACGACGACGATACATTTGCCAACGTCGATCAGTACTTTGTCGATCATGGGTACGGTGGCGACTTCATGGGGCCTCCTTCTCAACAACCCAACCCAACAAAAGACGTGCGCGCTCTAGCTGGTACCACGGAGAAGCCACGTTGCAACAGGCGTCGTCTGCAGTTCAGCTCTCAGGAGACGCCTCCAGCTGCCGACTTCACCGAGCCTCAGATAGGCGAGGTGCGAAATATGATCATCCCCAACACACTCAAGAAGGCGGTCTGTGAGCAGAACTCTGTCCCATTACAGGAGAAGAAGAAGGCACGCAAAATAAAGACTAACAAGGGTGCGGGCCAGCCGGCACCGAGTACGATTCGTGCTCAGGACGGGCCACCTTCACCTAAGGATATTTCGAGGAGGGTGCATGTGGCGGGTAGGCCGATGCTACCGAGAAATATGCTCGATGCTGCAACCGGTGCTATGCGGAGTCTGCATGATAGTGTTCTTTCTTTGGAGAAGCGGCGTCTCGGAGAGAAGGATGTGGCATACCCGGTTTTTGCGGCCAAGGTGCCAGAGGGCAAGGGCTTTGTGGATAACTCCATCAGGGTTACGATCGTCCTGCGGTTTGATGACATCCACGCTATGTTGAACCTTCATCCGCTGCACTACACCTTCGTTCGGCTATTTTCGCTGAGTATGGAGATGCGGATCATTCGCGACAAGACCCCGGACATCGTGATAGTCGACCCCTTCTACATGCGTGCCAATATCTTGGGCAGCGCTGGGGACCGGCAAGTCGCGACTTCTTACCTCGAAGGCGTCATTCTGGCAAACCAAGATAAGGATAACTTCCTCGTGCCTTACTTTCCCGAGTAAGCCCCCCCCTCAACCGCCCCGTAACATATGAATTCTTAGATTTCGATTGTTTTTCTTTTAACATGCCGTGTTTTCTGCAGTGACACACATTGCACGCTCATCCTCCTAAGCCCCAAATATTCCATGGCCACGTATTTCAACCCGGACCGTCAGTCAAACGTAGACTACACAAATGTCAAGAAGGTTCTTGATGATGTTCTCCCCGACTACGTCAAATCTGGAGGCACCTTCTCCAGGCCTATTCGTAAGTACGACAAGCACGTGTTCTCCCACAATACGACGTTCTGCTGCGTCAAGCAGCCGCCTGGCGGTCAGAAGGGTGCCTACTACGCCATCCATCACATGCGGGCGATCGTACAGGACCATCATCAACTTCTTCTACCGAGTAGACTCAAAGATTGGGCCGCGAGCGTGTCGGCAATCCAGGACGTGGACATCAAACAAGAATTCTTTCGCATCTAGTAGGAGTTTGCGGAAATCATCCATCAAGATGTCCTTCGTACCGCGGGGCAGTTCTACCTCAGAAATCAACCGTCCAACAGTGACACCGACACAATCCTACAAATGCAGGCTGACAACGCCCGTTGTTTCATGACTCCCACGATAGACGGCGGCTTCATCCACGCTCCGGTCCCTTGAGTCGAGTCGAAAGCAGTGATGCTGTGTCTAGTTCTGAAACATCGATTGGCTCATGTTGTAATTAAACTTTAATGAACTTGTAGTATGTCTCTTTGGTTTCGAGAGTCGTTCAACTTAGATGTAATCGATGCTATTAATGTCTTGCTTTTCTCTTCCGATCGTTCTGTTGCATACTTATATATTGCTTATGTATTGTCTATGAATTGGTACTAACGTTTCATTTGGCTACTGCATAGCGATGCCGTGGTATGTCGTGTACAAGGGTAAGGTTCCCGGAGTCTACAACGACTGGGAGGAGTGTTGGAGACAGGTTCACCGATTCAGCGGTAACAGTTACAAAGGGTACACGACTAGGGCCGAGGCCGAATCTAGATATGCCCGCTATCTAGCGGGAGAGGGGAGGGAGCGTTGGAGGAACCGGATGAAGACGAGTTTCATCGTGATGATGCTCATCGTGATGACCGCAGCTCTCTTCTATGTGATGGTAGTTTAGATGATCGATATCGACTTGTAATGTGAAGACAAACTCGCGGTCTCGAGACTTGTAATATAATGTTCTATCTTTGTTCGGTCTTTTCAATTCGGAGACTAATACGATGAATTGTATTCGGAGACTAAAATGATGAATTGTATTCAGAGACTAATCTTCTATTGTATTCGATGAATCTGTTGTTGATGTGTGCTGTCTATATTTTGTCCAATTATACATTTTGTAACCTGTGCAAAAAACAGAAAATAAAAAAATAAAAAAACCTAATATTCATACTACTGGCGCATCACATCACAGTGCGCCATTAGTATGCCAAAGGATACTAATGGCGCATCACTAAACAGTGCGCCATTAGTATGCCGAAGTTACTAATGGCGCATCCTGTTGTCGTGCGCCATTAGTATGCCAAAGCACCTGGGTATACATGGCCCCCTGGGAGGCATACTAATGGCGCACTATTGTATATACTAATGGCGCATCTGAGGTGCGCCATTAGTATACCAGATACTAATGGCGCACCAGTGGTGCGCCATTAGTAAAATATACTAATGGCGTGCTACTAATGGCGCACCACTAATGCGCCATTAATGGCCAAATTAGGTGCGCCATTAGTAGGCCTTTTCCTAGTAGTGCCAGTACCTCATCCATTTCTAAGATTGGGTCAAAGCAGTTGTATTCCGCAGATCAAATGCAATCAAGCTTTTGATTCTGTTCTACCCTGAAGTATTACCCACTTTATGTCAAGAATATCATGAGAATTGCACCATCTCTTATGAATTCTTGATGCAGTGATACTTCTTGCCATCATTTTTCATTCCTCGGTACCGTGTTGTCGCAACCGGAATGCCGGCAAGTGAACTATGATGTGTGAAATAAATACTCCTAGCAACTCTGCTGCTTGGTAGTTGATGGACATTAATATCATTCTAAGTGTGCTGATTATTGAATCATCACCCTAAGGTTGATCGTGCTACCTAGTCCTTATTTCTCGTGCACTCTTCGATCAATGAGTTAGGATTATTCAACCCCTTTCTTATTTGATCATATCATCTTGCCTCGAAAGCAAGATTGTTCTCGAGCATAGTAACATATCGGTGGTTTGTGATGTTTCGAATATCTTCTCGGAAGTATTACCAGGTTGACACTTGACCGCTATGTTGAGTTCGTGATCATGCTGGTTTTCCTCCAAACCACCCATTCTCCAAGAATCTGTGTTGGATACCCCTGAGCTAGTTGGTTAAGCTAAACAACAACTTGGAGAGTTGGAAGATAAAAGCTTGTCTGACTTAGTTCGTGTCACGGGATATCTTTTGTGTGTGTGTTGAAGAAAGATGATATCTTCATCGATTGGTCCTCGTGATCAGTTGTGGGATCTATTGTCTTATCCAAACTTTGTTTTGAGTGTGGGCTATCCTCAAATCAAACCAGAACCAACAATGTTCGTAATGTTTTCTTACTCGTGGTTGACTCCTCGAGCATACACCATTACATCTTTGTTGTGACCAATACTATCAGATTGTTCACATAGTGGTGGAAGTCCAGTGATATGGAAATTCCGATGAGTTGCTGTTGAGCCCATCAGCGGCATTTTGTCTCCTCCATGATTTGTGTTTAACATCCAGCTAGTGTTGGAAACTTGTGTAAGCCTTTTCTTCACGCCCCGTTCATGAAGTATATGTTTGGATGAAAGAAGTGAGTTCCTTTGATTCACGTGCATTTGATGTAAGTTGCCGTCGTGAATTAGGGAAAGTTTGTTTTGCTTCCTCTGGAATCATCCCAAGTCATTCATGCACGTGCGAAGTATTCTATGGTCTGATAGACAGATCATCTTCATTCCATATGTATCCCTAGCACACCAAGCCACTGATTAACTTGTTCAGGGAGAAGAAGTTCTCCATAAGAGCTAATCATATGATTTATGCAAGGACTTCGATATCGTTGATGATGGTTCCCAACCAGGACTCGGTAGTGTTTCATTGTAAGACCACCATGTGGTCATGCTTGTCTGGGACAGCGTGTTCACGTGTGTTTAGCAGAACCAGCTCATGTTTTGGAGCTTACTACCATAGTCCATTTCCTGAGAATCTCGCAATGTCATCTCGTCAATTTGTGTTGCAAACTTTCATTGTCTTTCTAGACTTGATGAGTCTGGGATATCGTGTTACCAACCAGATCTGAATCTCGGGCAGATATGATGGTTGGTATTTTTCCAAGATCTATGATGTAGGCCCCGACAAGGATGATGTTCTGGCCGACACACCTAGCCGGAAGGTCTATCATTGTAGTAACTTGATTGAGTTATTTGACCATCTTCTCCATGAGGATTTAGTGTAACTTATTCTAGGAGTTGTTCCTTGGGGATTCTTGTGCTCTTAGTTTCTTCAGTTATTCTATAACTACTCAAAAGTGGAATCACTTTGAGTTTTTCTCCAGATACTAGAATCATTCCCAGCATTTGCATTTTGTTCCCAGCTTGCACCCGCCTTTGTGCCATTTTACTATGGTCTGCCTTCTCAGTAATTTTTATTTTAGGATCATCCTCAAAAGTGGGCTTACCCTAGACCCTATCCTTTCTCGTTGATAAGAGGAAATCATCCATTGTGTTGTCTTCAACAAGGTAGTCTACATCATCCATTCTAGTATGAGTATGCCATTTCTTCAAGCTCCTTCACGCGATCATTTGTGATTGCCTCAGGCTGGTGAGAAGAGTTTCAATGATCTCTGAATCTCAAGTAATTCTTTTTGCCATTTAAGGGAATATTTCTGCGAGTCACCTTCTTTAAGATGTCTCGTTATGGTATCATGGCAATTATCTCCTCGCTACTTTGAAACCATGCACCATCTTACTCCAGCGTGGAATTGTTGCCTGCCCAATTGAACCTTTGTCATTTACCTTTTTCCATTGCTCTCGATGTGTTTTATGTCTCAACTCGAGATGTTTCAACATCTCATTCCGTGAGTTGATCATGATTTGCTTGATATACATGAAGATCGATCACTGTAGACTTTCTTTCCTTGTCGCCATGTTGGATGAAGTTCCTGAAGGAAAGGATGTCATAATCAAAGATGATGATCGAATCAAGATTCTTATGAAGTGCAACATGGATTGTGAAGACTGTGTCAGTTCTGTGTCCCCTCTGTCTTCTTACCTCACGTCCTGAATCTCGGGACGAGATTCTTGTTTAGTGGGGGTGAGTTGTCACAGCCCTAGCTATGGCCTTTGCTTGTCTTTGCATATGCATCCATGCATCATCTTAAATTCAAGGAAATTGAATTGAGGGAATTCTCAAGCCCCAGAAATCTTTTAAAAATGATCAACATCAAAATATTTTCAAATGAGCCCAACAAAATGTTCCTGCTAATCTCTGAAAATATTGGCAAGAGCTAAAACTCAAACCAATATTTTTGGAATCATAGAAATGATTATTTTGGGACTTTGAATCAAACCAATGATTATTTGAATTGGATTTATATTCATAATAACTAGTTTATGAATCCAATAAATCTGAAAAATGGTGAGTGGCTCCAAATATTTTATATCTAGCCACATGATAATTTTCAGAAGTTAAGAAAATGGTTTGGTTTTTGAACTAAACCAAAACAAATTGCAGAAATAGAAAACAAATCAGAAAAGGGAAAGGTTTACGTGGCCTTACCTGGAGCCCAAGCGGCCGGCCCAGCTCACCTGACGACCCACTTACCTGGCCCAATCACCGGGGGCAAGGTTGTCTTCAACCTTGCGCCTGCTGGCAGCCAGCGCACGCGGCCGAGCGGTCACCTCCTGCTTCGTGATGTCGACGCGTCCTGCTCCCTCATCTTGCACCGTGGAGCCGCCCTGGACACCCTGAACCTTCTCCCTCTCTCTCTGCCCCCTCCCTCGGCCTCTAGCCCCCTCGCTCGAACGTGTCCGACTGCTTTCGTCGCTGCCACTCGCTGCCACCGCGGCCACCGGCCACCCCACGCCTCACCGACGCGCCGAGAAGCTCCGACACTTCGTCCTAGACCCCCTCGCTGAGCCACGCAACGCTGAACACCCAGAAGCCTCGCCAACACCGTCGTTCCCCTCGTCGGTCGCCGCGGATCCTCGCCACCAATTCAGGAGCTACAGGACCTCCCCGAGAACTCTGAGCTTCTCTGCGAGTCCTTCGTGAGGCCCTCTTTCCCCTACCCCTAACCTCGTTGCTTCGCTCGACCTCTAGCTAGCACTGCCGCCATGCCCGAGCTCCGCCGCTGCCTGCCTTGTCGTGCGCCACCATTACAGCCCGCGCCCATCATTGCAGAGAATGGAAACGAGCTCGTCGTGCCTCCAGGAGGCCGGTTATCCCTTTTGCTAGCTCGCCCATGCCCCGTAGCACCGCTGCCCGCATGTGCCCGAGCGCCATCGCCGCCCACCTCAACGCCGGTGAAGCCACAACCCTCCCTTGCAGCTGCCACTTGCACCACTCGACGCACCCCTCTGCGAGCTTTCGAAAGAGCCTAGCCGTGCTTCAAACGGCCGCCGGAATCGGCCGACCGGAGTACCTCCGCCGTCGGCTGTGGTCGCCGGTGACTAACCGCCGGCGTAACCAGCCATTAGGGCCTAAGCACCCTGCTAATTATCCCCTGCAGTCAATGATAGCCGAGCCCCACCGCATTACTAACCGGCTAACCAAATAGTTTAAGGATAGTCTGATTACCGTGGGCCACATGTTAGTTTTGACTACGCTGACGTGGCCGTTGACCGGGCCCACCTGTCAGTGACCCTGGCCAGCACTGTGTCACTAACCAGTGGGACCCACTGGTCAGTTCTGACCCAGAAGAGCTCAGTTGACCTACTGATGTCACACAAACATCATGCTGATGCTATAAATCATTGTCTGGATTTAAGTTTATTCAGGAAATTCCAGAAAATGCCCAAAACTTCTAAAAATCATAGAAATTAATCTATAGCTCCAAATGAAATAAATTATATATGAAAAATGATCAGAAAAATCCAAAGAATCTGAATATGGCATTTTCATGCATGTTTGAACAAGTTAACCTCACTGAATAGGACAAATGATGATTAGGGCAATTTATGAAATAACATTTGGAGTTGGAATTTGATCTTGTTTGAGTTCCACTTCAATTAACTTGGCTAGATATTGCATTAGGTGAATTCAGTACCTTAACATGACATGTCATTCACGTGAATGTGCATTGCATTGATTGTGTTCCTTCTTTGCTAGTCGGTGGTTGTTCCCCCTCAGTAGACGTATGTTCCGACAATGAGTTCGATGACACCGATGAAGAGCTACTATCTTCAGAAGTGCCAGGCAAGCAAAAAAAACCCTTGTTCATTCCGATACAATCCCACTCTCTCGCTCCTGCTCTATTTTACTGCATTAGGACAACACAAATTCAACTGTTACATGCTGCAGTAGTTGAACCCTTTCCTCTGCATGACCTGTCATTGCCACAGTAAATAGATGAAACCCACTAGCATGAGTAGGAGTTGTTTGAGCCCTGATGTGCCTACTCATTCATGCTTGTTTGTCATGCCTGCTACTGCTTAGAGTTGAGTCTGGTCTGATTCATCGGGAATGAATTGGAACGTGGTGAACATGTCCTACCGTTGAGAGCTAAGTGTGTGAACATGATTTGGTAAAGGTAGTGGTGAGAGGCCATGTAGGAGTACATGGTGGGTTGTCTCATTGCAGCCGTCCTCAGGAGCTGAGTCCTGTGTTTGTGATCCATGAACAGTTACTGCCACACATTGGGTTTCGGTAACTCGGCCCCTCTCGGCTTATTAATCAACTCGATCTCTGTCCAGGTGTTGCAACTAGTTTCTGGTGTTTGTAGGTAGTGTTAGTAGTCTACCAAGTGGCACCCGGTACAGGTGGGCTTGGGACAAACTAGGCATAGTGGCACGGTGTACCAAGTGGCACCCGTATGGTGGGCTTGGGAACCCTGCACACGTTGTTTGGGGCCGTGAGCGACACCCCGGCCGGATCTCCTTGCGGATGGAACCCGAATAGGCGATAAACCTGGACTAGAGACTTGTTAGTTAGTCAGGTCGTGGCCGACTCCCTCGCCCGGCTTCAGCTTGAAGGTTGCCAAGGTACATGACATGTACAGGGTTATAAGTGGCGAGAGCGTGTGTGAAGAATTACACCCCTGCAGGGTTATCATTATCTATTCGAATAGCTGGATTCCTCGGATATGGAAACTTGGACCCCTTGCATAGTTCATAGACAAGTGAAAGTGGATACTCTAAAACTCGCAAGATAAGCGTGAGTGCTATGGATGGCCTTCTCGTAGGGAGACGGGAGCGGATCCATAGTGGTGTATTGATATGGTGAATACGTGGACTCGTGTGCGCCACCTCAAAGAGTTGCTTGCAGTCGTAGTTTAGGTTAGCCACTGAGTCAAAGCTGGCTTGCTGTAGTTAAACTCCACCACCCCCTTTGATGATACCGATGCATATGTAGTTAGTTCTGATGTAAGTCTTGTTGAGTACATTTGTACTCACGTTTGCTTAATTTATGTTTTGCAGAGAGACGTCAGTCTCGCTAGTAGTTCCGTGTGGGCTTCGACGTTTAGCTTGCTACCTCAGCTACGATCTTGTCCCCTCGGCAGGATCTGGTAGATAGTCAGGCTTCTTAGCCTTTTTCATTTGTAGATGTCTGCACTCAGACATGTTAAGCTTTCGCATGTGTTTGACTTGTATGCTTTGAATGTTGGGTCATGAGACCCATGTTTGTAATATCTCGCTCCTCGGAGCCTAATGAATAAATACTTTGAGTCATAGAGTTATGTTGTGATGCCATGTTGTATTTGCACAAATCGAGCATATTGTGTGTATGATTGAAATGCTTAGTATGTGTGGGATCCGACAACCTAGTGGTTTATCCTTGGTAGCCTCTCTTATGGGGAAATGTAGTCTTGTGCTTCCATGAGCCATAGTAGTACGCTACAGCCCGGTTCACCGGAGTCCTGCTAGCCCAGCACTACTGCTCAGGACACTTGACTGGCCGGCATGTGTTTCACTTCGTTCCTGTGTCTGTCCCTTCGGGGAAATGTCACGCGGTGACATCCGGAGTCCTGCCTAGCCTGCTACAGCCCGGGTTACCGGAGTCCTGTTAGCCCAGTGCTATAGCCCGGATTCACACGCTGCTAACCGACATGCTCGAAGTTGATTCATGTATGCATGTCCCCATGGGTTAGTGCCGCTTTGTGTTCACGACTAACCAGGTCGGCCCGGGTTCTCTGCCATATGGATGCTAGCGACACTATCATATACGTGAGCCAAAAGACGCAAATGGTCTTGGGCCCTGGTAAGGCGACACCCGTGGGAATACTGTGCGTGAGGCCGCAAAGTGATATGAGGTGTTACCAGCTAGATCGATGTGACTTGGAATCGGGGTCCTGATAATAAAGTAAAAAATAGTAATTTCTGTGAGTTTTCTTAATTACCCGTGCAATA
The DNA here is from genome assembly GCF_002162155.2 of Triticum dicoccoides. Lineage (NCBI taxonomy): Eukaryota > Viridiplantae > Streptophyta > Magnoliopsida > Poales > Poaceae > Triticum > Triticum dicoccoides. The sequence goes on from NC_041382.1 coordinate 410,107,414, forward strand.
AAAAATATCTCGAAAATAAAAGTTCTCCAAATGCCCTAAAAATTTAATATGATTTTTTCTAGAATATTTGAGAATATCTGGCACTGAGAACACATTAGGGGGAGCAAGCACCTGGCCACGAGGGTCCATACCGCCCCCTCCCCCCCCC
>NC_041382.1:410107884-410145808 GCF_002162155.2 Triticum dicoccoides
GTGGGCCCCTGGTGGCCCCCTCCACTTATTCCAGCCACCACACACTCCTTCTTCCTCCCAAAAAATCACCAACCAGCTCAAACACGAGTTCTAGCTCGTCTTGCTGCCATTTTCGATCTCCTAGCTCAAAGCTCCATTCACAAAACTGCTTTGGCGGATTGTTCTTTGGTATGTGACTCCTCCAATGGTCCAATTAGTTTTTGTTCTAGTGCTTTATTCATTGGAAATTTTTGATGCTTAGGTGACCCTGTTCTTGAGCTTGCATGTCAAATTTATGTGGTCAAAAGTAGTTTTAATGTATGATATGGCCTCTAGGCACTTGTAGGAGTAATTGCTATCAATTTTGTTGAGTTTCGTTCACTTTTATTTTAAGTTACTAAAAATTTCATAAATTTTCAGAAAGAGATGAAGAGATTTTTGAGGGGCTCATCGAGCCGAAGCTCGAAGCATAAGCAAAGTGAAGAGAACAAGAAGCCCAAGTGTCGGTGTCAAAACCAGGGGATCTCGGGTAGGGGGTCCCGAACAGTGCGTCTAAGGCGGATGGTAACAGGAGGCAGGGGACATGATGTTTTACCCAGGTTCGGGCCCTCTTGATGGAGGTAAAACCCTATGTCCTGCTTGATTTATTCTTGATGATATGAGTATTACAAGAGTTGATCTACCACGAGATCGGAGAGGCTAAACCCTAGAAGCTAGCCTATGGTATGATTGTATGTTGTCCTACGGACTAAAACCTTCCGGTTTATATAGACACCGGAGGGGGCTAGGGTTACACAAGGTCGGTTAGAAAGGAGGAGATATACATATCCGTATTGCCTAGCTTGCCTTCCACGCCAAGTAGAGTCCCATCCGGACACGAGACGAAGTCTTCAATCTTGTATATTCATGGTCCAACAGTCCAGCCAAAGGATATAATCCGGCTGTCCAGATACCCCCTAATCCAGGACTCCCTTAGTAGCCCCCGAACCATGCTTCAATGACGATGACTCCGGCGCGCAGTATTGTCTTCGGCATTGCAAGGAGGGTTCTTCTCCATCTTTCAAACATTTGTAAAGCAGTGTCTGGTCCCATGAATGTTTGCACCTCTTGGCTTCTGGGCCCAATAAGGGCTTTCTCCCACGCGTCGAATGAATACGAGGCGCCAGGGCGTTTTTACATTCACCCCCCTAGCCAGATAAATAAATTGTCTATTAAAGGGATGGGGATCCTTAGATCCGATCCATACCATCCTCCCCAGTGAGAGTCCATCAGAGCGCGTTTCGGAAAGATCCATTCCAGCATGGCCGACCTCCGCAGCTCCTCCTCCCGCCCCCGAAGCCCTAAGCCCAGTGATTGGGAGAGGTGTTCAGTCCCACACAGTCGTTTAGTCAAACTGCAAACTAAGGGACTTCTCCCTCCGGTGTACATGGTGCCCATTCGAGCTAGGCTTGCCACCTATAATGGTGGGGAGCAAGCGGAGAGCTTTCCCTGTCCCTCTATGGGGGAACGGGTCTGCCTTGTTCCCTATCTATTAAGGGGACTCGGATTTCCAATTCATCCGTTCCTCCGCGGGCTCCTAGAGTTCTACGGCCTCCAATTACACAATTTCACCCCCGGCTCCATCCTACATATCGCCGGCTATGTGGCTCTCTGCGAGTTGTTCCTGGGCTGCGAGGCTCACTTCGAGCTGTGGAAAACGCTATTTTGCCTCGTCCCTCGCACATAGAGGGGGTCACTTTATCAAGTGGGCGGAGCCCAAATATGGCGCATCGCCAATAACGGATACCTGTCCGTTACTCCGAAGAAGTCATCCGAAGACTGGTCTTCAGAATGGTTTTATATGGAGGACGTTCCCCTTCCGGACCCTGTTCGGCGGGGTCTTCCTGAGTTCAACAATGCTCCTCTGAAGAAACGCCGAAGTTGGCGCCCATGGAGCCCCCAGGTGGATGACAATGGAGAAGTCCTCTATCCGATGAACCGAATTAAAGCACTGGCTCGATCAGGATTGACAGTAATCCAAGTTATGTCGATTTGCATAATGCGGGGAGTGCAACCACTTCAATATCGTGGGCACCCCTTGTGGTGTTATAACGGGGCGGATGACGGCACCCGCTACGGGCGTAAGGGTCCGGACAATGCTGTCGCTTTAGCGAAAATTCTGTCCGAATTGTTCAAGGGTGAGGAAGAGGAGTTCACCCGCATCAAGCCACGAGATGGATTCTCCATGTACAATCCTCCGAGCTGGGTAAGTTATATCTCCCTTCTCCCATTTTTCCCGCATTCTTTGTCGTAAGTATTCACCTTGCCACTTTTGTGGCAGGAACTGCGAAAAGCCATAAAGGAGGTCAGCAGCCCTTCTCCACAACCAGAGGACCCTGACCGGGCCCTCGACTCCGGACTTGAAGAAGATTCAGTTATATTCCTGCAGCTGATAGACTGGCAGTTCTATCAGTTAAGCTGCGACGATGCCATGATGGCAATTACGGCCGACTATCCCGGACTGCTCCCTGCATCGCACGTAAGAAAAACCAAAAATCCCAACTCCAAAACTAGGATCCCCTTTTAGACACTTCACCCACCATATACACATGGCATTTTTACAGGGATGGCATTCGGGACGCCCTGCCGAACCCGCAGCAACGCGCCAACAGGAGGCACCGAGGCCGGGTAGGCCAAAAAGGAAGGCGGTCGGGACGGCAACGCCGGTGCAAAGGTATGACAAACCCCGCTCCGTGGTTGTCAGCTTTCTCGAAATATAATGACGCCTGTGTTTCTTTAACAGAAAAAACACTCGCCGGAATATGTCCGGCGATGTTACTAATCACGCTTCCACCAGTCGGGCGCCAGGACCGGACATAGAGGCGGAAGCCGATATGGGGCGGGCGCCGGATAATCCCCCTACAGAGGATGCGGATAGATTATCCGCTACAAACTCAGAGGTGGAAAGCGCCATGAATCATAGGCACCGCCGGGCCGTACTCCATGATGCTTGTTTCTCACCAGAGGCATTTGATGCCTTCAATTCTGGAGAGGCGTACCTCCGAGCTGCTCAAGATGGTCTAGCCAGAGCCATGGATCAGTATGTAAAGGATGTACGGGTATGTAAATCTGACGATTTATATGTATCAGTAGCCCCTGAGACTTGAAACAGTTAGCAGAACTGATTTAAGGATCATCTTTCTTGTGCAGGTTCTTATAGAGAAGAATACTAGGCTGTCACAGGAGCTAGAGGAATGCAAGACCCAACTGCGGGCTGCTGTGGCCGCATTGTAGGAACCAAAAAAGTCACCTGCTGGTAACATTTATTTTAAAGAATGATGGTCACCATATAATGTGCGGCATGGCTGCAGATCTAACAATAGATGTTGCAGATGAATCCAGAGAAAATCCGGAGGACCAGCATGTTATACGACAGCTAGAGGCTGGAAAACACGTGCTGACTAAGGTTAGGCGGGAGAAAAAAAATCTCCAAGACGCCAATATTAAGCTGAGCGTGGAGCTAAAAGACGTTCGGGGCCAGCTTGTAGACTCCGAGAAGGAGAATAAGCGGCTTCGGCGCGGCATTTTCAGTAAGTGCTTGAACGAATCCTTTTAAAGGAGTTCGGCGAAGAAGCCGACTAATTGCGTTATGTCTGTAGGTATGCTGATGGGTCGTCCCGCGGAGGAAATGCCCGGGTCTGTGGGTGATCTTCTATCCGAGCTGTCACATCTGCACGAACAAGTTCGGCAGGTGATGCAGGGTGTTGCCCAGGCCTTGTGTCCGCCCGTCTCCCTGCCAGAGGGCGTTGCAGAGCTTGCAGAGAAGCTCAAGGGAGCATGGCGGCGCTTCCGATTATGGAAGATATCGGCCTTCCAACAGTGTGCCAGAGAAGCCTGGGCCATGGTGAAGACGCGGTATACCAAGGCAGACCCAAATCACATGGCCGAGGTCGGACCTGTGGGGCCCGACGGAAAAGAGATCCCCGTTAGCTTAGTTTATGGGCAAGTAGAAATAGCCGCAAAGTATTCCCAACAGGATTGTAAGCTAGACTGCCTATTGGATGGTATAGAAGAGGAATTTAGTCAGTCTGCATGACTATGTACTGAAAGTGACATGTATAATGCCTTCTAGCCGGATTGTAGATCATTTGTCTTGGCGGACCTTTTCGCTTCAACCTCGGGACCCGATAGTCCGGAGTGTATCCGTATACCCGCGCAGTTATATAAGAATAGGGGTATGCGTGGAGACTAGGCGTAGGGGTCATAAGTGCTTGAATAGACAAGTGCCCAACTAGTTATGTTATATTACATGGGTAGTAAGAAACATCTTCCAGGGAGAATAGTACCGTTAAGGGTTCCTTTCCCTGGGTAAGCATGCCCTAAAGTGCATGTCCGGACTGCGATAGGAAATGCAGGAAAAACATCTGGGGGCAGATATGGACAATAAATAAAAATCATCTTTTGTTCACCGACCGAATATTCCCTTAAGAATGCTAGCTTTCAGCTTCACCTGGTCTGAGGTACACGTCCGGCTGACCCGGCAGTAACAATCGCAGAGGTTCTCCCCGTATGCCCTAGCCGAATTAATGGGAATGTAGGGCATAAATACAAGAGCCAGGCAACCCAGCTTGGCCAAAACTTAAGTCATATCGATGCATATAATGGCGAAAAAAGGTACATGCGGAAGCATGACACATGTTCGGGGCTGAGGCCCAGATAAATAATTAAGCTTCTGTGAAAGAAGTCCCCAGGTATTATGAGCGCGGGTAGCGCATCTATAATGTGCAAGCGAGGCACAAGTTGACCCTTAAAGGCCTAGAGAAATAATAAAAGAAAGGAAGAAAAAAAACAAGATAGATAATGTGTATGTAAAAAATGGATAAAGGGAGGGGACGAACATAGGGTCCGGCACTAGGTGTAGAATATTCGGAGCCTGGCCGCGTTCCATGGGTTCGGCTCGAGTCGACTAGTCGATGCATCCCACGGTCGGTACGGTCCACTGGTCAGAACTTGGTCAATAATGAAGGGACCTTCCCATTTGGGCTTGAGCTTGTTCTTTTTCTTATCCGGCAGGCGTAGAACTAGTTTGCAACGTTATAAGTTTTGGTCCGTACTTCTCTGCTTTGGTATCTACGAGCCTGTTGCTGATAAAATGGGGAACGGGCTTTCGCTACGTCGCGCTCCTCCTCCAGGGTGTCCACACTGTCCTGCCGATCGAGCTCGGCTTCTATTTCTTCGTACATGCGCCCTCGAGGTGAGTCATGAATTATGTCACAGGGCAAGACTGCCTCTGCGCCATACACCATAAAGAAGGGTGTGTATCCGGTACTACGATTCGGCGTGGTCCGCAGCCCCCAGAGTACGTAGTCGAGATCCTCTACCTAGTGCGTGTTAGACTCCGTTAAGGAGCGCACTAACCTGGGTTTAATGCCGCTCATTATAAGACTGTTTGCTCGCTCGACTTGGCCGTTGGTTTGTGGGTGATAGACTGAAGCATAATCGAGCTTGATGCCCATTTTGCTGCACCAGAGTTTTACCTCATCGGCTGTGAAGTTTGTGTCGTTGTCAGTGATGATGCTGTGGGGGACGCCATAACGGTGTACGACCCCAGATATGAAGTCTATCACTGGTCCGGATTCGGCTGTTTTAACAGGCTTGGCATCTATCCGTTTGGTGAATTTATCCACCATGACCTGTAAGTATTTTTTCTTGTGGGTTCCCCCTTTAAGGGGTCCAACCATGTCAAGCCCCCAGAGCGCAAAGGGCCACGTAATGGGGATTGTTTGAAGGGCGGTGGGTGGCATGTGGCTTTGATTTGCAAAGAGCTGGCAACCGGCGCAACGTTGGACCAAGTCATGTGCATCTGCCCGGGCCGTTGGCCAATAGAATCTTGTACGGAAGGCCTTTCTTACAAGATCCCGGGCTGCGGCATGGTGACCGCCGAGTCCGGCATGGATTTCTTCCAAAAGGTTTCGCCCTTCCTCTTCGGAGATGCATCTTTGAAGGACTCCGGTAGTGCTTTTTTTTAAAATTTCTCCCTCGTGGACCCTGTAGGCCTTAGATCGCCACACTATGCAGCGTGCCTCATTTTGGTCCTCCGGAAGTTCCTGCCTAGTTAGGTAGGCTAGGAATGGTTCTATCCATGGGGCTATAATGGCCATTATTACGTGGCTGAAGGTGTGATTTCAGTGGCGGAGCCTCCGATTGTGTCAGAGTGTTCGGTATCGGGCATTTTGGCCGGGTCCGGACTATGGCTACCGGTGTCCCCTTCCCATACTACGGATGGGTTCAACAGCCTTTCTAGAAAGATGTTGGGGGGGACCGCATCGCGTTTTGCGCCGATGCGGGCAAGGATATCCGCCGCCTGATTGTTTTCGTGAGCCACATGGTGAAATTCGAGCCCCTCGAACCGAGCTGACATTTTTAGGACGGAGTTTCGGTACGCCGCCATTTTCGGATCCTTGGCGTCAAAGTCTCCATTTATTTGGGATATTTCAAGGTTTGAATCCCCGCGCACCTCCAGGCGTTGAATGCCGATGGAGACTGCCATCCGAAGACCATGCAATAGAGCTTCATATTCGGCTGCGTTGTTGGAGTCTGTGTACAATATTTGCAGTACATACTGAACAGTATCTCTGGTTGGGGACATCAGGACGACGCCAGCCCCTAGACCAGCCATCATTTTAGAACCGTCGAAGTGCATGATCCAATTGGAGTATGTGTCGTACTCTTTAGGGAGTTCTGCCTCCGTCCATTCAGCGACAAAGTCGGCCAATACTTGCGACTTAATGGCTCGTCGAGGTTTGTATGTTATGTCAAACGGGGGAAGCTCAATAGCCCATTTGGCAATCCGGCCCGTAGCGTCGCAGTTGTTTATAATATCATTAAGTGGCACTTTCGAGGCTACTGTAATCGAACACTCTTGAAAGTAGTGTCGCAGCTTCCGGGATGCCATGAATACCGCGTAGGCTATCTTTTGATAATGTGGGCACCGCGATTTGCATGGGGTGAGGACAGTGGATACATAGTATACCGTCTTTTGAAGAGGGAATTTATGTCCGTCAGCTTCTCGTTCGACGACGAGCACTGCGCTTACAACTTGATGAGTTGCCGCAATGTACAACAGCATTGGTTCGCCGATGTTTGGCGCGGCCAGGATTGGGTTGGTTGCCAAAATGGCCTTTATTTCTTCCAATCCGGCTGTGGCAGCGTCCGTCCACTCAAAGTGTTCGGTGCACCGAAGGAGGCGATAAAGGGGTAAAGCCTTTTCTCCTAAGCGGGAGATAAAGCTGCTTAGAGCCGCCACACATCCTGTTAACTTCTGGATTTGTTTGAGGTCTGTTGGGGTAGACAACTGTGACAAAGCTTGGATTTTGGCTAGATTAGCTTCAATACCTCTAGTGGAGACAATGAAACCCAGGAGCTTTCTAGCTGGTACGCCGAAAACACATTTATCCGGATTGAGCTTAATGTCATATGTTCGGAGGTTGTCGAATGTGAGCCTCAAGTCGTCTATCAAAGAGTCGGCGTGTTTGGTTTTGACGACCACATCGTCTACGTATGCCTCTACTATTTTTCTGATTTGTTTCTCCAGACATGTTTGAATCATGCGCTGATATGTTGCGCCGGCTTTTTTGAGCCCAAAAGGCATTGTGTTGAAACAGAAGGGACTGTATGGTGTGATGAATGCCGTTGCGTCTTGGTCGGACTCCGCCATCTTGATTTGGTGGTAACCGGAGTATGCGTCGAGGAAACACAATGACTCGTATCCTGTGGTAGCATCGATAATTTGCTCGATGCGAGGGAGGGGGAAGGGATCCTTTGGGCAAGCTTTAATGAGGTCCTTGAAATCGACACAAAGGCGCCAGGATTTATCCTTCTTTGGTACCATCACCAGGTTTGCTAGCCAGTCTGGGTGTTTTATCTCTCTGATGAATCCGGCTAGTTCCTCTCCCATGGTCTATCTCTTAGGTTCGGAGAAACGCCGAAGAGCTTGCTTGACCGGCTTGAATCCTTTAGGATATTGAGGCTATGCTCGGCCAGCCTGCATGGGATTCCTGGCATGTCTGAGGGGTGCCAGGCGAGTATGTCCCAATTCTCGCGTAGGAACTCTCGTAGTGTGGCGTCCCCGGCGGGTTTTAACTGTGCCCCGATGGAGGCTGTTTTTGTAGGGTCCGTTGGGTGGACTTGGAATTTGACTATTTCATCCGCTGGTTTAAAAGAGGTGGACTTGGATCTCTTATCGACTATCACGTCATCCATGTCCACTGTGGAGCGTAGCATGGTTAGCTCCTCGGCTGAGAGGGCTTCGGATAATGCCTCGAGGGCCAGTGCGGCTGTTTTGTTTTCGGCTCGGAGTGCTATGTCTGGATCACTAGCGAGGGTGATGATTCCGTTGGGCCCGGGCATTTTGAGCTTCATGTACCCGTAATGGGGTACGGCTTGGAAGATCATGAACGCCTCACGTCCTAAAAGGGCATGGTATCCACTGCTGAACGGGGCCACTTGAAATGTAATTTCTTTGGACCTGTAATTCTCTGGCGTACCGAATACCACATCTAGTGTGATTTTCCCAATGCATCATGCCTCCCGACTGGGTATGATTCCCCTGAAGGTTGTGCTACTTTGCTCAATGCGGTTCCAGTCTATTTCCATTTTTTGAAGAGTTTCCTCATAGATGAGGTTTAATCCGCTGTCGCCGTCCATGAGTACTTTGGTGAGTCAAAGGTCGTCCACAATTGGACTGAGGACCAGTACGGCTGGTGCTCGGCCTGTTCAGAATTTAGGTTCGTCACTAGCATTGAAGGTAATAGTCGTGTCACTCCATGGATTTATTGCTGCTACGTGGCAGATTTCGGCCATACTGCGAAGTGTTCGCTTGCGCCTATTATTTGACGCAAAGTTCTCAAAGACTGCTAACACCGTATTGTTATCCACGGGATGGTGCTTTGTGGAATTTGCGATAAGAAGATCCTCACCACTTTTGGCCACCTACCGGAGTATCCAACATGCTCTAAGGCTGTGTGTTGGTATTGTATCCGTTGTACTGTGAATTTTGCAGGGTCCATTAAGACATCCCTCCAGTACGGTTCCATTCCCTGTAGAGGGTTTTTGTTTCTTTGCAACTAGCTCGGGCGTCTTATGATAGTGCACCCTTTTACTTCGGACTAGGTGTATATTCGGAGCAGGATTATCCCAAAATTTCATTTCGGTTTTCCAGGCGCTTTCCATCGCACAATACTTTCGTACTATGGACGCCAAGTCAGCGAAGCATGATATGTCACGGCGACTTAAGGCGTTAAGGATTCCCTTGCCCGTGCAATTATTGCAGAAAAGTGAGACTGCATCTTCCTCGCGACAGTCCTTAACCTTGTTCATCATAAGGAGGAATCTGGCCCAATAATGATGTACTGTTTCATGGGGCTCTTGCCTGTTGTGGGAAAGATCGTTTATGTCTGGGTGGGTGGGTCGATTTGAGTCTGAACCCCTACCCAATCTGAGACCCTGGATCCGAGGAGTTTCCAATCTTGGAAGATCGGGTTCCGGAGTGTTACCCGATAAGTTTGGCCCACTGCCTGATTCTAGGTTCAGGGCTTGGGTAATGTCCTCCCGTAAGCGGGTATCTGGCTCGGAGAGCTCAGGAATCCGGACATAGTTAGTCCTCAAAATAGAGGAAGAGTGGCCGCATTGTTCCTCCACCACCGCAACATGATGGGTGACCGGTGGAGAGTTAATCTCCCTTTGATCGGGTTTAAGCCCAATACGATCATAGTTCGTAGCGACTCCCAAGGCGGCAATGCGACCCAAGAGTTTGTTTAGGGAAGAGAGCTCCATTGGATCCATCTGCTCGGCAACTTCCGAGCCGATGTGGAGGCTGTTTTTGATGACCCGAGAAGTCATCGTCAGTGCAGCGGCCGAACAGGTAGTCATGACGAAACTGCCTAGCCGGAGAGTTTGGCCGACAGCCAGAGCTCCCCCGGCGGTAATGTTGCTTTTAACAACGAGACGAGGCATCCTTCCTTACGGCGACGTCACAGAGGAACTCTCAATGAAAGCACCAATGTCGGTGTCAAAACCGGCGGATCTCGGGTAGGGGGTCCCGAACAGTGCGTCTAAGGCGGATGGTAACAGGAGGCAGGGGACACGATGTTTTACCCAGGTTCGGGCCCTCTTGATGGAGGTAAAACCCTACGTCCTGCTTGATTTATCCTTGATGATATGAGTATTACAAGAGTTGATCTACCACGAGATCGGAGAGGCTAAACCCTAGAAGCTAACCTATGGTATGATTGTATGTTGTCCTACAGACTAAAACCCTCCGGTTTATATAGACACCGGAAGGGGATAGGGTTACACAAGGTCGGTTACAAAGGAGGAGATATACATATCCGTATTGCCTAGCTTGCCTTCCACGTCAAGTAGAGTCCCATCCGGACACGAGACGAAGTCTTCAATCTTGTATCTTCATGGTCCAACAGTCCAACCAAAGGATATAATCCGGCTGTCCGGATACCCCCTAATCCAGGACTCCCTCACCAAGTATAATCTCCCTCATACTGCGGAGGTTCGGCCATGTGAATGGCCTTGTGATGAGTTCTTGAAAGAGGCCGGGATTTATGAAGATTTTTATTATTTAGCTGAGAATGCAGACCTCACCGCCTTCCTCCACGACCAGCGCGAACAGTATCTCTTACTCACCAATATCTTTGTTCAAAACTTTCATTTCCATGCTAGAAGCTCGCCACCTTCCATGGAATTTTATTTATATGATGACCATAAGGAAATGTCACTTCGTGATTTTTGTCAGGTTTGTTTGATACCTTTTGAGGGCAGCATAGACGACCACATCGTGATGATGTGGAGGGATTTATTGATATGATTGTTGTAGGGGAAACGAGGAAAGTTTCCGATGCAAGAATAACTAGCATACATTTTCTTGTTCTATGTTACTTTGCAATATTTTCTAGTAGATGCTTAATTGGTCGCGGGAACTGTGGGAACCTTAGTGCTCCTGATATTGTTATTTTGCGCCATGCCTTATTTCAGGATACCACTTTCAGTTTAGGCGCTATTGTTGCTAAACAGTTAAATTTGAACCGTACTAAGGGCCCCGTCTCAGGAGGCATCTTTGCCTCGCGCCTTGCTGCACACTTTAACATACCTATTAGGCATTATGAGAAATAGGAAAATTTGCTGCCTAATATTTTTGTAGATTATAAGAGCATGATAGCGCATGATTTTATTGTTAAGAATAAGAAAAAAGATGCTTAACTATAGACTGATTTTTGGTAAGAATAACTTTGAGACTATTACCTTACCTGTTCCCTCTTTGTTTAACATATTTTCACGCAAGTACCATGTTTTGCCAGAGGACGTTTATGCATACTTGAGCATGACACCAGCTCCAGAGCCTGAGCCGGAACCACCCCTGGACCCTTATCGACAGTCAGATTACCAGCGGGATCCGGAGGAGATCGCCAACCAGTGGCACCCAGAGGACACTCCTCCTTACACCAGAGAGGGCCACTTTGATCCATGGGCATAGACCAACTTAGGCCAAAATCCTAAGCTTGGGGGAGTATGTATTTCTCACCAACATTACATTCATGCTCACACACTCATGCTAGTTGTCGGTGCTCATACTTTTTCACGGTATCATCCATGATGGTTTATTTCCTTTTTCGTTTTTTTCTTGTGTGCCTTAATAAACCTTAAGAAAACAACCAAAAAAATTAGTTGTAGCTTTTAGTTAGTTTACTTTCCATGCATGTAGTAGTAGTAATTAAAAGAAAACCCAAAAAGATTTCTCGTTCTTCTTTTGCTTGTTGGGAGCTTTCCTGTGTAAATAGTTTTGTTTCTTTTCTTTGGGGGTCAAGAGGAGAGGACCATAATGGAAATGTTGCGTGGCTCTCATATGCATTATTGTTGATCTAACAAAGAGCCCATATTACCTTGTCTTCTCTCTTGAATTGAATGCATGCAGATTCCAGCTTAGTCCAATGCACGTGCACTATTATTATTATCCACATCGTTCGGTCGTGCAAGTGAAAGGCAGTAATGATGATAATATGATGAACTTATTGAGATGAGAAAAGCTGGTATGAACTCGACCTCTCTTGTTTTTGTAAATATGATTAGTTCATCGTTCCTGATTCAGCCTATTATGAAAGAAACATATTTGCAATGACAATTAGACATTGTAGTTGCTTATGCCATGCTTAATTAGCTTGGAGCTTATAATGGTTTACCTTGCGTGCCAACATGCTATTAAAATGGTTGTGATGTGGTATGATAGGGTGGTATCCTCTTTCGAACGATTCGAGTGGCTTGACTTGGCACATGTTCATGCATGTAGTTGAAACAAAATCAACATAGCCTCTACGATATTTATGTTCATGGTGCATTATATCCTACTCATGCTTGCATTCGGTGTTGATTAATTTTAATGCATGTTCATGACTGTTGTCGCTCTCTAGCTGGTCGCTTCCCAGTCTTTTTCTAGCCTTCACTTGTACTAAGCGGGAATACTGCTTGTGCATCCAATTCCATAAACCCCAAAGTTATTCCATATGAGTCCACCATACCTGCCTATATACGGTATCTACCTGTCGTTCCAAGTAAATTTGTATGTGCCAAACTCTAAACCTTCAAATAAACATTCTGTTTTGTATGCTTGAATAGCTCATGTATCAACTAGGGCTGTCTATATCCTCCATGCTAGGCGGGTTATTCTCAAGAGGAGTGGACTCCGCTCCTCACTCACGAGAAAATGGCTGGTCACTGGGATGCCCAGTCCCATGCTTTATGCAAATCAAATCAAAATAACTGTAAACAAAACTCCCCTGGGACTCTGGTTAGTTGGAGGCACTCGAGGTTTCGAGCAAGCCATGGAGTGATGCTTGTTGGTGGATGGGGGTATAAACTTTACGATTCTGTTTGGGAACCGCCTATAATGTGTGTAGCATGGAAGATATCGAGATCTCTCGGTTGTTATGTTGACAATGAAAGTATATCACTCAAAATATTATTCTTATCTATTTCAAAACCGAGCTCTAGCACCTCTACAAATCCCTGCTCCCCTTTGCGAAGGGCCTATCTATTTACTTTTATGTTGAGTCACCATCCTCTTATTAAAAAGCACCAGTTGGAGAGCACTGTTGTCATTTACATCCATTACTGTTAGTTTACATTGAGTATGACTGTGACTGGATCTCTTTTACCATGAATTACAATGTCTAGTCAGTCCTTGATCTTTAAAGGTGCTCTGCATTTATGTTTTGCGGTCTCAGAAAGGGCTAGCGAGATACCATCTTGTTATATCATATCATGATTGTTTTGAGAAAGTGTTGTCATCTGAGATTTGTTATTATTGCTCGCTAGTTGATTATGCCATTGATATGAGTAAACGTGAGACCTAAATGTTATTGTGAATATGGTTAGTTCATAATCTTTGCTGAAAACTTGAATGTTGGCTTTACATATTTACAACAACAAGAGCAAACAGAGTTTGAAAAGTTTTTCTTTATCACTTTCAGTTTATCAAATGAATTGCTTGAGGACAAGCAAAGGTTTAAGCTTGGGGAGTTGATACGTCTCCATCGTATCTACTTTTCCAAACACTTTTGCTCTTGTTTTGGACTCTAACTTGCATGATTTGAATGGAACTAACCCGCACTGACGCTGTTTTCAGCAGAATTGCCATGGTGTTATTTTTGTGCAGAAATAAAAGTTCTCGGAATGACCTGAAAATCAACGGAGATTATTTTTGGAATATATAAAAAATACTGGAAGAAGAATCCACGTCACGGGGCCCACACCCTGTCCACGAAGGTGGGGGCGCGCCTACCCCCCTGGGCGCGCCCCCCTGCCTTGTGGCCCCCTGACGCTCCACCGAGCTCAACTCCAACTCCATATATTCATGTTCGAGGAGAAAAAATTAGAGAGAAGGATTCATCGTGTTTTACGACACAGAGCCGCCGCCAAGCCCTAAACTCTCTCGGGAGGGCTGATCTGCAGTCCGTTTGGGGCTCCAAAGAGGGGAGTCCGTCGCCATCGTCATCATCAACCTTCCTCCATCACCAATTCCATGATGCTCACTGCCGTGCGTGAGTAATTCCATCGTAGGCTTGCTGGACGGTGATGGGTTGGATGAGATTTATCATGTAATCGAGTTAGTTTTGTTAGGGTTTGATCCCTAGTATCTACTATGTTCTGAGATTGATGTTGCTATGACTTTTCTATGCTTAATGCTTGTCACTGGGGCCCGAGTGCCATGATTTCAGATCTGAACCTATTATGTTTTCATGAATATATGTAAGTTATTGATCCTATCTTGCAAGTCTATAGTCACCTACTATGTGTTATGATCCGGCAACCCCGAAGTGATAATAATCGGGACCACTCCCGGTGAAGACCGTAGTTTGAGGAGTTCATGTATTGACTATGTGTTAATGCTCTGGTCCGGGTTTCCAATAGGACCCCGCTGCCACGGGAGGGTAGGACAAAAGATGTCATGCAAGTTCTTTTCCATAAGCACATATGACTATATTTGGAATACATGCCTACATTACATTGATGAACTAGAGCTAGTTCTGTGTCACCCTATGTTATAATTATTGCATGATCGATCGCATCCGACATAATTCTCCATCACCGATCCATTGCCTACAAGCTTTTCATATATTGTTCTTCGCTTATTTACTTTTCCGTTGCTACTGTTACAATCACTATAAAACCAAAAATATTACTTTTTCTACCGTCACCACTACTATCATATTACTTTGCTACTAAATACTTTGCTGCAGATATTAAGTTTCCAGGTGTGGCTGAATTGACAACTCAGCTGCTAATACTTGAGAATATTCTTTGGCTCCCCTTGTGTCGAATCAATAAATTTAGGTTGAATACTCTACCCTCGAAAATTGTTGTGATCCCCTATACTTGTGGGTTATCAGTGGAGAATGGGGCTGCCAACAAGCGGAGGCAGGGCAAGCTAGAACCGCAAGCGACTCCAGCAAGCCTAGACTTAATCAGCAGCCTCCCCGATGATATGTTGAGACTCATCATCTCCCTCCTCCCAATCAAATATGGGGCGCATACAACCCTCCTTTCTCGGCGGTGGCGCCCCCTATGGAACTCCAGCCCTCTCGACTTCATCAACACCCATGAGCTCTGCCATGGCTATCGCAAAAGCTTGGATGCGTTCTCCAAGATCCTCGGCAGTCACCTTGGCCCAACCAAAGGCCTTAGAATGGGCAAGTTCTGTTCCATCGCAAGGACTGAGCAAAGCTTGACGACTAGTTTCGATCCCCCGCCCTAGATCAGCTTGAAGAGCTCACTTTTGATGATGGGAATATGCGGTCGCTGCCAACATCCGCACTCCACCTCGCGCCCACGTTGCGCATCGCCAAGTTCAGGAACTGCCATTTCCTGCCCCTTAATGACGCGCCCGCTCTTATTCTACCACGACTAAAGCACCTCGAGCTCGTCGCTGTCTGCCTCCCAAAGGGTGACATGGAGCACCTGCTGCATGGCTGTACTGCACTCGAGTACCTTCGTCTTGAGGAGATCAATGGGTTGAGTACCTTCCACATCACCTCCATGACTCTCCGTACTATTTATGTGGGTTGCTGGTGCGGCAAGAAGACATCACAAGATGTGTACCACGGTATCGTCATCCAGGACACACCTGCACTTGAGAGGTTACCTGTAGTTGATCAAGAAGGTCCAACAAGAATCAATGTCATTTCTGCGCCGAAATTGATAGTGGTGGGCTACTCGTCTGACAAATGCTCCGAACTTGTTATTGGATCCACACTCGTTCAGGTACAACAGCCACCTTCTAAGTCTCCTTCTATAAATTAACATTATTTCTAATTTTGAAGATGTTTGTTTGTCTGTCATTCAGAAAATGATTCCGACAAGCTTGACCCCGAAACTGCGCACAGTGAAGGTCTTGGCACTAGAACCTATCGGGCCCGACCTGGAGCAAGTTATCTGTTTCCTGAGATGCTTTGCCTGGAGAAGCTATATATAGAGGTGATGTTCCTTTCCTGTTAAATGTTAACCATAAGGGAGTTCAATTTGTGACACCTTTTGCCAAGTTTACAGTGACAACGTACTATGATTTATGAAGGTTCTTTTGGACGATTTTAGTACATACATGCCCCCCATATTGGTTTCTTGATCCATATGGTTACAATCAATAAGCATTTCTCCTTTGGATTCATCTATACTACTTTTCTTAGGGAAATTTTCATCCACTCCAACCTCTTGTGAAGAAGGCTACATTTTTCTAGAATGTAATGAAATGCCCATGTTAATCATGTCAGGTCGAAGATGGCATGTTAGTGCATTTTACAGATCCTGCAAACCAAATAGCTAGGGTTGTAGTAATGTTCAAAATTGCATGTAGGCACTAACACGTTTTCTTATTTTGCAGATAAGATTAGGCCCAGTGGTGGATAATGTGATACAATATAACAATCACGTCGACTGCCTAGATCTGCATCTCTCAGAAATTACTTTGAACTCCTAACCAAGGGACCTTACCGGAGATTATATTCGCCTGGTTCTTTGTTCTCAGAGCAAGGGTGCTAAAGGAAATGAGGTTTGCCCTACTTTTATTTAGCAAATATGAATGGTTTGTTGATCAGTGTCGGCGCCTGCGGCGGAATGGAGTAGGATCCAAAATTGTTGAATTTCATTTTGGAACTTGAGATGACAGAGTAATCAGAAGTCATCGTGTCAACCCCATACATGACTTCTCAGTGGCTGACCCCTTTGCAAAAATTGTGAGGTTTCGAAGCCAGACATAGAAGCAGTGATATTAGTTTGAACCTCTCTGATATCCATGTTCAGCGTATCAGCGCGAGCGTTTGCAGCTGATGAGTTGAATTTCATTTCTAATATCAGTTTGAACCTTGTAATATTCGAATTTGAGCCATATAACTCTGGAATTTGAACCTTGTAACATTTCGAGCTTTTGTGGTACAATCATTGAAATGGCATCCTATGAGACTCATATATTGCTAGCAATATTTTGACCTTAATATGCAATGGTCTTAGATTTTATTAACCATTCTTGAATCATTTTACCTTGTCGATCTCACATCACACGATCTGTATAGCTAACTCGACTGCGATGTTCGACATTATTGCACATAGTTGGTTTCTTCCACCGTGTGCACTTTAGAGTGCATAATTAGTTATCGCACTCGAGTGTCCATCATCACCCTTCTGTGTAACTTTGACCTCATCACCCAAGGGTAAACTTATGACCGAAGTAATTCCACACACTTCATTTTTACAAAGCTTTTTGCCAATAAACGCCCATTGAGGGAGTCCTGGATTAGGGGGTGTCCGGATGGCCAGACTATACCTTCAGCCGGACTCCTGGACTATGGAGATACAAGATTGAAGACTTCGTCCCGTGTCCGGAAGGGACTTTCCTTGGCGTGGAAGGCAAGCTTGGCGATACGGATATGTAGATCTCCTACCATTGTAACCGACTTTGTGTAACCCTAACCCTCTCCGGTGTCTATATAAACCGGAGGGTTTTAGTCTGTAGGACAACATACAGAACAACAATCATACCATAGGCTAGCTTCTAGGGTTTAGCCTCTCCGATCTCGTGGTAGATCTACTCTTGTACTACCCATATCATCAATATTAATCAAGCAGGACATAGGGTTTTACCTCCATCAAGAGGGCCCGAACCTGGGTAAAACTTCGTGTCCCTTGCCTCCTGTTACCATCCGGCCTAGATGCACAGTTCGGGACCCCCTACCCGAGATCCGCCAGTTGTGACACCGACATTGGTGCTTTCATTGAGAGTTCCTCTGTGTCGTCGCCGTTAGGCTTGATGGCTCCTACGATCACCAATAGCGATGTAGTCCAGGGTGAGACCTTCCTCCCTGGACAGATCTTCTTCTTCGGTGGCTTCGCACTACGGGCCAATTCACTTGGCCATCTGGAGCAGATCGAAAGCTATGCCCTTGCCATCAGGTCAGATTTGTAAGTTTAAACTACACGGCTGACATCTGCGGGGACTTGATCCTCGACGGATTCGAGCCACTACCGAGCGCGCTGCACTGTCACGACGAGCATGATCTAGCTCTGCTGCCGAACAGTGCCCTGGAGGCCGCACCCACATCGGCTTTGACCCTTAATTTGGAGCCAACTGCGCCGATCGAGGATGGGTGGTTGGACGCCGCCTCGGGGGCTGCGATCCCAACGGCGATCGAGCCGAACACCAGCCCCGCACTCCGCGAGACTCATGACTCCAAGGAGCCGGACTCCTCTCTGGACTCCGAACCCTCCGCGCCCCTGCCGATCAAATCCGATTGGGCGCCGATCATGGAGTTTACTATCGCGGACATCTTTCAGCACTCGCCTTTCGGCGATATTCTGAAGACACTAAAGTCTCTCTGTTTATCAGGAGAGCCCTGGCCTGACTACGGACAGCAAGGTTGGGATACGGACGATGAAGAAATTCAAAGCCCACCCACCACCCACTTTGTAGCCAATGTCGAGAATTTAACCGACATGCTCGACTTCGACCTTGAAGACATCGACGGTATGGACGCCGATGAAGGAGACGATGAAGAACCAGCGCCTAGTGGGCCCTGGAAAGACACCTCGTCATATGACGTATACATGGTGGACGCACCAAAAGATGACAACGAGGAGCAGAAGGACGCAACGAAGGCTTGTTCCCTCGAGAAGCAGTCAAAGCGGCGACGCAAGCGCCGCCCCAAATCCCGCCTCGACAGAAATAACGATCACACAGACCCAGCGCTGGAGCAGGGCGAACCGCTGCCGGACAGCGGCAATCCGGATAATCAAACCGAACAAACAAATTCTATCAAGGATAATGGTCTGGACGATATAACGCCGGACAGGCACCCAGAGCAGCAGAATGCACGTAAAAGGCTTGTTACCACCGCGAGGAGTCTTAAAAAGCAGAAGCAAAGGCTCAAGGCTGCGCAAGACACACTCCAAATCAGATGGAGTAAAATACTCAACACAGCAACGAGGTACGGCGACAATCGCCCCTCCAAGAGCTACCCAAAGCGGAAGCTGCTACCTGAATTCGATGAGGAGGCCTCAGACCCCCCACAACCAAATATCAAAGCAGCCACCTGGTCGGATAAACGACCCCTCTACCAACACAGAGCGGCATACAACGCCACTCACAATACAACACGCGACCCATGCGAGGGCTCGCACCCAAAGGACGGCGCAGCAAGATCCATCTATGGACCACGCAAGCACGCCCCAGCATACAATGCAACACAACAAACATCCGAACAACGCGGTACACCCAGCTACAGGGGTGCCGCACACCCCTTATGTTTCACCGATGAGGTGCTGGACCATGAATTTCCAGAGGGATTCAAACCCGTAAACATAGAGACATACGACGGAACAACAGACCCTGGGGTCTGGATTGAGGACTACATCCTTCATATCCATATGGCTCGAGGAGATGATCTCCACGCCATCAAGTACTTACCCCTCAAGCTCAAAGGGCTAGCTCATCACTGGCTTAAAGGCCTCCCCGAAAGCTCCATTGGAAGTTGGGAAGAGCTCGAAGACGCCTTTCGGGAAAATTTTCAAGGGACTTATGTCCGACCTCCGGATGCGGACGTTTTGAGTCATATAACTCAACAGCCCGGAGAGTTAGCCCGAAAGCTTTGGAACATGTTTCTTACTAAAAAGAACCATATTGTCGACTGTCCGGACGCCGAAGCCTTGGCAGCTTTAAGCATAGCGTCCGTGATGAATGGCTCGCCAGACACCTCGGCCAAAATAAGCCGAGAACGATGGCCACATTAACAAGCCTCTTGACCCGCTTTTGCGCGGCTGAGGACAGCTGGCTAGCCAGATGCAGCACCAGCGACCCCAGTACATATGAAGTTAGAGATGGAAACGGGAAATCACGGCGCAATAGCAATAACAAACGCCTGAATAAAGAAGACAGCACGAAGGGCACGGCAGTAAACGCCGGATTCAAAAACTCTCAGCCAGGTCAGCAAAAGCCTCCCTCTAAAGGCACCAAGGATGAACTGTCCAGCCTCAACAAAATTCTAGACCAAGTATGTCAGATCCATAGTACCCCTGGTAAACCGGCTAATCATACCCACAGAGAATGTTGGGTCTTCAGGCAGTCCGGCAAGCTCAACGCCGTACACAAGGGGGAGGATACACCAAGTGAAGACGAGGACGAGCCTCCCAAGCAAGACACTGGGGAACAAAAGAAATTTCCACCAGAAGTCAAAACAGTAAACGTGTTACACGTGATCAAGGGAAAGAACAACGCGGCACTCCCAGGAAAATATACCCAAGTGCCTGTCACCGCGAAGTCCTGCCACTGGTCGTCTCAACCGATCACTTTCGACCATCGCGATTACTCAGCAAGTATCCGACACGCGGGATGGGCTGCCCTGGTATTAGACCCAGTAATTGCTGGATATCACTTCACACGAGTCTTGATGGACGGTGGCAGTAGTCTAAACCTAATATATCAGGATACAATCCGTGGGATGGGGTTAGACCCAACAAAAATTCGCCATAGCAATACTACCTTTAAAGGAGTAATGCCAGGCCCGGGGGCTCGTTGTACGGGCTCCCTCCTACTACAAGTTATATTCGGCTCCCCCGATAACTTCCGTCGCGAGCATTTAACCTTCCACATCGCTCCGTTCCAAAGTGGCTATCAAGCACTACTCGGACGCAAAGCTTTCGCTCGCTTTAATGCAATACCACACTATGCCTCCCTCACACTCAAGATGCCCGGTCCACGTGGCATCATTTCAGTGAAAGAAAATATCAAGCGATCTCTGCGCGCCTAAGAGAGTGTGGCTGCCTTGGCAGCCGCACACTAAAGGCGCCCGGACCAGCGAAAGCATCCAATAGGTCGTCAAGACCTCAGACACAACTAATCAAGTCCGGCGCTGCTATTTATACCGAATAAATGGTCACACCCCTATTTGTCAATACAAGGGGATCAACATGCGCAGACAAGTGGCAATTTCTTCTCATCTTGAATTATACATGGTTTCTTTAAAAACTATCTTTTCACACGACAACTTTTTCACCTAAATTCCTCTCTTTTACAGACGATCATCGTGCTACACCCGTCCAGGATACGGCACAACGGAGACACAGGCGCAGACGTGCAGCAGGGACCCGCTCCATGGATTCTTTTTAGATTAAGACCCTGCGTAAATCTTTTTTACTGTGTCTTGTTGATACATATCCACCGTTGAGAAGGATGCTGACGTCTTGGCATGTGGCTACGCCAGAACAATGCATGTACCTGGACACAAGGGGCTTCTTACAAAGGCCATTATTTAGGCCCGGTTTATACCACAAAGACCGAATACCTTAGGGAGTGTTCGGCGTCGCGAGTTTGGCCCTATATGCATCAGCTCCGAATCATTGTCTTTGGTCAAATGTTGGGTTTGCCCGGCTCCTGTGTTTTGGTGCCTTACCTTCCGCTTTACCGGCTAAGGTAGCACCAGGAGAACTACTGCGATTGTGCCTTGGCTCATCCGGATGAGCACCTCAGTAGAGAAAGCCGAAAATTGACTGTCATGATATAGCGTGAGACTGGTCAACCACTCGGTGACCTGTTGGAATGTTAGAATTCCTCCGCCTTAACAAAGGGCCGTTTTCCGGCCAGGCATGTACGCACCCCGGGATCAGGAGAGTGCGGAGCCACCAGGGGCTATCTAGTAGCCCCACCGTCAAACTCCTATGGCTAAGTGAAAGTGCTAAAGCATTATAGTCCGGTTGCCTCGCTCGCTCCGCTATCACCTCCTTAATAGGACCAAGACGTTGGGTTAAGTGTGAACGCGTGTTTTTTGCGAGCACCTCCACATTATATGCGTGGGGGTTGAAGCCGACGGCTGCAATCTTTCAGGTTATACACATGTATACATAAACGGACGCCCAGGAGGCATCATATTACTTTCAGGCAAAAGTATAAAAATAGCCTTATAAAAATTTATAAAAGCATTTCGCTTACAATGAGATTACATGTCACTCAAACATAATATTTTTTTGAGCACTGGGTCTCTATCAAACAAGCACCCTCAAGAACTTCTTCAAAGTAGTGCTCAGTAGCCATTCGGCCTATGGCCGAATCCCGCGTTGCAACAGTGGTAGCATCCATCTCCGCCCAGTATGCTTTAACACGGGCAAAGGCCATCCGTGAGCCCTCTATGCACGCCGACCTCTTCATCGCATTAATGCGCGGCACCGCGTCAAGGAACTGTTGCACCAAGCTGAAATAGTTGTTCGGTTTTGGCCTTTCCGGCCATAGCTGATCCACAACAGACCTCATGGCGAGGCCGCACAACCTATTCAGTTCGGCCCATTCGGCTAATTGGTCAGTTAATGAAAGCGGACGCTCGGGAGAATGGAATTGTGTCCAAAACAGCTGGTCCACTTCACGGTCCGTCTGACCCTAGAAGTACTTGGCTACATCGGCAGCGCTCGCCGCCAAATCCATATACACATCCTCCGAACTCCACAGCCAATCTAGAGAGGCATACCGTGGATCTCCGAACTTCCTCCGCAACATAAAGGATTTCCCAGCCACAATATCCCCGGCTTCCCACAGCTCCTCCTTCTTCGCCCTCATAGCAGATCGGATGTCTTTTCCAGTCACAACAGCCTTCTCAAGGTCCGATGCCTTCACTAGGTTTTCCTTTTCAAGAACCCGGCAACGGTCGGTGGCGGCTTTTAATTCTATGGCCATCTTGGCCATCTTATGTCAGCTCTCGCCATGCGCGGCCTTCTCGGCTTTCAACTCTTCGGCCGCCTTCAAAGCAGCTGCATTACCAAACCTCGCTTGTTCCTTGGCTCGGGCAAGTTCTGCCCGCAAGGCTTCAATAGTGGCAGCTCCATCTGCAGTCACAACATATTAAAGATGCTGGCATCATGCTGCTCTTACCATGTGGTGTTTACCAGATAATTACACTTACCCTGTGCCTCGTCAAGCCTTTTGTTAACAAGCTCGATGTCGGCGTCTGCCGCATCGAACTGCCGTTTTAAATGGGAAAACTCGCTAGTCCGGCTAGCCACCAGAGCTTCCATCACCTGCACATAGAGGCAGTATGGTTATTACCTGGGAATATGATCATCTGTTCGTCGTCGTTTCTGACGACAACCAGAGTCTCAGGGGCTACTATCTACACAGGGCACACCTAGCATGTGCATGACTATCATACGTTATTTTACGTACCTCAAAGCCTGTCAGTAGACTCATAAAAGCTTCATGCAAGCCGCTTTCGGCGGACAAGATTCTCTCCATCACAGTATTCATCAGCACACGGTGTTCATCTGAGATGGCCGCTCACCCCACCAACTCCCTCAGAACATCTGATCGCACACCATATGGTGCCGGACTCTTTTGTCCGCTCTCTTCGAGAGCCGGACACTGGGACCTTCGGGGGTCAATGGGATTATCTTCTGGCCTCACCGAACTCGGAGAGGCCATCCGCGACGACACTTCGGGGTCGCCCGCTTCCGGAGCGGAAGAGTCCGGAGGAGGCGTTTCGCTCTCCATCATCTCTGGAAGAGGATCCCCCGAAGACGGGCTCACTTGAGAGGGGCTAAGGCCCAAACTGCAAAGATATATGCGGTGGTTATTTTCTCAGAAGAAAAAGATGGCATACATGTACTATTAAAGTATTTCGGGTCACTTACGACTCGCTGGAGAATTGACCCCCCTACGGACTTTGTGCGGCAAAGGCACCCCCAAGGTAGGACCCTCTGTGGGAGACTTCTTCTCCCGTTTGGAAGCTTCGGCTTCCGAATCCCCGGGCGTAGTCCTTTTCCTCCTCCGGTCGTCTTCCTTCATGGGGATGCTCGCTCCCTCGGTTAGAATGGGCAGCGTTGGGGGCCCGCGTCCGCCCGTTTTATCCTCCCAGTATCTTCCTTCAAGGGCTCCGGGCAAGGTGCGACCTGGAGCATCTTTTCCAATACCGAATTGTCCAAACCCTCAGGGAGGGGGCCGAACACCGAATCAACTTCACCTTTGTTAGCCAGTCCTGGTCAAAAAGCAAACTCTCAGAAATAACTTCGTAACAAATGAGAGATAGTATGTTCGGCTGGAAGATTCCCTACCTGTTCGGCGGCGCGGTTACTACTCAGGCCCACGTCATCGGTGATTTCCGGACACTCTACCTGAGGTTCGAAGAATGACTTTTACATCTCCTCGTGCGTCAGGCCGAGGAAATTTTGAATGACGCGCGGTCCCTCGGGATTGAACTCCCACAAGCGAAGGGGCCGGCGTTTGCAAGGCTGGACTTGACGAACCAGCATAACTTGTATTACCGCAACCAAACTTAAATCTCCATTGAAGAGATCTCGAATGCGGCTTTGCAGTATAGGCACGTCCTTGGCTGGACCCCAGCTTAGACCTCTGCTGATCCATGACATCAGCTATGGTGGAGGGCCCGAGCGGAAAATAGGGGCGGCTGCCCACTTGGCACTTCTAGGAGCCGTGATGTAGAACCACTCCTGTTGCCACAATTCAGACACCTCTGGAATGGAACCTTTGGGCCATGGAGCTCCCGTCATCTTGCGTATTGAGGCACCTCCACACGCTGCATGTTGCCCCTCGATCATCTTCGGCTTTACTTCAAAGGTCTTGAGCCACAGGCCAAAGTGAGGGGTAACCCGGAGGAAGGCCTCACACACAACGATAAATGTCGTGATATGAAGAAAGGAGTCCGGAGCTAGATCATGGAAACCTAGCCCGTAATAAAAACATCAAACCCCTGACGAAAGGATCCAGAGCAAGGCCTAGACCTCGGAGGAAGTGGGAGACGAACACGATGTTCTCGTTGGGTTCGGAGGAGAGGACGGCCTGCCCTCGGGCAGGCAGCCGATGCAAAACCTCGGCGGTCAGATATCTGGCCTCCCTCAACTTTTTGATGTCTTCTTCCGTGACGGAGGAAGGCACCCATCGGCCTTGAAGGCTAGATCCGGACATGATTGAAGGTTCGGAGCACCTGACCTAAACTTTGGGTGTTTGAGCTTGAGGTGGGGGAAGGATTCAGTTGAGCACGGGAGGGAAAAAAGTAAAAGCCTTGTCCCTTTATAAAGAGGGTGAATATCAAGCGTCCTCTCCGTGGCCGTTTGGACTTGCCTATAGTCTAGGAGTCCTAGAAGCGGTTGGGTTACCCACGCCCGTATTGATGAGAATCCCAGAATAAGGGGACACAATCTCTGCTTTAACAAGACGTGCCAAGGAAACCGCCTCGCGTGACACGCTGAGGTGGGACAATAAAACGATT
This sequence comes from Triticum dicoccoides, assembly GCF_002162155.2. Classification (NCBI taxonomy): domain Eukaryota; kingdom Viridiplantae; phylum Streptophyta; class Magnoliopsida; order Poales; family Poaceae; genus Triticum; species Triticum dicoccoides. The sequence continues at coordinate 410,133,156 of NC_041382.1, forward strand.
CGAATAAAGGCTTGGCCGTGGTGCGATGTCACACTACGGAATACGTCAGCAGATTAGATTTGTGTAAATATTATTCTCTCTATGGCAATATGTGGAAACTTATTTTGCAGAGCCGGACACTATCTTTGTGTTCAAAATCTTCTATGAAGTACTTGGAGGAGGAACCCGCCTTGCAATGCCGAAGACAATCTGCGCGTCGGACTCGTCGTCATTGAAGCCTGGTTCAGGGGCTACTGAGGGAGTCCTAGATTAGGGGGTGTCCGGATGGCCGGACTATACCTTCAGCCGGACTCCTGGACTATGAAGATACAAGATTGAAGACTCTGTCCCATGTCCGGAAGGGACTTTCCTTGGCATGGAAGGCAAGCTTGGCGATACGGATATGTAGATCTCCTACCATTGTAACCGACTTTGTGTAACCCTAACCCTCTCCGATGTCTATATAAACCGGAGGGTTTTAGTCCGTAGGACAACATACAGAACAACAATCATACCATAGGCTAGCTTCTAGGGTTTAGCCTCTCCGATCTCGTGGTAGATCTACTCTTGTACTACCCATATCATCAATATTAATCAAGTAGTACGTAGGGTTTTACCTCCATCAAGAGGGCCCGAACCTGGGGAAAACTTCGTGTCCCTTGCCTCTTGTTACCATCCGGCCTAGACGCACAGTTCGGGACCCCCTACCCGAGATCCGCCGGTTTTGACACCGACACCCATGATTTGTCCCTCTTCTAGCTGACGCATGGCCAAACTAGCTGGGCGGGAAGCTTGCACGGTAAACAGCACGGTAGCACAGGAACAGGCTCACCGACAATACATTTGGCACCTCTTGAAGCCCACGCGTGCGGTGCGGTCTTGTCAAGCGTGCACTGGAATCCTCCGCTGTGAACACCGTGACAAGACGTGACGATTACAGGACGGCCCCCATTTATTACAGCGGCCATTTAACCTACCCTTGTGTCTATTCAACCTTTCGATCGCGCCCCACCATTGCAAGAAGCACACCCACCATGAGAAATTCTTAGAGGGTATCCTGCGCGGCTCCAATGGGGCTCCAAGCGGTTGCCGACGACGAGCAGCAGTTCACCATGCGTGCCGTGGTGGACACCCATAGAAGTTTCATGGACCTCTCGGTGGTGTACACCAATGACCCGGTCTGGGTGGAACACTCCATCCACATCATGGAGCGGTTTCTTGCCGCAGAGAAGTACAAGGTGGTCGGGTTCGACCTCGAGTACACCTGCGCTTGTGATAGGTCTCGTCGCAAGGTCGCCCTCGCCCAGATGTGCGTGCGCCACCACGTCCTCATCTACCACTACTACCTGTCCACAAGGCCTTGCGAGTGTTTCGCCAGGTTTGTCAACAGCCCCCACTACAAGTTCGCTATGGTGGACATCACTAACGATGTAAAGGCGCTCGAGAATTCGGGCATTGCCTGCTAGAATCTTGTTGACATCTAGGGCCAATAGAAGATCTGGGGTAGCAAGGAGCTTGAGAAGGACTCACTGGTTCACCTCGCCGAGGCCATCATCGACCCCTACTACAGAGACATGAAGGATTCGTGCAACAAGGACAAGCGTGCCTGGCACTCGGCCTGGATGGAGAAACTCAACAAAGCTCACATCATGTACGCGGCCAAGGAGGCATACACGAGCTATGACATGTACAGGCGGATCGTTGACATGAGGAAGTGTCTCCTTCCCCAAAATGGCCAGGGATCCAGCTGGAAGCAGAGCAATGGAAAGCGTCATCACAACAATAAGTAGATGATTAGATCCTCGTTTCTCCTACTTTAGTATGCATGTAATTGCTTTCTTTGGTGTGTGGAAATGCTATTTGTGTAGTCACTTGTGTAATTGTATGCTTAATTTGGTTATGCAATGATGTCATTTTAAGTATATATATTGATGCTCTGTACACAGAGCGTAGTTGTTGTGCGGACAAAGAAAATCACATCGCGCATGGACTAAACAATGGAACCAGTCGGTGATGTTTTCATCAATCACTCACAATTGTATACTAGCAATCGTTTGCTCACAACACACACGGCTTGTTAGCAGTAATCGTCTGTGTTGTTATCGGTCTTGGCACACGTTTCTGATTACAGACATGTTTGCCTCGTATCACACACATCTTGTTTATTTGAACCATTTTTGTTCTCCTCAACGCAAACAGTTCATCCGAGTCAACCGCATACCATATATCGCACACACCTTTGATCTAGTTGACCGTTTCTTTTGTGTTGCCTAATCACAAACAGTTCATCTGAGTGAACCGTATGTTGTACATCGCACACACCTTCATCTGGCTGCCCGTTTATTTTGTTCCTCCTCATCGCAAACGGTTAACTGAACCGAACCGTATGCCCTCAATCGCACACGCAACTAAAATCTAAACCATGTTTGATGCATCCTCCATCGCAAACGTTTTGCACCTTTTTGACGGTTTTTACACCACCGTTTGCGATTATGGCATCGCACACAATTTCGTCGAAGGGTCTCTGATTGTAGTGTCGCGTTAGCAGCATCCTACGGTAGTGTAGTAGCTGGTCATGGATCACAAACACATAACTCAGTTTTTGAGGACGGTTTCAATGAGACAACCCACCATGTACTCCTACATGGCCTCTCACCGCTACCTTTACCAAATTGTGTTCACACACTTAGCTCTCAATAGTAGGACATGTTCACCACATACCAATTCATCCCCGATGAATCAGACCTGACTCAACTCTAAGCAGTAGCAAGCATGAAAACAAGCATGAATGAGTAGGCACATCAGGGCTCAAATAACTCCTACTCATGCTAGTGGGTTTCATGTATATACTGTGGCAATGACAGGTCATGCGGAGGAAAGGGGTTCAACTACCACAGCATGTAACGGTTGAATCGTTGCTGTCCTAATGATGTAAAAGAGAGCAGAAGCGAGAGAGTGGGATGGTATCGGAATGAACAAGGGGGTTTGCTTGTCTGGCACTTCTGAAGATAGTATAGTTCTTCATCGGTGTCATCGATCTCATCGTCGGAACCACGTCTACTGAGAGGGGACAAATACCGACAATAGAGAAGAAACACAATCAATGCAATGCAACAATATGATGCATGATCATGACATGGCAATATGTTGTGGGTTGAGCTACTGCAACTAGAAACAATTTAAATGAAGTTGGTTCGAATTCGAGATTCAAATTCAAACTCCATATGTGGATATGCAAATGCCATTTATTTGATTTGTCCAATTCAGCAACTATAAGTTGTTCTAACATGCATGGAAGAGGTACAGATGGATACATTGGTTTTTTCTGATGATTTTTCAAATATAAATTAATTCATTTGGAGTTACGCTTGAATTTCTATGAATTTTAGAAGTTTTAACTATTTTCTGGAATAAATAAATCATTTCTGATTTAATTAAATCTACAGAAAACATTTATTGTGTCGGCACTACGTCACTGTGATGTCAGCAGGTAAACAGGGTGGTCCAGGTCAAACCTGACCGGTGGGACCCGTGTGTCAGTGTCACATCTAGCTAACAGTGGTTGTTAGTGCTAATTTGGTGGTTAACTTAATTAACCTGGGGGTGCCTCGCCCACATGTTGGTGACTCTAGGGGGGAGGTCAAATCTGGTCAACCGAGGTCAAACTCGCCACAGTTGACCCGCGGCTCATCGCCGGCGACGCCAGAGACGGCGGAGGGCGTCAGAAACGCTCCTCCGGTGACAAAATCGAGGGCCGAGAGGCTCTACGTGATGTTGGAGCTTGTCCGCGTCTTGTGGTGCGCGCAGCAGCAGCTCAGGTGACCTAAATCGACGACAGCGGCAACTTGCACGGCGGCTGGAGTTCGGGCATGCTCGGAGGTAGCGCTATAGGGCACGGCAGGGCGAACCCGCGAGAGCTACAGGTTCCTGGAGATGCTCTGAGCACAAAGACATGCTCAGAAGCAGCTCTGGTGGCTACAGCGGCAGCGGTGACATGGCCGACGGTGATGAGCCCTCGAGCTCGGTGGTGGAGCTAGCTAGGGAGTATGAACGGCAGAGGAAAGAGAGGGGGAGGATGCAGCAGCTCACAAGGAGGACGAAGAGAGGGTTAGTAGGCCCGAGGATGGCTTGACGGCGTCGGAATCCCGACGGCATCTCCTGTGGCCGAGGAAGAAGATGTGGTCGAGGACAACGCGCCGGGCTCTTCCGGTCGCGTGAGCCGACGAAGAGGACGACACCGCGAAGCTCAGGGATGCGTCGGAGAGGCGAGGGGGTGGCGGTGGACGCAACAACAGCGAGCGGCGTCGATGGCGCGTTCAGTGTGCGTGAGAGAGCAAGACAGAGGAGGGGAACAAGGGAGAGGGAGAGAGCGAGGGGTCCAGGGGGTTGCGTGGCACTCGGGGCCGACTCCAGTAGCGGTAAGCAGGCAGGAGGTGGCCGAGTGCGTGCTCGCGCGCTCCGGGCACGCGCCTCTCGTCCTCCTGGCGAGAGGACGGAGATGACTGGCAGTTGGGCTCGGGTGGGCTGCACACGAGCTGGGCCGACTACAGTAGCAGGCCACGAGGTACATTTCTGTTATTTCCTTTTCTTTCTGTGTCAATTATGTTTTCTGTTTTTATTTAATATTTGCCACTGTTCGCAAATTCACATGAACTAAAATAGTGCCAAACTACTCTGAATGTTTTTATGCAGATACTTTGGACTAGGCCAGATGCACATAAAATAACTCAGGGTTATTTCAAAATATATTCCATATATTATGAATATAATTCCAAATTCTAATATAATATTATTTAAATTCAATGCCCAAAATTATTCTTTAAAAATGTTCATTATTTTTGTTTGGGTCTAATCCCTTGCCAAAAATACCACACATCAATGAAGGGCATTTTTGGTTCATTGAATGAAATTTTTAGGGTTCTTGCCCTTTGTTTCATTTTGAGGCTTTGAGAATTCCCTCAATTCCAAATTCAGAAATTTAAACATCATGCATGAATGCACACTGATGCAAATAATTACAAGCAAAAACTAGGGATGTGACAGCTCACCCCCACTAAACAAGAATCTCGTCCCGAGATTCAAGCATGAGGTAGGAAGACAGAGGGGACATAAAGCTAACACCATCTTCATGATCCAAATGTCCTTATAGAAGATGTTAATGTTGGGGAACATAGTAATAATTCAAAATTTTCCTACGTGTCACCAAGATCAATCTAGGAGATGCTAGCAATGAGAGATAGGGAGTGCATCTTCATACCCTTGAAGATCGCTAAGCGGAAGCGTTACAAGAACGCGGTTGACGGAGTCATACTCGCGGTGATTCAAATCGCGGAAGATCCGATCAAGCGCTGAACGGACGGCGCCTCCACGTTGAACACACGTACAGCCCGGGGACGTCTCCTCCTTCTTGATCCATCAAGGGGAGAGGATAAGTTGAGGGAGAACTCTGGTAGCACAACGGCGTGGTGGTGGTGGAGCTCATGGTTCTCCGACAGAGCTTCACGAAGCACTACGGAGGAGGAGGAGGTGTTGGAGGAGGGAGGGGCTGCACCAGGGAAGGGGTGTGGTTTCCCTCTCTCTCCCTCACTATATATAGGGGGAAGGGGGAGGAGGAGGTGCCCTAGGGTTTCCCTAGGGGAGGGGCGGTGGCCACAGGGGAAACCCTAGATGGGTTTGGGCGCCCCCACCCCTAGGAAACTTGCCCCCCAAGCCGGGAGGTGCGCTGCCCTAGGGGAGGCGCCCCCACCTCTCCAGGTTACATAAGATGGGGTGGGAGGTGCACACAGCCCCTTACTGGGCTTGTGTGCCCCTCCCCTTGGCCCATAAGCCTCCGAAACTCTTTTCGGTCACGCTGGTCGTCACCCGGTACTCCCAGAACAATTCCGGACTCCAATACCCATCGTCCAATATATCAATCTTCACCTCCGGACCATTCCGGAGTTCCTCGTCACATTCGGGATCTCATCCGGGACTTCAAACAACCTTCGGTAACCACATACTATTCCCATTACAACTCTAGCGTCACCGAACCTTAAGTGTGTAGACCCTACGAGTTCGGGAACCATGCAAACATGACCGAGACATCTCTCTGGCCAATAACCAACAGCGGGATCTGGATACCCATGTTGTCTCCCACATGTTACACGATGATCTCATTGGATCAACCACGATGTCGAGGATTCAATCAATCCCGTATACAATTCCGTTTGTCCATCAGTATGTTACATGCCTGAGATTCGATCGTCGGTATCCCCATACCTCATTCAATCTCATTACCGGCAAGTCTCTTTACTCGTTTCGTAACGCATGATCCTGTGGCTAACTCCTTAGTCACATTGAGCTCATTGTGGTGATGCATTACCGAGTGGGCCTAGAGATACCTCTCCGTCATACGGAGTGACAAATCCCAATCTCGATTCGTGCCAACCCAACAGACACTTTCGGAGATATCTGTAGTGCACCTTTATAGCCACCCAGTTACGTTGTGACGTTTGATACACCCAAAGCACTCCTACGGTATCCGGGAGTTTCACAATCGCATGGTCTAAGGAAATGATACTTGACATTAGAAAAGCTCTAGCAAACGAACTACACGATCTTGCACTATGCTTAGGGTTGGGTCTTGTCCATCACATCATTCTCCTAATGATGTGATCCCGTTATCAATGACATCCAATGTCCATGGTCAGGAAACCACAACCATCTATTGATCAACGACCTAGTCAGCTAGAGGCTTACTAGGGACATGGTGTGGTCTATGTATTCACACATGTATTATGTTTCCGGATAATACAATTATAGCATGAACAATAGACAATTATCATGAACAAGGAAATATAATAATAACCATTTTATTATTGCATCTAGGGCATATTTCCAACAGTCTCCCACTTGCACTAGAGTCAATAATCTAGTTCACATCGCCATATGATCAACACTCATAGTTCACATCGCCATGTGACTAACACCCAAAGAGTTTACTAGAGTCAATAATCTAGTTCACATCGCCATGTGATTAACACCCAAGAGTTTACTAGAGTCAATAATCTAGTTCACATCACCATGTGATTAACACTCAATGAGTTATAGAGTTTGATAATGTTATGCTTACGAGAGAGGTTTCAGTCAAAGGGTCTGCAACATTCAGATTCTTGTATTGTTCGCAAATCTTTATTTCATATTGTAGATGTTGCTACTATGCTCCACTTGGAGCTATTCCAAATGGTTGCTCCACTATACGTATCATGTTTGCTACTCAGAGTCATCCGGACAGGTGTTAAAGCTTGCATCGATGTAACCCTTTACGCCGAACTCTTCATCACCTCCATAATCGAGAATCATTTCCTTATTCCTAAGGACAATTTTTGACCGTTGTCCAATGATCCACTCCTCGATCACTCTTATACCCCCTTGCCAGACACGTGGCAAGGCACATCGCGGTACACAGCATGGCATATCGTATAAAGCCTATGGCTAAGGCATAGGGGACGACTTTCGTTCTTTCTATTTCTTCTGCCGTGGTCGAGCTTCAAGTCTTGACTTCACACCTTACAACTCAGGCAAGAACTCCTTCTTTGACTGATCCATCGTGAACTCCTTGAAGATCATGTCAAGGTATGTGCTCTATGAAAGTCTTATTAGGCGTCTTAATCTATCTCTATAGATCTTGATACCCAACATGTAAGCAGTTTTACACAGGTCTTCCTTTGAAAAACTCCATTCAAACCACCCCTTATGCTTTCCATAAATTCTACATCCTTTCCGATCAACAATATGTCATCCACATATACTTATCAAAATGTTGTAGTGCTCCCACTAACTTTCTTGCAAATACAAGTTTCTTGCAAACTTTGTATAAACCCAAATGCTTTGATCACCTCATCAAAGCATATGTTCCAACTCCGAGATGCTTGCTCCAGTCCTTAGAAGGATCACTGGAGTTTGCATACCTTTTAGCATCCTTTGGATCGACAAAACCTTCTGGTTGTATCACATACAGCCTTTCCTCATGGAAACAATCAAGGAAACTTTGTTTTGACATCCATCTGCCAGATTTTGTAAATGAAAATGCAGCAACTGCTAACATAATTCTAACAGACTTTAGCATCGCAATGATTGAGAAAGTCTCATCATAGTCAACTCCTTGGACTTCTCAGAAATTTCTTTGAGACAAGTCGAGCTCCATAAATGGTGACAATACCATCAGTGTCTGTCTTCTTCTTAAAGATCCATTTATTCTCAATGGCTTGCCGATCATCGGTCAAGTCCACCAAAGTCCATACTTTGTTCTCATACATGGATCCTATCTCGGATTTCATGGCTTCTAGCCATTTGTTGGAATCCAGGCCCACCATCGCTTCTTCATAGCTCATAGGTTCATCGTTGTCCAACAACATGACCTTTAAGATACAGTTACCACTCAGAAGTTGTCACACCCTTGTCGACCTACGAGGTTTGATAGTAATTTGATCCGAAGCTTCATGATCACCATCATTAGCTTTCTCTTCAACTGATGTAAGTGCCATAGAAACATTTTTCTATGATGCTCTACTATTTGGTTGAAGTGAAGGTTCAACAACCTCATCAAGTTCTATCTTCCTCCCACTCAATTCTTTCGAGGGAAACTCTTTCTCGAGAAAGGACATGTTCCTAGCGACAAACACTTTGCCCTTAGATCTGAGATAGAAGGTATACCCAATCATCTTATTTGGGTATTCTATGAAGACACAATTTTCCGCTTTGGTTTCGAGCTTTTCTGGCCGAAGCCTATCGACATAAGCATCGTAGCCCCAAACCTTAAGAAACAACAACTTAGGTTTCTTGCTAAACCATAGTTCATATGGTGTCATCTCCACGGACTTAGATGGTGCCCTATTTAAAGTGAACGTAATTGTCTCTAATGCATAACCCCAAAATGATAGTGGTAGATCGGTAAGAGACATCATAGATCGCACCATATCCAATAGGGTGTGATTACGATGTTCGGACACACCATTACGCTATGGTGTTCCAGGTGGCATCAACTGTGAAACGATTCGACCTTGTCTTTAGTGATTACCAAACTCATAACTCAGATACTCTCCCCTTGATCAGATCGTAGGAACTTGATCTTCTTGTTATGATGATTCTCAACTTCACTCTGAAATTGCTTGAACTTTTCAAACATTTCAGACTTATGCTTCCTTAAGTAAATATACCCATATATGCTCAATTCATCGGTGAAGGTGAGAAAACAATGATATCCACCGCGTGAGTCAACACTCATCAGACCACACACATCAGCATGTGTGATTTCCAACAAATCACTTTCCCGTTCCATTGTTCCAGAAAACGGGGTTTTAGTCATCTTGCCTATGAGGCATGGTTCGCATGTGTCAAGTGATTCAAAATCAAGTGACTCCAAAAGTCCATTAGTATGGAGGTTCTTCATATGCTTTACACCAATATGACCTAAGCGGCAGTGCCACAAGAAAGTGGTACTATCATTATCAACTCTACATCTTTTGGCATCAGTGTTATGACCATGTGTATCACTACGACCGAGATTCAATAAACCATTCACATTGGGTGGATGACCATAGAAGGTATTATTCATGTAAACAGAATAACCATTATTCTCTGACTTGAACGAATAACCGTATTGCAATAAACATGATCTAATCATGTTCATGGTCAACGCAGACACCAATACAAACAACATTTATCTGGGTTCAACACTAATCCCGAAGGTAGAGGGAGCATGCATGGTGATCATATCATCCTTGGAAACACTTCCAACACACATCGTCACATCGCCCTTAGCTAGTCTCTGTTTATTCCGTAGCTTTTGTTTCAAGTTACCAATATTAGCAACCGAACCGGTATCTAATACCCATGTGCTACTAGGAGACTAGTAAGGTACACATCAATAACACATATATCAAATATACTTTTGTTGAAGTTGCCAGCCTTCTTATCTACCAAGTATTTGAGGCAGTTCCGCTACTAGTGATCGTTCCCCTAATAGAAGCACTTCGTCTCGGGTTTGGGTTCATGGATTTCTTCACTGGAGCGGCAACTGGCTTGCCATTCATGAAGTTTCCCTTCTTGCCCTTGCCCTCTTTGAAACCAGTGGTCTTGTTAACCATCAACACTTGCTGCTCCTTCTTGATTTCTACCTTTATGGCCTTAAGCAAGACGAACAGCTCTGGGATTATCTTCTCTTGCATGTTATAATTCATCACAAAACCTAGTAGCTTGGTGATAGTGACCGGAGAACTTTTGTCAATCACTATCTTATCTAGAAGATTAACTCCCACTTGATTCAAGTGATTGAAGTACCCAGACATTCTGAGCACATGCTCACTGACTGAGCTATTCTCCTCCATCTTGTAGGCAAAGATCTTGTCAGAGGTCTCAAACCTCTCAACATGGGCATGTGCCTGAAATACCAATATCAGCTCTTGGAACATCTCATATGTTCCATGGCATTCAAAATTATTTTGGAGCCCTGACTCTAAGCCGTAAAGCATGGCACACTAAACTATCAGGTAGTTATCAGAACGTGTCTGCCAGATGTTCACAACATCCACGGACGACGCCAGAGGGGTTGGCACACCGAGTGGTGCATCAAGGACAGAAGCCTTTTGTGTAGCAGTGAGAACAATCCTCAGACTGCGGCCCTAGTCTGCACAATTGCTTACAATATCTTTCAACTTAGTCTTTCTCTAGGAGCGTATTAAAACAAGGAGATAAAGCACGAGCAATTAATCCACAACATAATTTGCAAAGACAATTTAGACTATGTTCATGATAATTAAGTTCATCTAATCAAATTATTTAATGAACTCCCACTCAGATAGACATCCCTCTAGTCATCTAAGTGATACATGATCTGAATTGACTTGGTCGTGTCCGATCATCACGTGAGATGGACTAGTCATCAACGGTGAACATCTCCATGTCGATCGTATCTACTATACGACTCATGTTCGACCTTTCGGTCTCTTGTGCTCCGAGGCCATGTTTGTACATGCTAGGCTCGTCAAGTCAACCTAAGTGTTTCACATGTGTAAATCTGGCTTACACCTATTATATGTGAACGTTAAAACCTACCACACCGATCATCACATGGTTCTTCGAAACAACGAACCTTCGCAACGGTGCACAGTTAGGGGGAACACATTTCTTGGAATTTTTAGATAGGGATCATCTTATTTATGCTACCGTCATTCTAAGAAAATAAGATGTAACCATGACAAACATCACATGCAAATCATAAAGTGACATGATATGGCCAATATCATCTTGCGCCTTTGATCTCCATCTTCGGGGCGCGGCATGATCACCTTCATCACCGACATGACAACATGATCTCCATCATCGTGTCTTCATGAAGTTGTCTCGCCAACTATTACTTCTACTACTATGGTTGACGGTTAGCAATGAAGTAAAGTAATTACATTGCATTTTTCATTGACACACAGGTCATACAATAAATTAAGACAACTCATATGGCTCCTGCCGGTTGTCATACACATCGACATGCGAGTCGTGATTCCTATTACAAGAACATGATCAATCTCATACATCACATATATAATTCATCACATCCTTTTGGCCATATCACATCACATAGCATACCATGCAAAAACAAGTTAGACGTCCTCTAATTGTTGTTGCATGTTTTACGTGGCTGCTATTGGTTTCTAGAAAGAACGTTTATTACCTACGCAAAAGCCAGAACGGTGATATGCCAATTGCTATTTACCCTTCACAAGGACCCTCTTCATCGAATCCGATCCCACTAAAGTGGGAGAAACAGACACCCTCTAGCCACCTTATGCATCAAGTGCATGTCTGTCGATGGAACCAGTCTCACGTAAGAGTAAGTGTAAGGTCGGTCCGGGCTGCTTCATCCCACAATGTCGTCGAATCAAGATACGACTAGTAACGGTAAGCAAATTGACCAAATCATCGCCCACAACTACTTTGTGTTCTACTCGTGCATAGAATCTACACATAGACCTAGCTCATGATGCCACTGTTGGGGAACATAGTAATAATTCAAAATTTTCCTATGTGTCACCAAGATCAATCTAGGAGATGCTAGCAATGAGAGAGAGGGAGTGCATCTTCATACCCTTGAAGATCGCTAAGTGGAAGCATTACAAGAACGCCGTTGACGGAGTCATACTCGCGGCGATTCAAATCGCGGAAGATCCGATAAAGCGCCAAACAGACAGCGCCTCCACGTGCCACACACTTACAACCCGGGGACGTCTCATCCTTCTTGATCCAGCAAGGGGAGAGGAGAAGTTGAGGGAGAACTCCGGCAGCACGACAGCGTGGTGGTGGTGGAGCTCGTGGTTCTCCGGCAGAGCTTCGCTAAGCACTACGGAGGAGGAGGTGTTGGAGGAGGGAGGGGCTGCGCCAGTGAAGGGGTGCGGCTGCCCTCTCTCTCCCTCACTATATATAGGGGGAGGAGGAGGAGGATGCGCCCTTGGGTTTCCCTAGGGGAGGGGGCCGCTACAGGGGAAACCCTAGATGGGTTTGGGTGCCCCCACCCCTAGGAAACTTGCCCCCCAAGTCGGGAGGTGCGCCTACCCTAGGGGAGGCGCCCCCACCTCTCCAGGTTACGTGAGATGGGTTGGGAGGGGTGCACAGACCCTTAGTGGGCTTGTGTGCCCCCTCCC
>NC_041382.1:410146104-410177352 GCF_002162155.2 Triticum dicoccoides
CAACGCTTGCCGGGGCCTCCGAAACTCCTTTCGGTCACGCCGGTCGTCACCTGGTACTCCCAGAAGAATTTCGGACTCCAATACCCTTCGTCCAATATACCAATCTTCACCTCCAGACCATTCTGGAGTTCCTTGTCACGCCCGGTATCTAATTCAGGACTCCAAACAACCTTCGGTAACCACATACTATTCCCATTACAACTCTAGCGTCACTGAAATTTAAGTGTGCTGACCCTACGGGTTCGAGAACCATGCAAACATGACCGAGACATCTCTCCGGCCAATAACGGGATCTGGATACCCATGTTGGCTCCCACATGTTCCACGATGATCTAATCGGATGAACCACGATGTCGAGGATTCAATCAATTCCCTTTGTCCATCGGTATGTTACTTGCCCAAGATTCGATCGTCGGTATCCGCATACCTCATTCAATCTCGTTACCGGCGAGTCTCTTTACTCGTTCCATAACGCATGATCCCGTGGCTAACTCCTTAGTCACATTGAGCTCATTGTGATGATGCATTACTGAGTGGGCCCAGAGATACCTCTCCATCATATGGAGTGACGAATCCCAGTCTCGATTCGTGCCAACCCAACAGACACTTTCGGAGATACCTGTAGTGCACCTTTATAGCCACCCAGTTACGTTGTGACATTTGATACACCCAAAGCACTCCTACGGTATCCGGGAGTTGCACAATCTCATGGTCTAAGGAAATGATACTTGACATTAGAAAAGCTCTAGCAAACGAACTACACGATCTTGCGCTATGCTTAGGGTTGGGTCTTGTCCATCACATCATTCTCCTAATGATGTGATCCCGTTATCAACGACATCCAGTGTCCATGGTCAGGAAACCACAACCATCTATTGATCAACGACCTAGTCAACTAGAGGCTTACTAGGGACATGGTGTGGTCTATGTATTCACACATGTATTATGCTTCCGGATAATACAATTATAGCATGAACAATAGACAATTATCATGAACAAGGAAATATAATAATAACCATTTTATTATTGCCTCTAGGGCATATTTCCAACAGTTGATTCATTGCTCAAATTTATCTTGACGTCTTTGCTTTCGAGATCATTATCCAACACAAAGACGACAGAAGGAAACTCTACAGAAAAAGATCTCCTCGAAGATCGAGCATTCAAGACCAACTCACGGAGTGAGAGGTAAGAACACCTCTTGAGTTGATACACAAAACACACACCAGGAGAAATGGAAGAAGTATATGACAAGGGTTCAAATTGGTAGGCAACCATTCCACGCTGGAGTAGGATGGTACATGGTTTCAAAGTAGCGAGGAGATAATTGCCATGGTTCCATAACGGGATACCTTAGGAAAGGCGACTCGTAGAATTATTCTTTGAAGTGGCAAAAAGAATTACTTTTGATTCAAAGATCATTGAAACTCTTTATACAAGCCTAAGGCAAATCACAATCGATCATTTGAAGGAGTTCGAAAGAACACTGGTACACGTCGGTGCTATACAAACAGTTTTTAACCCCTTTCCGCGACGGTGTTCGGAACTGTCACCGAGTGAGTGTGGGCGATAGGGGGGTCCTCACACGACCCAGAAACCATCGGGGATATGCCCTCCTGGCACACACGCTCGGCAAAATGAGGTCGTGTGCGACCGGCGAGCGACCAAATACAGCTATACGTACAGTAGTGCTAAAAAAATACAATTATACAGGAAAAATCATTTCCGGTCGTAAGTACATCCCACACAGTCAGTCCCTGTCAGGACCCCGACTTGATGTCACATCGATCTAGCCTGTAGCACCTCATATCACTTTGCGGCCTCACGCACGGTATCCCCACGGGTGTCGCCTTACCTTTGCCCGGGACCGTTTGCGCCTTTTGGCTCACGTATATGATAGCGTCGCTAGCATCCATATGATAAGGAGCCCGGGCTGACATGACTAGTCGTAAACCCAAAGTGGCACAGACTTACAGGGACAGGCATCCATGACCCAGCATCGAACGTGTCGGTCATCAGCGAGTGAATCCAGGCTGTAGCACTGGGCTAACAGGACTCCGGTGAACCGGGCTGTAGCGGGCTAACAGGACTCCGGTATTCATCGCGAGACATTTCCCCGAAGGGACAGACACAGGAACGAAGAAGGACACATGCCGGCCAGCCTAAGTGTTCCGGAGCAGTAGCAAGCTACCATGGCTCGGTGGAAACACTAGGAGACATTTCCCGGTAAGAGAGGCTACTAAAGATAAACAACTAGATGGTCAGATCCCACACATACCAAGCATTTCAATAACATACACACAATATGCTCGATATGTGCAATACAACATGGTATCACAAAATGACTCTACGACTCAAGTAGTTTATTCATTAGGCTCCGAGGAGCGAGATATTACAAACATGGGTCTCACGACCCAACAATCAGAGCATACAAGTCAAAGCACAAGCGGAAGCTATCATGTCTGAGTACAGACATCTATAAATGAAAAAGGCTGAGAAGCCTGACTATATATCAGATCCTGCCGAGGGCACAAGATCGTAGCTGAGGTAACAAGCTAAACGTCGAAGTCCATGCGAAACTACTAGTGAGACCGAAGTCTCTCTGCAAAACATAAAATAGGCAAACGTGAGTACAAATGTACCCAGCAAGACTTACATCAGATCTATCTACATATGCATCATTATCAACAAGGGGGTGGAGGGGTTTGACTGCAGCAAGCCAGCTTTGACTCGGTGGCTATCCTAATCTACGACTGCAAGCGACTCTTTTGAGGTGGCGCACACGAGTCCACATATTCACCATATCAATACACCACTATGGATCCGTTCCCGTCTCCCTACGAGAACGCCATCCATAGCACTCACGCTTATCTTGCGTATTTTAGAGTATCCACTTTCACTTGTCTATGAACTGATATGAGCAACCCAGAAGTCCTTTTCCGCGGACACGGCTATTCGAATAGATGATGTTAACCCTGCAGGGGTGTACTTCTTCACACACGCTCTCACCACTTACCGCCGTTTACACGACATGTACTCGGCAACCTTCAAGCGGAAGCCCAACGTGGGTGTCGGCCACGGCCTACCTAAACACTCAAGTCTCTAGTCCAGGTTTATCGCCTATTCGGGTTCCATCCATGAGGAGATCCGACCGGAGTTTCGCTCACAGCCCCAAACGATGTGAACAGGGTTCCCGAGACACCAAACGGGCGCCCGGTACACCGTTCCACGTGCCTACCGCATCATAGCCCACCCCTACGGTCAGCGCTACGCACGGCCTCCAGCATACTACAAACACCAGAAACTACTTGCAACTCCTGGACAGAGGACAAGGGCGATTAAGAAGCCGAGAGGGTCCATTGGTTTCGGGCCCAATGCGTGGTAGTAGCTGAATCATGGATCACAAACACAGAACTCAGTTCCTGAGGACGGCTGCAATGAGACAACCCACCATGTACTCCTACATGGCCTCTCACCGCTACCTTTACCAAATCGTATTCACACACTTAGCTCACACACAGTAGGACAGGTTCACACGCCTCTGATTCATCCCCGATGAATCAGACCTGACTCAACTCTAAGCAGTAGCAGGCATGACAACAAACATAAATGAGTAGGCACAACAGGGCTCAAACAACTCCTACTCATGCTAGTGGGTTTCATCTATTTACTGTGGCAATGACAGGTCATGCAAAGGATAAAGGGGTTCAGCTACCGCAGCAAGTAACAAATATGTCGTTGTTGTCCTAATGCAGTAAAAGAGAGCAGGAGCGAGAGAGTGGGATTTTATCGGAATGAACAAGGGGGTTTTGCTTGCCTGGCACTTCTGAAGATAACGTTGAGTCTTCATCAGTGTCAACGATCACATCATCGGTATCATGTCTATCGAGAGGGGACAAATACCGGCAACACAGAAGGGAACACAATCAATGCAATGCACAATATGATGCATGCTATGACATGGCAATATGAATGTGTTTTGGGCTAATGCACCTAAAACCAGATTAAATGAAGTTGGTTTGAATCCAAGATTCAAATTCAAACCCCATATGTGCTTATTTAAATGTCATTCACTTCATTTGTCCTAAACAGTAGTGATAAGTTGTTCTAACATGCATGAAAATGGTACAGATGGATTCCTTGAATTTTTCTGATAATTTTTCATATATAATTTATTTAATTTGGAGTTACGGTTAATTTTCTATGATTTAATGAAGTTTTAGGCATTTTTTGGAATTTCCTGAATATTTAGAATTAAAATAATTCCAGAAAATGAATTATGGCGTCAGCAAGACCTCATAGTGACGTCAGCAGGTCAACGGGCGCCGTCCAGGTCAAACTGACCTGTGGGACCCATATGTCAGCGTCATAGGTTAAACAGGGGGGGTTTAGTTTAGTTTAATTAAGGATTAAGGCACTAGGGCCCACATGTCAGTGTCAGCAGGGGCGGTAATTAAATTAAAATAAAGTAACTAACTAACAGGGGGGGCTGGCCCCACCTGTCATCGACCCAGGGGGTCAAACCCCTGGTCAGCAGGGCCTAACCCGCCGGCGGCTTGACGCCGGCGAGGCCGAGACGACGGAGAGCGTCGGAAACGCTGCTCCGGCCACGGTTTGATGCGCGGGTGGGTGCTACGAGTAGCTGGCGATGTGGCGCATCCAACGGTGGCGGTGTTTGGTGCTGGGGTGGCCGGAGTTAACGACGGCGAGCTCTTTTGCGGCCGCCGGAGTTCGGGAAATCTCGGGGTCGGGGTTAGGGAGCACGGCAGGAGGAGCTGGGGCGTGCTACGGACTCCTGAGATCGCGGTGAGCACGTCAGTGGGCTCAGATACGAGCTAGGGTGGCTGTGGCCACGGCCACGCCATGGCCGGCGGCGAGGAGCAATCGGCTCCAGTGAAAAGGCGGCTAGGGTACGGAACGAGCGCGAGGAGGAGGGGGAATGGAAGAGTAGCTCACAGGGGTTGCGACGGTGGCCTCGGGGAGCTCGGGGAGGCACCGGAGCCGACGAATTTGACGAAGATGGCCGGCGGTCCCGAGGTTGAAGAAGACGGCGGTGGCGACGTTGCAGGGGCTCCCGCGATGCGCTTCTCGGCGAGGAGGAAGAGGTGGTCGAGGCGGATCTCCTGGGTACTTCGGGTGGCAGTGAGGAGCACGGTGGCTACGGCGAACGGCGTCGGCGACGACGAGCTCCGCGCGGGCGCGTGCAGGGAGAGAGAGCAGAGGAGAGGGAGGAGCGAGGGACAGCTACGGGAGAGTGAGAGAGGTCGTGGGGAACGAGGGGGGGGGAGTGCGTGGCTCCCTCGGGTGCCTCCAGCGGCGAGCAGGTAAGCAGGAGGTGGCCGGAGCTCTTCGGGCGCGCGCCACGCCTCGCCTCTGCCTACTGGCAGAGGAAGAAGAGGACAAGGGGGAGGAGGAGGTGGGCTGGGCCGGCCAGGTGGGGGAGCTGGGCCGGCTGGTGGGCTGCACGGGTGAGGCCAGGTAGGCTTTGCTCTTTTTTTTATTTTTGTTCTGTTTTCTTTTATTTAATTCTTTTGCCACTGTTTTGAATTAAAAATAATAATTCAAACAATGCCAAAGCTCCTCTGAATATTTTTATATTGCTAGATGGGCTTTTCCAAAAGCTTATAAAATATTTCAGGGGTATTTGAAATTATATTCTAATTATATGAATATAATTCAAATTCAAATAGCTAATGATTTAAATTCAAAGTCCCAAAAATAAATCCTTAAAAATGTTCAATATTTTGGTTTGGATCAAAACCCTTGCCAAATTAAACATCTAAGAAGAACATTTTGGAGCAATGAATGAGATTTCTAGGGTTTTTGCCCCTCTTTTATTTAGGGTTTTGAGGCTTCCAAAATTCCTCAGTTCAAGTTTCAGAAATTTAAATATGATGCCTGGATGAAGATGCAACTATTTACAAGCAATATTCTAGGGCTGTGACAACTCACCCCCACTAAACAAGAATCTCGTCTCGAGATTCAAGCGTAGGGTAAGGTGAAGGGTAACGCAAACTAGCACAATCTTCATGATCCAGGTTGCACTTCATAGGAACAATGATTCGAACACCATCTTTGTCTTGTCGTCTTGTTCTGAGAACTCCAGCTAATCATGTCAAGAAGAGGAAAGGAAAACTCTAGAAGGGTCGATCTTCTCGAAGATCGAACAACTCACGGAATGAGACATAGGACCATTTCTCGGGTTGAGACACGAGATACACATCGAGAGGGGTGGAAAGAAACGGATGACGAAGGTTCACTAGGTGGACAATAATTCCACACCTAAGAAGGTGGTAAGCGATTGTCCACGTAGCGAGGAGTTGAGTTGCCATGATACCCCGACGAAACATCCTGAAGAAGGGTGATTCGTAGATTATTATCTTAAGTGGCAAAAAGAATTACCTTTGATTCAAAGATCATTGAAACTCTTTATACCAGCCTAAGGCAATCACAAGCGATCATTTGGAGGGGGTCGGTAGAATGGCATACTCGGACTTGGATGATGTGGATTACCTTGTTGAAGACAACGTAATGGATGAATTTGCTTATCACCGGAGATGGAAGAGACCCATGGTAGAATGGCACATTGGCGGTGCAAGCTAGGAACAAAATGCAAATGCTGGGAATGATTCTGGTAACTGGGGAAGGACCCAACCATAGAGAGTGAATTCACTATTTAAAAGGATCATGGCATTGCCGAGGAAACTAAGAGCAAACCCAGTTAGTGCTGATGATAACACGTAGCGCTTGAGCGTGCTCTCAAGAACTTGAGCATTTCCACAATCATCAAGGTTTTACCAATATCCGTGTCAAGGATCCTGGCAACACAACTTGCTACCATGATGAATGGTGATGGAGGATGCAGATGCAAAGGAAGATAATACCTTCTCAGATTTCACCTTAGCGAGGCCAAGGAAATAAAATCTGGATGATCGACCGACAGACATTTAGCACTCCGCTTCTAATGTTCTCCATGATGTGCTAGCATAATCCATTCATAGATATGGTTTGACATCTAGGACATCAAGTAAAGGTCGGACTTCGGGATCTCAAAAATACATAGGGGCAACTAGGGAGTAAATCCTACAAAATCCCTATGGGGAGGTGGCCAACTTCTCCAATCAAGATACTACAATAATAGGTCTCCTGGCGGGGTGTGTTGGCCACGACATCCACCTTACCGGTTTCCGAGGGACCAATATTATAGTTCTTGGGAAACGTTCCAAACCATCATATCTGCCTGAGATTCAGATCTGGTTGGTGTCAGGATATTCCAGACTCATCGAGTCTAGGAAGGAAAACGAAAGTTTGCAACACAAATCGACGAGGTGACGTTGCGAGATACTTGGGAAATGAACTACGATAGTAAGCTCCAAAACATGAGCTGGTTCTGCTACAAACATGTGAACACGTTGTCCCAGACAAGCATGACCACGTGGTAGTCTTATAATAAAACACTACCGAGTTCAGGTGGGGAACCATCAACGAGGATATCAAAATCCTTGCATAAGGTATACTCTTAAGAAGGAACTTCTTCTCCTTGAACAAATCAATCAGTGGCTTGGTGTGCTAGGATATACATATGGAATGAAGATGATCAGTCTAACAGACCACAGAATTCTTCGCACGTGCATGACCGATTTGGGATGATTCCAAAGGAGCAAAAACAAACTTTCTCGAATTCACGACGGCAACTTACATCAAAATGCACGTGAATCAAAGGAAGTCACTCCTTTCGTCAAACAAGTACTTCATGAGCTAGCATGAAGAAAATGCTCTCAAAAGTTTCCAACACTAACTTAATGTTCAACAACATCATGGAGGAGATAAGGATGTTGTCAATGGGCTCAACAACAACTCATCGGAATTTCCATATCACTGGACTTCCACCATCATGTGAACACGGTGATAGCATTGGTCAGAACCAAAAGATATAATGGTGTATGCTCGAGGGATCAACCACGAGGAAGACAACATTACGAACATCGTTGGTTCTGACTTGATTTGACGATAGCCCATACTCAAATCAAAGGATTGATAAGACAATAGGTCCAGCAACTGATCACAGGGACCAATCGATGAAGATATCATCTTTCTTCAACACACACTACACAAGAATATCCCTTTAGGACGAACTAAGTCAGGCAAGCTTTTATCTTCCAACTCTCCAAGTTGTTGTTTAGCTTGACCAACTAGCTCAGGGGTATCCTACACAGATCCTTGGAGAAGGGGTGGTTTACAGGAATAAACCAACTTGATCACGAACTCAACATAGCGGTCAGGTGACAACCTGGTAATATTTCCGAGAAGATATACGGAAAATCACGAACCACCGATATGTTACTAAGCTCGAGAACAATCTTGCTTTTCAGGGCAAGATGATATGATCAAATGAGCGAGGACTTGACAAAATCCTAACTCATTAATCAAAGAGTGCATCAGGAAATAAGGACTAGGTAGCACGATCAGTCTTAGAATGATGATTCAAGAACCAACAGGCTAAGAATGAAATTATTGTCCTTTAACTACCAAACAACGAGGTTGCTGGGAGTATGGATTTCACACATCGCAATTCATTTGTCGGTATTCCGGTTGCATCAACACGAGGGCCGAGGAATGACTAATGATGGTGAGAAGTATCACTACGTCAAAATTCATGAGAGTTGGTGCAGTTCTCATGACAATTCTGACATAAAGGGGGTAATACTCCAAGGTAGAACAGAACCAAAAGCTGGGTTGGCATTTGATCTGCGGAATACAACTACTTTGACCCAATCCTAGGTATGGATGAGGTACTGGAGTTTGTTTCTCCAAGTCATTCAGGACAGAATGGCTTGACGGACCATAAGGGTAATAGGCATCGGTAAACGAATGCATGCATACTCTTGACTATCAATTGATAGACGAAGGTCAGAATGCAACTAAGGAGGGACAACTCAAAGGAACATATGATTTTCTGAGTTGTGAATGCATAGATTAGCATGTCAAACGAGTTCAACATATTTCTTCCGGACAATCCATGCGGAAAAGTAGGACTGGCAGAGTCACAATTATGAATGGAGAACCCATCGAGAGCACTCCTGTTGTGATCTTTTGATCCAACAAACTCTTGCCGTAAGTGGTTCATGGTATTTGGAAGAAGGATATACCACGGACCTCGAGAACTGCTGTAAAGGTTACTAATAACCTAAGGGAGCTAGCAATTACTATCAACATGAAGTAGGTAGGGTGAATCTCGGGTTCAAAGCCCAAGGAGTAGAATACCTACTACTAAGTAGCATCACGGGATGCTTTCGAGAATAAAGGCCAGAATCATCACACTGGGACACCAATCATGGCTAAATTACTAGGTGATCCCCTAAGACACCTAGGGTCATAATAATATCTCCAACATATATGTCAAGGTAACGGAGTACCCCAACTCACTGATTAGTGTGATTGAGCTGGCATAAAGGAACATCAAAACCAGAGGGAAAGGATTTGCAAATGCACCAGACTATTTAGAAACCTGGAATGACTCGGACAGCATAACGGCTGTAAATGCTCAGAAAAAATTTGAGACATTCACATAAATGGTGGCATAACCACTCAGAAGCACAATATCAAGGTCTCGAGATCAACAGTTAACATACAGAAGTAGTAGGAACTGAACTGAGACTTAAATCCAACAATCTATAAGTCCACTGATTAGTAACACGTGATCCTGATAGAAAGAAGAGATAGCCTAGTTCTTAATCCCCGTAGAAAAGATAAGATGACTCAGATCAGAAGGGCATGAGGTATAAGGAGTAAAAGAGCCTTACGTTCCATCCCACAATCAATTCCCCTACATATAACTAAAGAATTTCTAGACTCAACTTCGACCAGTTTGGCTTGGTAATCCTACAGGCAGCCAAGCTCTGATACCAACGCTGTCAGGACCCCGACTCGATGTCACATCGATCTAGCCTGTAGCACCTCATATCACTTTGCGGCCTCACGCACGGTATCCCCACGGGTGTCGCCTTACCTTTGCCCGGGACCGTTTGCGCCTTTTGGCTCACGTATATGATAGCGTCGCTAGCATCCATATGATAAGGAGCCCGGGCTGACATGACTAGTCGTAAACCCAAAGTGGCACAGACTTACAGGGACAGGCATCCATGACCCAGCATCGAACGTGTCGGTCATCAGCGAGTGAATCCATGCTGTAGCACTGGGCTAACAGGACTCCGGTGAACCGGGCTGTAGCGGGCTAACAGGACTCCGGTATTCATCGCGAGACATTTCCCCGAAGGGACAGACACAGGAACGAAGAAGGACACATGCCGGCCAGCCTAAGTGTTCCGGAGCAGTAGCAAGCTACCATGGCTCGGTGGAAACACTAGGAGACATTTCCCGGTAAGAGAGGCTACTAAAGATAAACAACTAGATGGTCAGATCCCACACATACCAAGCATTTCAATAACATACACACAATATGCTCGATATGTGCAATACAACATGGTATCACAAAATGACTCTACGACTCAAGTAGTTTATTCATTAGGCTCCGAGGAGCGAGATATTACAAACATGGGTCTCACGACCCAACAATCAGAGCATACAAGTCAAAGCACAAGCGGAAGCTATCATGTCTGAGTACAGACATCTATAAATGAAAAAGGCTGAGAAGCCTGACTATATATCAGATCCTGCCGAGGGCACAAGATCGTAGCTGAGGTAACAAGCTAAACGTCGAAGTCCACGCGAAACTACTAGTGAGACTGAAGTCTCTCTGCAAAACATAAAATAGGCAAACGTGAGTACAAATGTACCCAGCAAGACTTACATCAGATCTATCTACATATGCATCATTATCAACAAGGGGGTGGAGGGGTTTGACTGCAGCAAGCCAGCTTTGACTCGGTGGCTATCCTAATCTACGACTGCAAGCGACTCTTTTGAGGTGGCGCACACGAGTCCACATATTCACCATATCAATACACCACTATGGATCCGCTCCCGTCTCCCTACGAGAACGCCATCCATAGCACTCACGCTTATCTTGCGTATTTTAGAGTATCCACTTTCACTTGTCTATGAACTGATATGAGCAACCCAGAAGTCCTTTTCCGCGGACACGGCTATTCGAATAGATGATGTTAACCCTGCAGGGGTGTACTTCTTCACACACGCTCTCACCACTTACCGCCGTTTACACGACATGTACTCGGCAACCTTCAAGCGGAAGCCCAACGTGGGTGTCGGCCACGGCCTACCTAAACACTCAAGTCTCTAGTCCAGGTTTATCGCCTATTCGGGTTCCATCCATGAGGAGATCCGGCCGGAGTTTCGCTCACAGCCCCAAACGATGTGAACAGGGTTCCCGAGACACCAAACGGGCGCCCGGTACACCGTGCCACATGCCTACCGCATCATAGCCCACCCCTACGGTCAGCGCTGCGCACGGCCTCCAGCATACTACAAACACCAGAAACTACTTGCAACTCCTGGACAGAGGACAAGGGCGATTAAGAAGCCGAGAGGCTCCATTGGTTTCGGGCCCAATGCGTGGTAGTAGCTGAATCATGCATCACAAACACAGAACTCAGTTCCTGAGGACGGCTGCAATGAGACAACCCACCATGTACTCCTACATGGCCTCTCACCGCTACCTTTACCAAATCGTATTCACACACTTAGCTCACACACAGTAGGACAGGTTCACACGCCTCTGATTCATCCCCGATGAATCAGACCTGACTCAACTCTAAGCAGTAGCAGGCATGACAACAAACATAAATGAGTAGGCACAACAGGGCTCAAACAACTCCTACTCATGCTAGTGGGTTTCATCTATTTACTGTGGCAATGACAGGTCATGCAAAGGATAAAGGGGTTCAGCTACCGCAGCAAGTAACAAATATGCCGTTGTTGTCCTAATGCAGTAAAAGAGAGCAGGAGCAAGAGAGTGGGATTTTATCGGAATGAACAAGGGGGTTTTGCTTGCCTGGCACTTCTGAAGATAACGTTGAGTCTTCATCAGTGTCAACGATCACATCATCGGTATCACGTCTATCGAGAGGGGACAAATACCGGCAACACAGAAGGGAACACAATCAATGCAATGCACAATATGATGCATGCTATGACATGGCAATATGAATGTGTTTTGGGCTAATGCACCTAAAACCAGATTAAATGAAGTTGGTTTGAATCCAAGATTCAAATTCAAACCCCATATGTGGTTATTTAAATGTCATTCACTTCATTTGTCCTAAACAGTAGTGATAAGTTGTTCTAACATGCATGAAAATGGTACAGATGGATTCCTTGAATTTTTCTGATAATTTTTCATATATAATTTATTTAATTTGGAGTTACGGTTAATTTTCTATGATTTAATGAAGTTTTAGGCATTTTCTGGAATTTCCTGAATATTTAGAATTAAAATAATTCCAGAAAATGAATTATGGCGTCAGCATGACCTCATAGTGACGTCAGCAGGTCAACGGGCGCCGTCCAGGTCAAACTGACCTGTGGGACCCATATGTCAGCGTCATAGGTTAAACAGGGGGGGTTTAGTTTAGTTTAATTAAGGATTAAGGCACTAGGGCCCACATGTCAGTGTCAGCAGGGGGGGTAATTAAATTAAAATAAACTAACTAACTAACAGGGGGGCTGGCCCCACCTGTCATCGACCCAGGGGGTCAAACCCCTGGTCAGCAGGGCCTAACCCGCCGGCGGCTTGACGCCGGCGAGGCCGAGACGATGGAGAGCGTCGGAAACGCTGCTCCGGCCACGGTTTGATGCGCGGGTGGGTGCTACGAGTAGCTGGCGATGTGGCGCATCCAACGGTGGCGGTGTTTGGTGCTGGGGTGGCCGGAGTTAACGACGGCGAGCTCTTTTGCGGCCGCTGGAGTTCGGGCAATCTCGGGGTCGGGGTTAGGGAGCACGGCAGGAGGAGCTGGGGCGTGCTACGGACTCCTGAGATCGCGGTGAGCACGTCAGTGGGCTCGGATACGAGCTGGGGTGGCTGTGGCCACGGCCACGCCATGGCCGGTGGCGAGGAGCAATCGGCTCCGGTGAAAAGGCGGCTAGGGTACGGAACGAGCGCGAGGAGGAGGGGGAATGGAAGAGTAGCTCACAGGGGTTGCGACGGTGGCCTCGGGGAGCTCGGGGAGGCACCGGAGCCGACGAATTTGACGAAGATGGCCGGCGGTCCCGAGGTTGAAGAAGACGGCGGTGGCGACGTTGCAGGGGCTCCCGCGATGCGCTTCTCGGCGAGGAGGAAGAGGTGGTCGAGGCGGATCTCCTGGGTACTTCGGGTGGCAGTGAGGAGCACGGTGGCTACGGCGAACGGCGTCGGCGACGACGAGCTCCGCTCGGGCGCGTGCAGGGAGAGAGAGCAGAGGAGAGGGAGGAGCGAGGGAGAGCTACGGGAGAGTGAGAGAGGTCGTGGGGAACGAGGGGGGGAGTGCGTGGCTCCCTCGGGTGCCTCCAGCGGCGAGCAGGTAAGCAGGAGGTGGCCGGAGCTCTTCGGGTGCGCGCCACGCCTCGTCTCTGCCTACTGGCAGAGGAAGAAGAGGACAAGGGGGAGGAGGAGGTGGGCTGGGCCGGCCAGGTGGGGGAGCTGGGCCGGCTGGTGGGCTGCACGGGTGAGGCCAGGTAGGCTTTGCTCTTTTTTTTATTTTTGTTCTGTTTTCTTTTATTTAATTCTTTTGCCACTGTTTTGAATTAAAAATAATAATTCAAACAATGCCAAAGCTCCTCTGAATATTTTTATATTGCTAGATGGGCTTTTCCAAAAGCTTATAAAATATTTCAGGGGTATTTGAAATTATATTCTAATTATATGAATATAATTCAAATTCAAATAGCTAATGATTTAAATTCAAAGTCCCAAAAATAAATCCTTAAAAATGTTCAATATTTTGGTTTGGATCAAAACCCTTGCCAAAAATATTAAACATCTAAGAAGAACATTTTGGAGCAATGAATGAGATTTCTAGGGTTTTTGCCCCTCTTTTATTTAGGGTTTTGAGGCTTCCAAAATTCCTCAGTTCAAGTTTCAGAAATTTAAATATGATGCCTGGATGAAGATGCAACTATTTACAAGCAATATTCTAGGGCTGTGACAGTCCCCGCTAAAAGTTTTCATTCGTATATACATCCCACACAGTCACTCCAAAGAAACCGTTTGTGCAAGGTGGCGTAACGCAAACAGTTTTCAAGAGAATGTCGTGTGTAATTGTTCATTGATCCAACATGGTTTATTCCTAGAAACAGCGTGCATTGCCTGAGGTGATCGCGCATGGTGTTTTCTCAATAACCGTTTGCAATAGGAAAACCCAATTAGCAAGCTAATTGGCCTATTAGCAGGCTAATTGCCCTATTATTAATAATCCATTTACTAATCTAATTGACATTCATATTAAGCACATAATATATTCCATTTCCATATTAAGGAAGCAGGATTTCATAATTGAAATATATCGGAGTACAACATGATATACCTTTAGCACTCAACTACCCCATTACACAACTGCACCAGCAACAATTTTCACATGCAACATCTAGAACCTTTCGAAATGAGCATCATAGACAGTACATAGAGAGATGCATCTCATCTGGAAAACTGCTGAAGCAGAAGGCGAATATTGAGACTTCATTCATGTTGAAGGTCTTTGCAACTTTAGGCCAGTGCATGTGGATGATTGACTGTCCATCCTTGACCTCTTCAGGAACACTTCAATATTGAACCATGGGTGTTGTATGAAGACTTTCCTTACCTCCTGACCACAGAGGTGGTTTGAGAGGTAATCATCAGTGGATCCTGAAAACAAGGATGTGCATAAATATCTTCTCTATATTGGAAATGGGGTAAAGGAATAAAAAAGGCAAGGTATAATAGTTAGTACCATCTTGTAAACCTCAGTGCTTCCCATTGTTTCCCTGCAACACATATAAGGTAGTTAGTCATAGGTTAAGTAAGGGTTTGCATGCTATCAGTAAAATATGTTGATGTTAAATAAGCACATTGTAGATTCATCAGATTAATTCAAGCCACATGGAAAACCCATTTATCCAAACCAAGCATGATTAAGAACTAGGAAATATAGCACTTGTATATGTTTCTCATGTATTAAGTGCAGCCAAATTCGATTTATTCCTCACATGGTATACAATAACAAAATGCGACCACAACAATTGAACATCGCATTGGAGAATTGAACCAAGCAGTTAACTAAACACCACAACAAATGAACCAAACGTTAACTGAGCACCACATTGCACAATATAACATACTCGTAATAGAAGATCAGACCGTTAACCAAACCAAGCATGCTTAAGAACTTGGAAATATTGCACCCTGAAGAATTGAACATCACATTTGCAGAATTGAACCAAGCAGTTAATTGAACACCACATTTCATGACATATAGAACATATATACTAGAGCAATAGATTGCATGGTAAAATTAGATAGCATAATTCATTAGAATTTGTGAAGGAAAGGCAGGAGCAGCACACACAGCGGGTAAACTGAGCATGCTTAGCTGGCGTAGCTAGCAAATGGCAAGGTGTTCCTCCAAGATCTGGGGGTCGGCATGAATGGCAGCCACCGCGACCTCATCCGCGTGTGCAGCCGCGATTTGCTTCTCCGCTGCCAAATGCTCCTTGAGATCCTGGCTATACTGCATGCACCATGGCTTAGGGTGGCGCTTATTTGGTGAAGGGGTCGGTGATTTGGGTGGAAGGTGTCGCGCTCGCGCCAGCGGTCGGGGCATGTGGGATGTGGAAGGAGGGGATGGGGGTCGGGTGTGGATTACTTGCCTGGATAGGCGAGGCCGAGCAGCATGAAGGAGGGTCACCGACGAGGAGGCGGAGCTGCAAGCAAGGAGTGAAGGTTTCAACTTGGAAAGGAAGGCGGAAATAGGGGAAATGTGGCTTTTGGTAAGGAGGAGGGGGGAGGGAGGTAGATATTTCCATGGAAGCCGAAAATTTGGAATCGCTTCAGCGTAAAAACTGGCGCGCAAAGTGTCATCAGACATGGTCCCTTATTCAGAGCGGGCTGTGGACTGTAGCCGTCGCACCTTCTCGCGTAAGCCGTATGCGTACTATACTCCGACGGTGCTCCAAGATATTTCGTGCTGCATCTCACTTGGTTGGTTATAATAAACTGTGTGGGATCTACTTGATTTTTCGTCTTGATTTGAATTACATAATGGGGTCACATCAACCATGGACGGTGTTTGAATTTCTAGACCTTTTATCTGTAGTGAATAGGCAACTATATGTGTGTCATAAAAGAATTGGAATTATTCAGGGTTTGTTTGGACACTTTTATGCATTAAGTGTGTTTTCAATGCATTTATGTGCATAATTCAAATTTGAACTACATGCACATGCTCATATGCATATAAATTGGTCGAAAATCAAATCTTTGTCCTTGGGTGCATGCTTAGGTCCCATGCAAGAAATGGGAATGAATGTCAACACTACAAAAAAAGACACATCTGTGACATTTTGGGTCGAACGTAAATTTTTTTCTATCATACATATGACACTTCTATGACGATAATTGTGACAAAACCCGGTATCATCATAGATGTGGTGGGTGTTGGCGTTCTGGGAACGGGGGTCCCCAGACTTGCCTGCCTGTGGCGTGGCTGAAAAGGGGGGCCCAGTGCGGCCCATCTTCACCAACACAAACCCAAGACCCTCGCGAGGGGCCAAGCCTCGCGGGGCGGACGACGCGGAGCTTCCTCAGGCACGGCCTCGTCAGGCTGGCTCACGAGGAGGCGGAGAGATCAAGGTGGGGTACCTCACGAGGTGTCCGTGACGCAAGCCATGACGACCGAGGGCGCCAGGCGGGTGCCAACCCGCGCAGTGTCCTCCTTTCCTCTTTGGTGCAAAGGGGGCAAGCGCAGCCGCGGAGTACCGAGGCATCAGGCAAAGGTTGCCATTTCGGTGCAACAAGACCAAGACCATGAGGACTACGAGAAGGAGGTCACCGTGGAGCCCAAGACGGCGTCATCACCAGAGCTTTGCGCAGGCGAAGACTACTTTTGTCAGGATAGCTGATACTAGTTGTCCCCCTTCAAATTAGCCCGCCATTGTTGGCTCCCTTCCCGCTCGATATTTGGGAAGAGGACCAGGGCCTCTATAAATAGGACCAGCCACCCAAAGAGCTGGGGGGTGGAGAGAAGGAGGCTCTTGAGAGATGGGTTTAGATCAGGTAGAGAGAGAGAAGGGTGACTGAGCTCCTCCCAGCAGTTCATCACCCCAGCCAAGAACAGACCCTCGCGAGGCTGTTCTTCCTTGTATTGTTTATCATCATCAGCCCAAGAGGCAATCCACCACACCACACACTGGAGTAGGGTATTACACCACAACGGTGGCCTGAACCAGTATAACCCCTGTGTCCCTTGTGTTGTTCTTTCCTGGGTTTAGATCCTAGCGAGGCGGTGGAGTGCAGGTAGGTAGGAGGCGAAATCTCCGCACGCACCCCAGTGTTCGAACCTCAAGGGTCTGCCGGAACCCGAAATCCGACATTTGGCGCGCCAGGTAGGGGTGCGCCGGAATCCTCCTTCTACCGCTTTGTGCCCCGTCGCGTCGTCATCACCATGTCCGGCGACCAAGCGGGCAACCCAGATCCGTGGGCGGCGTGGCCCGCCTGCGCAGAGCCGCTTGCCTCGGGCGACCCCGTGCCCCAGGCAGGTCGCGGTCCGCAGGGCGCTGCGGGCCGCGGGCGACGCGGACAGGCTTCAACAGCTCTCACACCGCGGGAGGCGCGGTTGGCAGCAAGGGCCTCCAATCACGCCGCGACCACGACGCCGTACACCCGCAGGGAGCAGGCGAACTCAAGGGCTGCGCTCACAGTGGCCCGAGAGCTGTTGCAGTGCAGGCTGCTAGAGGGCGGCCACGACGTGCTGCTGGAGCGAGTGGCGGAGCTCCTGGGCTTTGCTGCCTCGGGGGCTCACCCCTTCTCCACCCAGCACCCATCTCAAGCCCAGGGCGGCCCGCGCGGGGGCTCCGCGCACGCCCGCGAGCTCCAAGGCTACTCCAACGCCAGCGAAGCTGTCAACGCCGGACCGGCGGCAGCGTTGCCCCCGCTCCCGGTCCGCGAAGAAGAAGGACTCGACGCGACCCGCGGCCCCAATGGACAGCTGCGCTGCCACCCCACGGTGGGCGCGTCAGGCAGGACCGCTTGGCATGCGGGGCATTACGGCGTGGCATTCGGGATGACGGCGCCGGAGGAATACGTGCCCCTCATGATGGACCAAGGACACCCACACGAGAGCGAACAAGGCTCGCTCCTCAGCCCAAGCTGGGGGGACGAGGCGCCAGAAGCTGAGCCTTTCCGGGAGCCCCGGGACGGTCCCACTGGCCACGCTGGGGGCAACGATTATCGGGTACCGCTAATTCTTCAGGAGCAGGCATACGCTAACCATGGATCACAGGAGGTGCAGGTCGCCACAGCGAGCAGCTGCCCCACTCCCACAGTCTCCTGCCCCTCGGGAGGAGGGCGCAGGGGGCTACAGGAGAGGGGCCGGGATCCAACATCACCACCGCGGCGTTCGGAGCAAGGTGTTCTCAGGAGGTAGGCCCTCCGCTGGGGAGGTGCCTCATGGCCTGCCCCCGGCGAAGGACCCGTGGTCGTCGGGGGAACCGCTGGCGACCGCTCTACCCCATCGGCAGCGTCCTGGTTTCCGGTCATCGTTGATGGCACTAGAGTGTGGCGCAAGGCGGGGCCCTCATCTGGCAATATGAAGCAAGGCCAGTACCTGTGAAGAAGGCCCAGTGCCTGTGAAGCTCGCCGCCCCGTGACACTCTCACGTAATAATGAGTGGGGCTGTACATGCCCTGGAGTCTCAGGGGTGCTGACCTCAGGCCCTGGGGCTCCCTCCCATGCCCGGTGGCAGCACTTAGCTCCGCGCTGGTGAGAAGACGTCCAAGACTAGACTAGGTGCCGGACGCGGCCTTTTGTTTGCTTTCGTTGCTCTTCCCTTTGGTTGTCACTTTCCCCCACTGGATTCAAGTTGGATTCGAATTTGAGATTTGCGTGTGTTCGGGGAAGGGGTGCTTAGTCTCGTTCGAGCAATTTCTTACATTTTGGTTACCACTTCGCCTCAGCTGCCTCCCCTCACGAGCCCCTCGCGAGCCGGGTTAGGCCTAGCTTGCGCGCAGCCCAGACTGCCGTCGACGTGACCTCTCAGGAGGGTGTTTTACTGCAGATCCTACGAAGCCAATCAGAGAACACTCGAGACACCACAACCTCCCTCGGGCTTCCTCAGGGCCAACAAGGTAAACTAGCGGACCAGCGCGTCGCTTGGGCCGACCACTTGGCGCGGGCGCATGGGCAATGTAGCGTCTACTAATACGATGAACGCAAGTTTTACATGAGGGGCTCCCCCTCCAAAATGCTCTCACTGCAATCAGGCCAAAACCTGAGTTCTATTCATGCAGGGTAAGGAAGTAGCAGTGATGCACGATCAGTCGGACGAATCCCCCAATGCGTTCTCAGGAGCACCACCCGAGCTGTTGCTGGCGTCGCTGAACTCGCCATCACTGTCCGCGTCGCCGCCAGCGGCGGCAGGGCCGTTCACCACGCCGCCCTCGTCGGCCGCCACAATCACGTCGTCGTTGTCTGAGGCGAAGGCCCTGATAAGAGCATCCACATTGTCTTCCACCCAGTGCGCCAGATCGCCTCGGAAGGCCTGGGGGACTGGGGCGATGGCGGTGTCAAAATCAAAGTGGGGATCCATGTTTCGGAGGTGGCTGAAGACGCGAGAAAAGGCGCGCCCGAGCAGGGTGCGGCTCCTCTCCTCCACCAACCTGTCAGCCCTAACCGACCGCGCCTCCAGCTGCGTCACCACGTCAGTGAAGAACTGAAGATTGCCAGCATAGTTAACTGCGTGCGGCTCGCCAACAGTCGCCTTGCAGATGTTGCCCAAGGCTGCGTTGGCTCTCTCCCGGAGCGTGGTGAGCATGGGGCCGTGCTCATGCTCCAGGATCCTCCGCTGACGTTTCTCGTCCGCGTTCTGGCCCGCGACGACCTCGGTCTCCTCCACCCATTGGCGGAGAAGGAGCACCTCGGCCTGGGAGGCGGTTAGCTCACCTTGCGCCACCTCAAGAGCAGCCAGGAAAGCGTCGGCCCGCCGCGTCGCCTCCTCCAGCTTGGCCCTCAAGGCAGCAGTCCTGCCTTCAGCTTCGGCCTGGATCAACCCCAGCTTCTCTTCGAACTCGTGCTCGAGGTTCAAATGCGCCATCGCCACTCTACGTCCGACCTCCTCCGGGACGCGGGCTTCCTGTGCAGCAACATCGTCCTCCGCCTGCGTCACCAAGCGCTCCCTCGTCTCCAGACGCTCGTACTCTCGGGTATGTTCGGCGGCTTCCAGCGTCAGCGCCTCCTCATGCTTTTGGAGCTCCACTGAGTCGCCGGAGGCCACCTTCATCAACGTGAGGGCTGCCTCGCGCAGCTCCACCTGCTCCTCCAGTGAGTGGCACCAGGCCAGGAGCTCCCGGGCCCGCTCCCCGGCCGCCGTTCGCCGCCGGTCAGCTTCCCGAGCCTCTTCAGCGGCCCAAGATCGGGCCTCCCGAGAAGCCACCAGTGACGCCTTGGCCTCTGCGTCGTCGAGATCGCGCTGACGGCGCGCAAGGGCGATGGCGCCCTCTAGCTCGCGCCTCTCTGCAGCCAGGCGCAGGCCCTCGGCCTCAAGGCGCGCGTCTTCATCGGCAAGCTCCTCTCCAAGCAGGCTTAGCACGTCAGCCGCCCTACGAAGGAATCCTTGGCGGAGAGCGCGACGCTCCCGAGCACGCTCGAGCACGTCTTCCACACCATCATCTGCCCCAAGCAAGCGCCGGGGGCCGCAAGTCAGCACTCCCCCTCCGGGCTGGGGGCTGGGGGCTGGCACCCTCGCGACGGCCGGGCACGCCGCGTCATAAGCCCGGCCTGGGGCCAGCCCGTCCCCAGGTGAAGAGCGCAGGAAGCGCCTCAGCCAATCGCAGTCCACAACCAGGCGAGAAGCCCATGGCAGGCTGGCTATGCCACGAGAAGGCCCGCGAAGGATCGCGAGGTGCGTGGGGCCACGATACGCCTCAGGACGGTTCGCCTCGTCGATCGCCCTCACCACAAGGGCTCCACTGCTTGGAGCGCTTGAAGACGATGGAGGGGGCGAAGCCGAGGGGGACGGCTCCTCAGTCGTCTCCGCAAGCTCGGCTGGAAGGGGCCTGCGGAGCAAGGGTCAGTAAGAGCAACAGAAGGATCAGGAGCTGGGAAAGGAGAAGGCTTACTCATCAGTGGCGAAGTACTTCCTACGCTTCAGCAGGCGACAAGGGTAATCGTCGCCCAGGGCCTCCCTTCTCTTCTGGAGGGCCTCAAAGTCCACGCAGAAGCGGCCTAAGAGTCGGGCGCAAGGATCAACCTACGACGAAGGTGGAGCGTCAAGGCGATCTGCGTCAGGGGCGCCTGCCTGATGTGCGCCGCCAATCGCCTCGCCAAGAGAAGCCGCCAGGGCCTCAGTGGCCTCGGTCGTAGGCGCAGAGGGCTGCTGCTTGTCACCTTTAGCCTCAGCGGCACGGGCCCCGATAACTGCTTCCTCATGAGCCTCGCCCAGCGTTGTCACCCCGTCGGAAGCCCCCTCGGCCTCTGGCGCCTCGTGCCTCCCTGCTCCGCCACTTGAGGAAGAGCTGCCATGGCCGACTGGACGGGCGGTCACCACCACTGGGTTCTCGCGAGGCCCCTGGAGGCCGGCGGGGCGCGGCCCCCACTCATCGAAGATAGGCATCTGCCTCACAAAATCGTCGCCGCTCTGGCAGAGGTACAGCAAGGCCCCTCCCTGCTGGATACTGCCAGGGTTGGGGTCCCCCGTCAGGGTCAAGAGCGCCGTCCTCAGCACTTCAGGCGTCAGGTCCTCTTCCTGGAGCCTCATATGATCATCGCGCCCACTGAAGGCCCACATCCGGCGGGAGTGGCGCTGGAGAGGAGCAACGTGGCGTAGCAGGAACTCCTTCACCACCTTGGGCGCTGTCACGCCAAGCGACCTCAAGAACTCGAAGCGGTGCCAGACGAAGACGAGTCGGGGGCTCTCAAGCGTCTCCTGGCCCCAGCCCGAATTGGGGACAGCAGGCGAAGTTGGCTCCGACGGCAGGGGCTGGGCACCCCAGCATCCACATACAGCCACCGCTCGCGGAACCCAGCCGCAGGCGGAGGGAGCTTGAAGTCAATCCCAGAGGCTGCCGTCTCAGACGCGGCAACGAAGCTCAGACGCGGCAACGAAGCTCACACACAACCAGCATTGGGTAGGGTCAACAAGGTGCAGCGAGAAGAAGTGGCGCAGCAAGGCGACCGAAGGAAGGATGCCCATCATAACCTCGCAAACAAAGGCGAAGACCGAAAGGAGAGTGATGGATTCAGGACAAAGATGCATCATGTGGATCTGATAGTGGGAAAGCACGGCATTGAAAAAATCAGAAAAGGGAGGAACCAGACCCGCCCACAGGGCGTCGGCAAAATACGGGACCTTGGTGGCTATCTTGTCGATGGAGAAGTGGGACGCGGGCCAGGCCGGCGTCCTCCCGCATTCATTGAAGATGGTGGCCAGAGCCAAGCTGACCTTGCCCAAGCCCTCGACGGGGGCCGCCAGCGGCGGCGGGCAAGGCGGAGACACGGGTTTCTTCCTTCTTCCCTTCCTCGTCAGAGCCATGGCGATGGGAAGGGGGGTTCAAGATTGAGTTGAAAACAGAAACCGGAGTTCGAGCGGAGGAAGGACAGAGGGCCCTCAAGCAACTAAAAGGGGAACGGCTGTGTACGACTACGGGTCCGCCTAGCATGGCGCAAAATAAGGAAGGCGTGGGGGAACAGTGCCGCCCACGTCGCCTCAACCGTCACGCGGTGCCCAAGGCCGCAGGCTGTTAGGGCCCGCGGCGCTTCGCTCTTTCCCTTCCGCCTCCCTGCACGGCCAAGTTCGGGCGCGCCTTGGGCCCGGGGGCTACTGTCGGCATTCTGGGAACGGGGGTCCCCAGACTTGCCTGCCTGTGGCTTGCGGCGTGGCTCAAAAGGGGGGCCCAGCACGGCCCATCTTCACCAACACAAACCCAAGACCCTCGCGAGGGGCCAGGCCTCACGGGGCGGACGACGCGGAGCTTCCTCAGGCACGGCCTCGTCAGGCTGGCTCACGAGGAGGCGGAGAGATCAAGGCGGGGTACCTCACGAGGTGCCCGTGACGCAAGCCATGACAACCGAGGGCGCCAGGCGGGTGCCAGCCCGCGTAGTGTCCTCCTTTCCTCTTTGGTGCAAAGGGGGCAAGCGCAGCCGCGGAGTACCGAGGCATCAGGCAAAGGTTGCCATTTCGGTGCAACGAGACCAAGACCATGAGGACTATGAGATGGAGGTCACCGTGGAGCCCAAGACGGCGTCATCACCAGAGCTTTGCGCAGGCGAAGACTACTTTTGTCAGGATAGCTGATACTAGCTGTCCCCCTTCAAATTAGCCCGCCATTGTTGGCTCCCTTCCCGCTTGATATTTGGGAAGAGGACCAGGGCCTCTATAAATAGGACCAGCCACCCGGAGAGCTGGGGGTGGAGAGAAGGAGGCTCTTGAGAGAGGGGTTTATATCAGGTAGAGAGAGAGAGAAGGGTGACTGAGCTCCTCCCAGAAGTTCATCGCCCCAGCCAAGAACAGACCCTCGCGAGGATGTTCTTCCTTGTATTGTTTATCATCATCAGCCCAAGAGGCAATCCACCACACCACACACTGGAGTAGGGTATTACACCACAACGGTGGCCTGAACCAGTATAAACCCTGTGTCTCTTGTGTTGTTCTTTCCTGAGTTTAGATCCTAGCAAGGCGGTGGAGTGCAGGTAGGTAGGAGGCGAAATCTCCACGCGCACCCCAGTGTTCGAACCTCAAGGGTCTGCCGGAACCCGAAATCCGACAGTGGGCTCCTACTTCTATGACAAAAAATCATGACAGAAAATGGGCTTTTCGTCCTGGGCGGGCTAGAGACGCAGCTGCATGACATTCTTTGGACCGTCCATGACGGAAAAAACCGTGGTAGAAGCGAGGGGGAGGAAAATTTCGGGGAGTTCCCGGTTACGGTGGGAGGTCGGGGGCCGAGCGATGCGTGTTTCTCTCGTACACGTATGCGCGTGTGTGCGAGGCGTTGGCTCTAACTGAACCCGAGCGAGGCGTTGAGCTCTAACTAACCCGAGCGATTGCACTGCAGGCTACGCGTTACTGAACCCGAGCGATCGATTGATGGCTGTTAACTGAACCCGATCGAGCATTTCCTTCGCTACTGCTGCTAACTGAAGCCGATCGATGCTGCCTCCGGGATGAACAGTGAGCGTTGCGGGCGGTTTGGATGAACAGTGAGCGGTGGCATTGCCTCTGGATGAACAGGACCCCGTGGTGTGGTGGAGGGCTGGATGAACAGTAGACGGTGGAGGGGTGCCCGTGGAGGGGTGGTTGAACAGGACCCCATGGTGTGGAGGGCTAGATGAACAGTAGACGGTGGAGGGGTGGTTGAACAGTAGCCGGTGGAGTAGCGCGCGGTGGAGGCTGGATGAACAGGAGCCCGTGGAGGCTGGAGGAGGTCGACAGTAGCCAGTGGAGGTTGGAGGAGTTCGACGGTGGAGATGAACAGTATCCCGTGGAGTCCCGTTTCGACTGTAGCGCTCCGACACAAGTCCGTTTCTTCCGTTTTGCGGTACGCCACACTCTCCCGATCAACAGGACCTCCGTTTCGACCGTAGGAGGTCCGTTTCCTCCGTTTTGCGGTATGCCAGACCCCTCCCGATCAACAGGACCCCGTTCCGAACGTAGGAGGTCTGTTTCCTCCGTTGTGCGGTACGCTAGGCCTCGTTTCCATCGCATGTTCCATCCAAGCCCTCCCGATGAACACGACCACACATTCCGTTCCGACCCAGCCGGTTGGCTCCCACGCATTCTGTTGCCTCCCGATGAACATGACGCATTCCGTTGCCTCCCCATGAACACGATGCATTCCGTTGCCTCCCCATGAACACGATGACGACGCAGTTTCTCCGTTCCGACCCAGCCATGTACACGAGCCATGGCCGTACATATGCGCGAGTAGGCGTTCGAGACCCCACCCGTATGTACACATACGTGGCCGTATTTTCTTTCTTGCACCCTGGCCGTTGTATGTATGTGTACATGCTACGTGTGCGCCTCCACTACGACACGTACGCGCCTCTACTACGACACGTGCGTGCCTCTACATACACCAGTATATATGTACGTACACGTTCGCGACCAGAATGACAACGCTACGTACGCTTCGACCAGGTGGGTCCCGACTGTCAGGCACTTCCTTGCCTGCGAAGATGTAGCTGGTGGGTCCCAGCAGTCAGGGGGGCGAATCGTTTTTTTTTTGCCCGGACACACTTCCTTGCGTGCGAAGATGTAGCTGGTGGGTCCTAGCAGTCAGGGGGAAACGTTTTTTCATGAAATATAGTGGCTCGTCTGGTGGGTCCCAACTGTCAGGTGGAGGATTATTATTTTCCGCGTAATAAGGAGGCACTTCCTTACTGCGGCCGTGGACCCAGCTGTTAGCCTCTCCACGTACAGTCCACGTCCGATGGAAGTCGTTCCTTGATCACGTTGACCATGCCGTGCCGAAAGCACCATGGCGGTGGACGACAGCGAGGCCTAGGAAGGGGACGACGGGGAGCCGGGGAAGACGCGGCAGTGGAAGCCCGCGCGAAGAGGAGTACGAGGGTTCACTGGTTCGGCT
Organism: Triticum dicoccoides; assembly: GCF_002162155.2. Classification (NCBI taxonomy): domain Eukaryota; kingdom Viridiplantae; phylum Streptophyta; class Magnoliopsida; order Poales; family Poaceae; genus Triticum; species Triticum dicoccoides. Next base: position 410,171,833 of record NC_041382.1, read on the forward strand.
GCGGTGTGAGGTTGCCGTCGCCGCAGGGCCTGGCCAGCGGTGGGAATAGTAGGGGGTGGTGAGGCCTCCGTGGCAGCACAGCCGTCCACGGGAGGCAGGAGCATGCGGCACGACTGGCGCTGCTTTGGGCGGCTGGAGCAAGAAGACCAGAGGTTGAACAAGCACTACGGCCGTTGGATGGACATCGTATGGTCACTGGAGCTAGAATCGTTCATATTGACTAAAGTTGACAAAGGCCCCCGTCCCAGTCAACTTAGTAGGCCCACATGTCAGCCTCCCACCATGGTGGGTCCCAGCTAGCAGGGGGAGTATTCGTCTTTTGTGCGTAATAAGGAGGCACTTCCGGTGGGTCCGAGCTGACAGCGGGGGAACGTTTTTTTCGCAAAATACGCTGGCCCGTCCGGTGGGTCCCAGCAATCAGTGGGGAAACGTTTTTTTCGCGAAATAAGGTGGCCCATCCGGTGGGTCCCTGCTGTCAGGTGGAGGAATAATTATTTTGTGCATAATAAGGAGACACTTCCTTGCGGCCGCCAGGACCCAGCTGTTAGCCTCTTCGCGTACAGTACTCTTCCGATGGAAGTCGGTCGTTGACCATGTTGACCACGCCGCGCCGAGAGCACCAGGGTGGTGGTCTTGACGACGGCGAGGCCTAGGAAGGGGACGACGCGGAGCCGGGGAAGACGCAGAAGTGGAAGCCCACACGGAGAGGAGTACGAGGGTTCACTGGTTTGGCTGTGGTGTGAGGCTGCCATCACCGTAGAATAACAGGGGGTGTCGGTGAGTAGAGGGATGGCCTGGCCAGCGGTGGGAGTAGTACGGGGCGGTGAGGCCTCCGCGACATCACAGCCGGCCACGGGAGGCAGGAGCACGCGACACGACCGGCGCTACTTTGGGTGGCCGGAGCAAGAAGACCAGAGGTTGAAGAAGCACTACGGCCATTGGATGGACATCGTACAATCACTGCAGCTAGAATCGTTTATATTGACTAAGTTGACAAAGCCCTTGGTACGCGTCAACTTAGTAGGCCCACAGCTCGGATTTGGCAGAGAACATATAGCCCATTTGCGATTTGTAAGAATGTACAGCCCATTTTTAATTCTAATGGAATTTACTACAGCCCATTTATAGTTTGTTAAAAGTACAGCCCAACTTCTAGCTAGGACAACGATTAATAATTTCAAACAACCGCTCAAAACAGAATTCAAAAAAATTCCCACATTTTGATGGGATCTGAAATATTTTTATCCGAAATTTCTAGTCAGGTCAAATATAATTTCAAAATAAAGTTGTATTACATTAAAATCCAACGAAATATTGCGCACGCAACAAGAAATGAAATTAAAATTTTCAAATTCCAAAAATAATATATTTTTCAAACTAATTACGTGTTTGGTGCATAGTAAATGTCCAGTTATTATAATTACATCCCATTTATTATTTCTTAAAGTCCATTTTCTTGTTAAGCCTAATGCATACCTCCTAGGAAAGTTTGCAGCCCAACGGGGCGGAGAATAACAAGTTGACTCGGATATTGTGTACAACTATCGGCCCAGTTGCATTGCTGATGTTGAAAAAAAGGCATGTATAGTACAGTACAACCTAACATGGTTGCTCAGCCCACATTCAGCGACGCCGGAAAGGCCCAAACAAGGCTTCTGTACAACTTTTTGAAGTCACTGAGCTCAATTAATAACTTAAGAAAAAAGTTAGATTATAGTGGAACCTAATTAAAAGCTGTCACGAGCAAATAAATAATTCAACGGGTCCCACTTGTGCGTCTGCGCGTCTGTGTGCGTGTGTGTGAGAGAGAGAGAGAGAGATAGCGAGAGAGACCCATCGGTCGATGCTCGTAAATACATCTTTGAGCCATATGCATTGCTGATGCTCAGTAAAAACTTATATAGTTGACACAATCATATAGAACATCATAGCACACTGAACTTGCATACAAAAATTTCACACAGGCGGCACAATCAGGATGGAAGCAGTGGATTGCAACGGGAAGGGCTATGTTGAAACCAGCGAAGTCATACATAACGGTTCATCGTCTTTATCAATGACGGGGAAATATCTTGAATGTTGTGCAAAGAAAACAGACACACAACACAATAAGTTCTGCTAGCACATTAAGTTGACGTACACCCTTTCTAAAAAAAGTTCAGGTACAAAATTAGAACAGGTCACAATCAAATGTACTGGCATATCAGTGCTTCACACCCATAGCTCGGATTTAACTAGTACTCCCTCCATCTGGGAAAAGTTGTCCACAGGGCAGTGTATTTTTTTTTGCAAAAAAACCCCAACAGAGTTTTAAACATGTCACAAAGAAGTCCATCTCATTCCTTCCTCCTACCCCATCGCCCGCGCCTTGCAGCCATCGCCGGCTACCCACCTGCGCTGCTGCCCGCCTGGATCTGCACCGCGACCAACACCAGAACTGTGGCCTAGCTGCAACCAACAACAGCGCCGACGCCCGCTTGCACCTGTGCCGCGATTTACCACCTGCACCGCCCGCCGTGAAGGCGACCTGCGTCGGCGCCCTCCTCGAGCTACGCCGCCGGCCCCGTTGAAGGTTGCCGCCCACGTTCGCCCACCTTCACCGCCCACATGCGCCTCCGATTTCGTCCGCTTCGGCCGGCGGCGCCGTGGACAATTCCGGCCACTCCCGCCTCTCATGCTGCTACTGGTGGACGACACCGACGACGTGGACCTCTGATGCTGCTTTTGCATTTTCCCCTGCCTCGCCTCTGCTGCCACTCCCGCCTGTGCTGGTGAGTCTTCCCCGCCCGCCTCTGCTACTGCTGCTATTCAATTTGTTGTTGTGAGTCTGAATTTGCTGTTCTCAGTACAGGCGGAGAAAATTCAGTCAGGGGATACAAAGCTAGAGAAATAATCCAGGACAAAGGTTGTACACTGCTGCTAAATGATGAACAGATTATAGTGAAAATTTAGTTTGATGCCATCAAATTCATTAAGTAATACTCTTGGCATTCTTGGAGATCTGCTAGTTTTTGGAAGTTTTTCTTGCTACAGTTAACTAAAAATGTTCAGTGTTCCAATATTGTAGAGAAACTACAGTGCCTGTAATTCAGTTATGACTCCTTTGCTGAAATTGTAGTGTTTGCTAAAACTGAGATGTAAACTAAAGGAGTTTGTGATTTGCAGAACCTGTAGCATACTCCAACAAGTGATAAATGCACTCAAAAGTTCAATGAGAAAATGCAAAGGCTGCTCACTTGTTACTGAAAGTTTTCTGGAGTGATAAATGCACGCAAAAGAAGTTCAGTTAACTGTTACTGTTGCTGTATGAATTCCAACCAGGTCAATTTGTTGTCTATTACTCTGTAATAATCAACCAGGTTTATGCAAAATGAAGATCAACCATGTTTATTTGGATCTATTTGGATTTATTCAAATCATTTGAATTTATTTGCTTTATTTGGATTTATACACCATTTGTCCAATTGCAAACATACCTAAAGTTTCCAATTATCCAATTTTAGTCATTCATTTTACAGAGAGCTAAGCATAGCCATGACTCATCCCTAAATATTCCTGTAGAATCAATTCAAGCAGCACAAAACTGAAAACTGAAAACTGCCACAACCCCTTAACTAAGAGTTGATAAAAACATGTTCCTAAAATTGGAATTATTTGAATTAGCTAGGTTTATTCTTCTTCATATACAGAAAAAGATGAATATTGTTCATCTACTAGTTACTTCAAATTTAGAACTAAATAAACACTTGTCATCTTCAGTAAACACTTGTAAATCTAGAGTGGTTTTAAACTTAGAATACATCAAGTACTAATATCCTTTGCCAGGCTACACACCATCTACTTGGAGTAGACTGCAAGATTCACAGAGACATGCATGCTTCAATAGACTTGTGAATGCTAGCAAAGTGATAAGTAAAAACTTGGATGTTCTCAGAAATATAGCACCAGAGGACATTAAGTGAACTGGCTTGTATGCTAAAGGCAAGGAAATGCCACCTTCTTTTCTTCTTCGAGCAGTTGATGAACTGGCTTGTATGCTGCAGGTACACATAGGTTCTGCAGAAAATGCACCAAAACAGTTACACATAGGTGAAGTAAGTGGAAAGCAACATTTAATCTCCACTTCTTTTCTTTTGGTAGTGAAATTCAATCTGAATTTTGTAAGCACAGAAAATGCACCAATGCTGAACATTTATTCCCACCTCCACCACCATCTTGTCAGTTTCAACAGTGTGTGTATGGAGTAGTTTTGACGGCAGTATAATTGTGCATCATGTAAACATTATGAGCATGATTAAGGGTTCAGCAATCAGATTATAATTATGGCAAGAATAGAGGAACAAATATCATGGTTAGTTTTATGTAAAAAAATCAGAAATGGAGTTACTCACTTGAAGTTACTATAGTTACTCACTTGAACTTACTGTAGTAGTGGCCAAAATTCAGAAAAGTTACTAAACAGCAGAAGTAGTGGCCAAAATTCAAAGTACTAAAAAGATTCTACACTAAATATACAGTGTTATCCATGTTCTGTATCCAGGACATTTTTTTATCTGTTTGCATGCATAGGTCCCACGTATCAGGAAGGATGGGCATGTACACGAACAGGTACGACTCATCAGTCTACCCGCATAGCCTTTTCATTTAGTCTACCTAGCCGTCTAATCAACTGCCTGCACGCCACTTCTCCCATTTACTTCTCCATCGGGAACCAATTCTCCTTGGCTTCTTCACCTCCCCTCCGTCTTCATTTGCATCCAAACCCCACTGCGTTCACATTGTTTTAACCTCTTTAAATAATCATCTACTACTTCAGTTAGACTAGCCATCTAATCCTAATTCTCCAAACCATAGCCCTCCGTTCCAGTGGTTCCAAATGGCGGAAGAGATCGAGATGCAGGTTTTTAGCGTCCAACATGTCCTTGTCGAAGGCTCGATGCACATAGTTGCCACCGTCACCGTCCACCCAAGGGTTGTTCGGCAGTGGATCAACAATGTATCCAACTCCCTCGAAAAGGTAGAGACGAGGGTCATCGGTCTCGACGCAGAGTACACAGAGCGTGCCCCTAGGAAGATCCAGTGCACCGCCGTCCTTCAGCTGTGCCATGAAGATGATGTTTTGGTGTACCACATCATACACTCGCCCTCCATACCACGTGAGCTTCACGATTTCTTATCTCGAGAGGACGTATACTTCTGTGGGGCAGCCATCAAAGGGGATAAACAGAAGCTGAAGCCGTACAACCTTGATTTGAAAAGCATCACTGACCTACAAACCAGAATCAAAATTCATGTAGAAGATTGTGATAAACAGACACCATCCCTATTCGACGTAGCAAATTTTGTGCTCGGTACAAATCTTCAGAAGGGTGACGAGACGGTGGCATTAAGGTCGTCTGGATGGGAGAATTATCCCTTGACGTACGAGCGAATAAAATATGCTGCCCTCGATGCCCGTGTGAGTTTCGAGATAGCTGCAAGGTCCAAAGAGCTTGTTGTGAAGCCGTCTCCCATAGAGAA